>NW_011495058.1:5579181-5589844 GCF_000754665.1 Bison bison bison
CAGTCCAAGGAACTCTCAAGAGTCTTCTCCAACACCACAGTTCAAAAGCATCAATTCTTCGGCTCTCAGCTTTCTTTATAGTCCAATTCTCACATCCATACATGACTACTGGAAAAACCATAGCTTTGACTAGACGGGCCTTTGTTGGCAAAGTAATGTCTCTGCTTGTTAATATATTAAGTTGGTCATAACTTTCCTTCCAAGGAGTAAGCATTTTTTAATTTCATGGCTGCAGTGATTTTGGAGCCCAGAAAAATAAAGTCAGCCACTGTTTCCACTGTTGCCCATCTATTTGCCATGAAGTGATGGGACCAGATGCCATGGTCTTAGTTTTCTGAATGCTGAGCTTTAAGTATAACTCAACCATAAAAAGAGCAAAATAATACCATTTGCAGCAATATGGATGGATCTGGAGATTGTCATTACTAAGTGAAGTCAGACACAGAAAGACAGATATTATATGATATCTCTTATATGTGGAATCTACAAAAAGGGTACAAATGAACTTATCCACAAAACAGAAGTAGAGTCACAGATGTAGAAAACAAACTTATAATTACCAAGGGATAAGGAGGGGAGGGATAAATTGGGAAATTGTGATTGACATATACATACTGCTATATATAAAATAGATAACTACTAAGGACCTACTGTATAGCACAGGAAACTACTCAGTACTCTGTAATGGCCTATATGGGATAACAATTTTTTTTAAAACTGGATATATGGATATGCATAACTAATTCACTTTGCTGTACACCTTTAACTAACATAGCACTGTAAATCAACTATATCCCAATAAAAATTTTAAAAAAGAAAGCATGCTTCTAACAATAATAAATAAGATACAGTTTTGATCCAAATAAATGTAATGCAAAGTGATTTTAAAAATTATTGACATTAAAACATTATTAGAAATGCATCTCTCAATCATACAAATAGGGTCATTTCAAGTAGCTCATGTATTCATGACTAATATGACATTGCTAGAATGATTTAGGCTTCCAAGTTAATGCAATTCCTTTTAAAAATTATTATTATTATTACTACAGAATTAAGGAATAAGGTATATTAGTAATATAAATAGATATGAGTGGAAATGACTTTATTATAGCAATATTACACAAGTCTTTGAACTACTTCCAAGGTTTATACTCTAAGTCCCATCATCATTCTTCTTCAAAATTATTTTTAATGATTATACGCCAACAACTCAATTAGTTCCTGCTTCAGTTTGGCAAAAGTAAAAAACTGAACACTTGACTTGGAAAAGATTTGTTCAGTGTTGTTCATTTTCTGGGAAGTACACACAAAAGATTTACCAAGATTTATCAGGTAATCAGGATTACACTTTCACTAAGAGGTATATCAATTAACTCATGAAAAGGTGGAGAAATTTATATATTATTAATTTCATTGCACTTTTACCAGTAAATATTTTTAATAAGATTATTTTATATCATTCTATGTTTTAAGTATACTTTTGTCATAATCCTGGAGCTACAGATCTAATAATTTCTATTTATAGAAAATATCTACCATATAATATAAATGGCAAAGTCAGTTCTTTTTATCAAACCAATTATCCAAATTAGACTTTTTTGATTCAAAAAAGTCTGACCTCATTCTAAAATTTGAAACTAATGCGTTAATGCACATTTCAAAGACTATTATAAATATGACTAGAAATAAAGTGAAAGATGCAACTTTTAAGTTAGATTACTAAAAATTCCAGGAAGGTCAAAATGATAAAAAATCTAATACTTGTCCTTTTTATAGTAACTTATATAAACAAGATAATAAATCATTCTCATTACTTACTTTGTTCTAGTGAAATGTAATTTGCAGCTAAAATTACCAGTTATTTGAGAAGAGAAGAGCATGATAATAGCTTTTGCATTCCTTCTATAATTGTGTGTATATGATTTGCTTCTGAAGGACAATTAAATGAATCTCATGTATTATAAAAATCCAAAATAACTCCAATAATTTCATTAGATCTAGTTATTAAAATTTTTTAAAGTGAAAAGAATACAATGCTAAAAATAATTAACCTAGCAGCTAGATACATTAAAATTTTATTTTTTATTAATTGTAGTAGGAAAAAAATAGTAAACATTTCATAATATGAAAAACAATTATAAAGAAAGAATCTATGATATGATTTGAAAAACTAGGATTTGCCTGCCTTAAAAAACATACTGCTAATCTGTAAGAAGCCAGGTAAAAGTTATCCTGAGGAATTTTATTTAATAGCCTGATCATTTATTTAATAGCCTGAAAATGCTGATCATTCAGGAAATATCTGGAATCAATGGCCCTTGTGGTGAGAACTGAGGACAGATGTGAAGAAGTGCTTACATTTAAATATGGGTAAGCTTCTTCTTCTTTTTTTTTTCTTTTTATTTTATTGCAGGCCTTTATTGGTGGCCACCTTTTATTGGTGGCTCAGATTCTACAGGCAGATTATTTACTGTCTGAGCAAGAGGGAAGTCCTCCACTAGATCACCTTAAATGGAGAAGCCATGGGCCTCTGGATGTCAGATCACCCCCTCACAAAACACCACTCCTGGTTCTCCTCTGTGACTCTGTGATATTACTTATTCCTTAAAGTGTGAAAGTGATAGTCACTCAGCCATGTCTGACTCATTGTGACCCTATGGACTGTAGCCTGCCAGGCTCCTCTGTCCATGGGATTCTCCAGGCAAGAATACTGGAGTGGGTTGCCATGCCCTCTTCTAAGGGATCTTCTCAACCCAGGGATCGAACCCAGGCCTTCCACATTGCAGGCAGATTCTTTACCATCTCAGCCACCAGGGAAGTCCTAATTACTCCTTAGTCTCCTGGAAACCCAGCCTCATTTTACTTTGGCTTCTTCTCATAAGCATTCAAACACATTGGCTCCTCTCCTATGTTCCTCTCACCCTAATAATTAGTTTATTCTCTTCCTTTCTCAGCAGACTTGTAGAAAGACATACTCTGGGCTTCACTCCTCCACGTCTCTCTCAAAGTTTTGCCAGTTGTATCCTGGTTGCAAACCCACCCTCCAACTGCAACTTCTCTCACAGAGGAAAAAAAATGAGGTGGGGGCTCCTTCTTGCTAATTCCAATCAGTAAGAGGCAGGAAAGATAGGGAGAAGTTCTCTCGCAAATATTACAGAGCTTCACAGAGCAGACAGGAAAGCTGACATATCTCTGAGAAAGAAAAACACATCAGCCTGAAATAGAGAACTGGAATCCAGAAGGTGCTACTCTAGAAGCAAAGTGATGCCTCTTGTGTCTGCAGAATGTCACACAGCCGTGGTCACTGACTGAGGACATCTGCCTGGGAGGGGTCTTCTGCTTCTGAGTCACAGGAGTGACAGGGAAGCATCATCTTCAGAGGGCCAGTGGGCCCAATGCCACCCAGACACCATTCATCACCATAGGATCATAGGCAAGTTTATCAGGAAGGCTTGGTGGCTTTGATGTCAATGTTATGCTAGCTTCATAAAATTACTTGAGACTTCATGAAACAGGGCCAGTTGAGCTGACGTGAAAGGTCCCTGCCTCCCACTCTTGATGCTTTCCTACCTGCTTCAAATATAGCTGACCTTTGAAGAACATAGGTTTGAACAGCCCAGGCCCACTTAAATGTAAACTTTTTCCAATAGTAAATATTACAACATGACACAGTCCTCACTGGTTGAATCCTTGGATGCTGAACCACAGATATGGAGGGCCACCTATATATTATATGTGGATTTTTGACTGTGTAGAGTCAACACCATAACTCTCGAGTTGTTAAGTCACTTGTCATGTTAAGTCATGTAAGTGTCATGTCAACTTGCTTCAGTCCTGTCTGATTCTTTGTGATCTCACGGACTATATAACCTGCAGGGCTCCTCTGTCTGTGGGGTTCTCCAGGCAAGAATACTGGAGTAGGTTGCCGTGCCTTCTTCCAGGGGATCTTCCCAACCCAAAGACTGAATCTGCATTTCTTGTGTCTCCTGCATTGACAGGTGGGTTCTTTACCACTAGCGCCAACTGGGAAGTCCTTGTTCAAGGGTCGACTGTACATCTGTGTCTATATCCAAGTTCAATACCAAAAGAGATGTTAAGAACGAAGAGAAAACTAAAAGCCAGAGCAGTCTGGCTAAAGCTGAAGCCAAAGGTAGGCACAGATGTTTCAGAGCTGGATGCAAAGGAAAGCACGGTGATTCAGAGCTGGATGCTGGTCTTAACCGTGGGGAACATGGCTTTTGATGAGTCCAGACCCCCAGTTCCATGCTAGAAGCTGGAAGCCATGGAGAGCTGACTTGTGCTTAAGTAGAGAAGAAACACCAGCCCAGGGAAACAGAAGCAACAAAGAGGCCAAGAGTGATGGGAATTATGTAAGAGAAACATGCCCCAGACCTAACCCACCAACAGACATGGGCTGTCAAAAATTACTACACAGGTGATCAAAAATTAACACACACAGCCAAAAACTACCATTAAAAATCACCCTGAACCAGGGAATGGCATGTGGTCTGTATAGTAAACATGACTAACCCACTGAGACACAGTGGTGGCCCAGAAACATGGTATGCTCTGTCAGAGACAGTCATCAGTTAAAAAGAAAAAAGGCGGGGGGAGACTTTAAATCTAAAACCAGAAAGAGCATAACAATCTGAGAGAACCTCTAACTTGGTTAACATGAAAAACCACGGGCTCCAAATGGCATCACTGGGGCTCGCTGATAGCACACCTAGGTTTGACACCTCACCTAACTACAGTTTCAGCTTTCCCCAGAAATGTACTCTTAATCAACCAGTTTGGAATCTTCTGGTCAGCACCAGTGAAGTAAGCCATCAGGTGGGTCCTGTCCATCCCCCAGAGGAAGAGAAGGGTTTCTGCATGATAAAAGATGATCTGGCCCCACAAAACCCTTTCTTTCCCTTTGCTAATGACTACCTTACCCCAGCTTCCTGTCCATAAACCATCTTCCATTCTGTACCCCTCCACAGCTGCTATATGGGATACTGTCAATTGTTAAATAAAATCAAGTAGATCTTCAAATATATTTAAATTTTGTTTTTTAACAGCTCAATAGTAGGATCAAGACTGAATCACACTGAATCAAGGCAGGGTGCCCTTGAATCCCACCTCAAGTACACTGTCTTTCTTGCTATTTCCAAGGGCTGTTGGTGAGTTTCTCTCAGTTGATCTCTGCTCGTTTTGCATTCAAGCATCAGATCTAATTGATTTTTTAGACCACATTTCCTTGAATGGAAAATTCCAGGCCTTAATTCTACCCCCAGATTCCATGTTGGGAATTGCTATAGTTCCCCTTGTTGGGAATCCTTCTTCCAAATTCCAGGTCGTTGGGAACTCTTGGTGGCAGCTGCAGGTCTCCATTTGTTTGGAATCAGTCTGCAGTCCCCATACTTTGAGGTTTGCTGATTCAACTGGTTATTTTATGTTTAACAACTGTGGCCCTGGAAGTTGCATATATCTAACAAGAGGGCACGATTTTACTAAAAACCTAGATTTACAATAGTCATCTTGGGAAATGTTTCAATTAAATAGGATTGTTTATCTAAGAAATGTACTTGAGAGCAAGGAATACCAAACTAGACAAATAAAATGGGCTTCCTGCTTTAATTGGTATGCAGAGGCTTACAAAAGCCTTCAAATTTCCAAAATGGCTTCATTAAAAGACTCATTACAAAAGGCTAATGAAAGATGCAAGAGGTAGCTAATACAAAAGACGATGATAGGACTGATTTGACTGTTTCGGCTCCTTCCCCTTCCTTCTCATCAGAGTATGCACATTTTACTAATTCTCTGTCTGAACTCTCTTCCTACTTCAAAGAGACTATTAGACAGTTGGCATTTAAAACAAAAAACTACCTGAGGTTACAGACAAACCTCCTCATGTATTTTTCACACCTTGGTCAATGACTGAACTAAGAGCACAGTTAAAGAATCTCCTAGGACTTCCCTGGTAGGCCAGTAGCTAAGACTCCAACCTCCCAGTGCAGGGGGACCACATTCCACCCCTGGCCAGGGAACTAGATCCCATATGCCACAACTAAGAGTTTGCAATGAAGATCAAAGATCTTGAGTGCCACAACTAAGACCCAGAGCATCCAAATAAACAAATAAAAATAAATTTTTAAAAAGAACTTCCTAAACCTAGGGAGGAACCCTCAAAATTTTTGAAGAATTTAGAGTTGTTATCACAGCTTATGAGCCTAGGTTGCCAGATCTTTATCAACATGTGCACATGCTGGTAGGACCTGGGGAAGCCCCCCTACACAATGAATGCAGAAAGCTAGATGGCAAAACCAGGAGAATAATATTTGAGATTCTCAACTGGAAAGGGCTCAAAAAATAGCAAGTAACTTTTACAAGCTATTCTTAGAGTCTTCCCTGCCTTCACTGACCATCTATTATTCAAACATGCAAACAAACAAAAAAAAGATGAATCTGACCGACTTTAAAAGTCCCTTAGAAGCCCTCTGCTTTTGGCATCCTGGGTTCCAAAAAAATAAATAAGGTTACCCAGGCTGCTCTAGATGCCCTCCTTATAAATGGACTGTCTCCTGAGATCAGGAGATCAATAAAAAGGCAGAAAATAGGATGGGAGGCTATGGGCCTGACAAAGCTCGTGACTACATTTGAGCATTTTTAAAGGACCCTGGAGCAAGATCATAAACAAAAATCCACCAGGCTAACAGCTCTACAGCTAAAACAGATACCAAAGCCAGAGACCCAAAATAACACCCAGGCCTCCTTCACTGCATCCCTCAGGGGCCATCATCAAACACTGGTCCAAAGATCGATGTCTCAATTGCAATCAACTGGGTCACTGGAAAAGAGGCTGTCCTCAAAGGTCCTATGCAAACTCCTCTTATGCCCTCATATCTACCTGCATGCAGGCCCCTCCCACAGTTGACAGGGCCCTGAGGGGATCTCTGGGAAACTATTACCAGTAATTTCCTTAAATAGACAAGAGGAAATCAAAATTGAAATTAATCACTTTGTCAAATTCTAGTTGATACTGGAGCTACGCTTTCCACCCCACCCTCAGAGAACAACAAAATACAACAAATCTTTGAGAGTAAAAAGGCGGTTTCCATACTGGGGGTATCTAATAACTTTAAGACAGAATTTGTATCTCAACCAATACAAATGACTTTGGGATTGTTTAGTTAAAAAAAAAGTCCTTCTTTCTATGTGAAATAGCCCCAATCTATTAGGCAAAGGTCTCCTGTCTAAATTAAAAGGACTGATGTGTCTTACCTTTGATGGAGACCTCACTTTAGAATTCCCTTGACCAACTTGAACTTGCTCTTTTATATTCCTTGCTG
The DNA here is from genome assembly GCF_000754665.1 of Bison bison bison. Lineage (NCBI taxonomy): Eukaryota > Metazoa > Chordata > Mammalia > Artiodactyla > Bovidae > Bison > Bison bison. The sequence continues at coordinate 5,586,519 of NW_011495058.1, forward strand.
TCTGTCCTTGATGTAGAAGAAGGATTTCAACAAAAGTCCCCTGATTTAGTTGAGGTGCCTAAAAATTTGTGGGCTACTTATAACACTGATTTGGGGAGAGTAAAAAATTCAGAACCTATATCTGAAAGGATACATACAATGTTTACTGCAACACTGTTGACAATAACCAAGACACAGAAGCAACATAAATGTCCATCAACAGAGAAACAGATAAAGAAGATGTGGTACATATATATACGATGGAATATTACTTAGCCATAAAAAAAATGAAATACTGCCATTTGTAGGAACATGGATGGATCTAGATATTATCACCCTAAGTGAAGTAAATCAGACAAAGACAAATACCATATGATATTGCTTACATGCCAAATCTTTTAAAAATGCTACAAATAAACTTATTTACAAAACAGAAACAGACTCACAGACTTAGAGAATGAACATATGGTTACTGAGGGTATGAGGGCAGGAATAGTAAGGGAGTTAGGGATTGACATGTACACACTGCTACATTTAAAATAGAAAACCAACAAGTACCTACTGTATAGCACAGGGAACTCTGCTCAATATTATGTAACAACCTAAAAGGGAAAATAATTAGAAAAAGAATAGATACATGTATACATATAAATATAACTGAATCACTTTGCTATACACCTGAAACTAACACATTGTTAATCAACAATACTCCAATATAAAATAAAAAGTTTTTTAAAAATTTCAGAACCTATATTCACATATATAAGACTGAACTCTTCCTCAATTACCTCAATATCCACTAAAGCCCGAGGCCACATAAAGCCTCACACCCACAGTATAAGACAATCATTCAGGGACTAATCATTACCTACACTAGTCCCTGTAACACACTGATCTTGCTAGTCCAGAAACCTAATAGATAGGAATGGAGATTTGACCAGAAACTGAGAGCTATTAATAAGATAGTTATGCCCACATTTTCTAGTTGTTCCAAACCTGGAGACCCTTCTATCACAAGTTCTGCCTGACTCAAAAGGGTTCACTGCTGTAAATCTCTGTTCAGCCTTTTTGGGCATCCCTGTAGAACCCAATACTTAATATCTATTTCCCTTTACTTGGAAGGATTGACAATACACCTGGACACACATGACTCAGTCACTCACTGAGGCCCCTTCTTATTTCTCCCATGTGCTCCTCTAAGATGTAAGCACCCTCCAGTCCCTGGGAAATCAGCCTTTACACAATTTGTAGACAACCCCATGCTGTGCTCAGTAACCCAAAAGGTGTCCAGAAAAGATTCCATTTATTTAATGCAACAGTTAGCTGTAAAAGCTCACTAAGTCTTTAAGGAAAAATTATTATTATCTCTGCTGCTGCTGCTGCTAAGTCACTTCAGTCGTGTCCAACTCTGTGCGACCCCATAGATGGCAGCCCACCAGGCTTCCCCGTCCCTGGGATTCTCCAGGCAAGAACACTGGAGTGGGTTGCCATTTCCTCCTCCAATGCATGAAAGTGAAAAGTGAAAGTGAAGTCACTCAGTCGTGACACTGTTTATTACCTAGGTCATCATCTAAGTGCTAAAGAAGTCCAGCTATCTCCAAAAGGAACTGTATCAACCCAAGAATTTCCTAGACCCATATCTAGTGACAATCTCATGGATTTCTAGGTCTGGATGGTTATTGCAGAATATGGGTTCCTAATTCTTCTTTATAGTTTCCTATTAGCTTCTACGAACTTACTAAAGTTTCAGCCCCTGTACCCTTCCCTTAGGAAGATAAACATTAGCAGACTTTTATAAGACTAAAACAAATACTCCAAGAACCGTTATTTGTGGATGAAAAAGATACCCAAGCCCTGGGAATGCCCATGCAAGAGCATGGTGATAAAGATGGCCAAAACATAGTCCCCCATAAACGTTGCCTATTACAGCATTGTGCTTGGTTCAGTGGCTCATGCCTATTCCAGCTGTCTTAAGACTATCTAAGGATATTGCTACAACTGCAAATTTAGGAGAAGTCTCAGCAGAACTATTCCTAGGAAATGACATTTGTTTACAAATTCTTTATGCTGTCAAAAGTCTTAACTCTGAATTGACTCAACTTTTCTCCAAAAGCAAATCAACCTCCTCTGAGACCCTTCTGCTTTCACCTTCTAATCTGTATCTTCAACACTGCAACATTCCTAAATCCTGCTATGTTAAAACCTCTCCCTGGTAAAAGGCAAGCCCCATGACTGCAAGGTAATAAGATTCCATTCTGTGACACTACATCCTGATTTACAAGACATCCTTTAGCCAATCCTGATTTAATCTTGTTTACTATGGGTCATATTGTAGAAATAAAAAAGGGAATTTTCAAGCTGGTTATGCTGTTACTACCCAACATGACCTACTCAAAGGGGGAAATTTCCCACAAGTTAAATCAACCCAAGCAAAACTGCATGCCTTTACCCAAGCCATACAAGTTATCAGAAGACAAATTGTTCAGATTTATACAGACAACTGACGTGCCTTTGGGGTTGTCTACGATTTAGTGATGTTATGGAAACAAAGACATTTTTCTTATGTCCTCTGGGACCCCAATCAAAAATGAAAAACAAGTATACAGATTTTCTTACTGCTATTCTTTTACTTCTTGAGATTGCTGTCATCAAAATTGAGGCTCAGACTAAAAGGGCTGCACCTGAGTGTCAGGGAAATGCCCTGGCTGACTTTCATGCAAAGAGACAGGAGCAACAGAATCTATAAAGATTACAGCACATGCGGATGAAGTTGACATTTTTTGCTTCTGCAAGGAGTGGCCCCTCATTGCCAGACTTTTGCTGTCCTAATGTCCTTGTAACATGGAAACAGTCTGCTACTGAATCAGAGAAATTAAGGCAGGCACACAATGGCTGCAAATTAAACAATCAGTTTGGGGCTATGGGAAACCCAAGACGGTCACTTGGTTTTTCCCAGCTTCCTGGCAAATCCTATTTTGGTTTTTGCCATCTTTCATCTGCCACAGTGCATTAGGATGATTCAAGGTGGACGCTTACTCCTTGGAAGGAAAGTTATGACCAACCTAGATAGCATATTCAAAAGCAGAGACATTACTTTGCCAACAAAGGTTCGTCTAGTCAAGGCTATGGTTTTTCCTGTGGTCATGAATGGATGTGAGAGTTGGACTGTGAAGAAGCCTGAGTGCTGAAGAATTGATGCTTTTGAACTGTGATGTTGGAGAAGACTCTTGAGAGTCTCTTGGACTGCAAGGAGATCCAACCAGTCCATTCTGAAGGAGATCAGCCCTGGGATTTCTTTGGAAGGAACGATGCTGAAGCTGAAACTCCAGTACTTTGGCCACCTCATG
>NW_011495058.1:5589944-5595852 GCF_000754665.1 Bison bison bison
ATCCAACCAGTCCATTCTGAAGGAGATCAGCCCTGGGATTTCTTTGGAAGGAACGATGCTGAAGCTGAAACTCCAGTACTTTGGCCACCTCATGCGAAGAGTTGACTCATTGGAAAAGACTCTGATGCTGGGAGGGATTGGGGGCAGGAGGAGAAGGGGACGACAGAGGATGAGACGGCTGGATGGCATCACTGACTCGATGGACATGAGTCTGAGTGAACTCTGGGAGTTGGTGATGGATAGGGAGGCCTGGCGTGCTGCGATTCATGGCGTCGCAAAGAGTCAGACACGACTGAGCGACTGATCTGAACTTAAATATTAAAAAATCAGTTTTACTGTGATTATCTTTGGTAAAAACATGGAGGTAATTGTGGAGAGAAGAGTTATGTTTGTACCTTTGTAGATTCTAGTCCTATTAATTGTCTTTGAGGTTTTGTTATATACCTGTAAACCTGCCTGGATCCTGAATTCTTCTAGTTTCTTCAAATATCTGGTTAAAATTCACAAAGTTAATATTTCCAATTTTATCCCATTCTTCTGATTTAGAATCACTAAGAAAAAAGACATGCCTCAAGCCCTATTCACTGATCCTGCTGAAAAACTAGAAAGTATTGAGCCTTGAGTATACATTTCATGACTAAAGAGGACTCCACCTGACACTTGGTCTTGCACAGTTGGAGACGTCCATGTACAATTGACCAGGAAAAGAAGAAGTTGACACTGAGGTAGCCTGCTTCCACCCAAGATGACAGATCAAGACTTCATACTTCAGTTTTAACATGAAACTCATTTTCTTTTCTTTCTTTACTTCAGCATTGACCTGGAAAACTAACAACATCATCCATACCTCTGAGGCATGCTCGGGGGATAACCTCTGGAATTTATAACAACTTTACTTTGAGTTGGTGACTTCCCTGGTGGCTCAGATGGTAAAGCATCTGCCTACAATGCGGGAGACCCGGGTTCGATCCCTGGGTCAGGAAGTTCCCCTGGAGAAGGAAATAGCAACCCACTCCAGTACTCTTGCCTGGAAAATCCCATGGACGAAGGAGCCTGGTAGGCTACAGTCCATGGGGTACAAACAGTCGGACACGACTGAGTGACTTCACTTACTTTGGGTTAAGATAAAGTCTGACTGACTCCTTACTTGAACAGGCAGATACAACAAATTTTTGTGAATGAATCCATCAGCAGTGCCATCTTTGTGGAAATGGTTTGTGCCCTAATAAGCCATTGTCTGTACAGTTATCATTATCCTTGGGCCTATGAATACCTAAATAACTGTCACATAACTAGACAATGCCTCTCAGGTTATCTAACTATGCCCCTCCCTGTTCTAGAAAGGACCTACCAAGAGGTGTTCACTATTCAGGTGTCACCTCCTTTGACAGGGCTGTGTTTCCCTGATTAGGAATGAATACAAATGAGAATGTGATCTTGATTCTTAACTCTTGACAGTATTGTAGAATCCACAGCCACAACATAAGCTGGCCAGCAAAAATCATGGGACTCTCTGGCCAAAGCTGTTCTTAATAATAGGGTAGCCTGCTCTATCTGGATTAACACACCTGGGGAAACTGAAACAATTACACAAGATCACTCACCAAGCCACTTGGCTTGAAAAGGAAACCCCTTCAAAATGGTCTTTCTTTGATTGGTTTGGTCTTGGGGACTGTGGTTATGAAGTTATTCTGTATGGGAACAAAATTGCCACCCCAAAATGTCTCTTTGATACGTGGATTATTTCAAGCTAAAAACAAGGCCCAAAAAACTCAAGAAGAACCTTTCCCCCAAAATGCCTAAAAGAATGCAGATGGAGGACCTGTTCCAGGAGGGGAGCTATTTTTGTAGATATCTATAGTACAGACTAGGTGTGTAGACAAGAGGGAACTAGCAAAGTCTGTCAAACTCCTAGGTGTCCCATTGTCTCTGCATGGCCCAGCAAATACTTCTTTGTTTAAACCAAACATTTGCTTTTCATTTCCATGTCAATTGCCTCTTTCCCCTTTGAGGTTCCCGACTACCACGCCAATTGCGTCAGTCTTCAGCTGAAGGTGGCATTTAAGGTGAGGGTTTCAGCTGTTTTGGTGAGGTATCCAGTTTTCTTGCACCTTTCCCACATACACATGTTGTTAAATTTTTGCTTAATTTTCCCTTATTAACCTATCTCATGTCAATTTAACTCTTAGACCATCCAGAAGAATCAAAAAAGACAGGTAAATTATCCTGTTTATTAAAATCATAATAACCCTCCTGCTGCATTATTTTATTTCAAAACCTTTAAATGTATGTTTGCAGCTGCTAACCATCAAGCAAATATCTCCCTAAAACTGGAACATCAGAAAAACAACAGAGAGAATGACTTTCAAAGACAGTGAATCTGAAACTGTAACCAGTGAACATCATAGAAATTAAGCAAAAAACATCATGACCTCTGGGTACCTGAAAGATCAACAACTCTGTGAGAACCTTAGCTGAGAGTGGCACTAATAATGTCTTAAATTTTGATCATATCCTTCAGGTTGAGTGATTTGTTCAAAGAGGGGAACTGTTAAAGAGAAAAACCACGGGCCTAAAATGTCATCACTTGTGCTAAAAACCCATAATACTAAACCTAAATTTAATACCTAACCTAATTGCAGTTTTGACTTGCCTCTGAAATGTAATCTTAATCAGCAGTTGGATTTTCTGGTTAACACCAATGAGGTAACCTGCCATGGGGGCCTTCTCCATCCCCCAGAGGAAGAGGAGGATGTCTGTATGATAAAACCTTTGCAATTCCCTTCCCTTAAAAAAGAGATGACCTGGCCCCAAATAACCCTCTCTTTTCTTTTGCTAATAATTCACTTGCCCTATCCTCTTTCCATAAAGTTTCCCATTTTGAACCCTTCCTTGGAGTGTCCTCTGCTTGATAGGTAGAATGTGGCCCAATTCACGAATCATTAAATAAAGCCAACTATATTTTCAAATTTACTTGGTTGAATATTGTTTTTTAACAAATGAAGTACGTCACCTTAAATTGTTCAAAGATACAAAGGAAGGCACACATCATAAGACAATAACATAAGACAGGATCCTACTGAAAAAGAACAAGCTGATTTGCCAAAGAGACAAAGAAAGTCTACATATGAAATATCTAGTCATGAAAACATATAAATCAACACACAGGCTGAAGAGAACTCAGAGAATTAGCCTATTAGAAGATAGATATGAGAAAATCACCCAGAAAGCAGAAGTAAAAAGCAAAGATGTGGAAAATTGGGTTTAAATAATAGTGAAGAAGAATGAAAAATGTCCACCATGTCTTAACAGGAACTTAGACAAAAATGGGAGAGGGGTGATGTTTGAAGGAATGACAGTGGAGAAGTTTCCATATATGAAGAACAATATAATTCCTAAGATTTGCAGCAGCACAGTGAGTCCCAGTCAGCATAAGGCAGTGGTCCCCAACCTTTTTGGCACCAGGGACCAGTTTCATGGAAGACAATTTTTCCATGGACCAGGGCCTGGGGGGTCCATGGAATGGTTCAGGATGATTCAAGTACATAACATCTATTGTGCACTTTTATTATTACATCAGCTTTTCTTCAGATCATCAGGCATTAGACCCCAGAGGTTGGGGACCCTTGGTACAAGATAATCTACAGAATATACTGAGAAAAATATTTTAAAAAATCACCAAAAGGAAAAGGAAAGACTCTCTAAAATGCAAATTATACAAAAACACATTATTTCCCTAAGCAACAAAAGACTCCAGAAGACAATGTAATAATATATGCAAAGTGCCAAGGAAAAATAGAGCAGCTAGCCTAGAATTAGATACTTAGCAAGTCTGTAATTCAAGAGCAAGGGTTAACTTTCAGATATAACAAAGACTGAGAGCATTTCCCACCCTAAATAGTTTACAGACTATTCTAGCACACAGGATATTGAGTCTAGAAGTGAACTGGATTTAAGACACCATAGAATCAAAGAAACTGGCAAACACTTCGGTTCATCTAAATGTGAAATGACTGTAAAAATAATGATAAATGACCAGAATTGAAAGTTCATGAAAAGAAGGAAATAAAAGCAGTGCCAAATATAGGAGACAAGGGAGGAGGAGCTGGGCATTTTAAAGCTTTTGTGTTGTTAGAGGACAATGGAGAGATTAATGAGTTTTAGTGTTTGTAAAGTGAACTATGCCTCTTAAAAATGTAAAGTTAACCAATAAATGAACTGAAACAAAACACATTACTTCCTGGGAGAGGGGATAAAACCATAAAGAAAATGTGACTGATTCAATGGCAAGCAGAATAAAGGAAGACAAACACCAAGCATGGCAAGCTTTTTCATCCAGCCCTCCCTTTGCACCGTCTTCCTCCCTTTTGCCTACGTACCCTTGTTTAGGGAAGTGCTGATGCCTCCTGGAAGACTCCTGTGTCTCTGCTGCAGCCTGGCTGATGTGTCCCTGGTATCTTGTTTCCAGAGCTCTTTTACGTTCCCACCAGAACCTTTAAATCTTTTCCATTAAGTGTTCCTGGCAGAGGCTCATCTAGATGTATTTGTCTGTGTATTTCCTGTGCTCTTTAATTTGTTCCCCCCAGTGCAAAGGGGAAAAGAAGACAGGAAGGAGGCCCAGCTGTAGGTGTCAGATGATGTCTGCTTATAGAGATTTTAGTCTCCAAGCAGAAGGATGTCCTGGATGGGAAAGTAAATAAAAACTTTCTCCCTGTAGGACCAAAGGACAGGATGAAAAGAAGTTGGGGCTGAGCTCTGCTCAGTATATGCATCCACCACCCAGCAACTTTTGATCACAAACAGTCCAACAGACTTACTCTCCCCAAAATGAGAATGAGGGAGTTGTATATCATGGGTGGGGATAAGATAGAAGGAAACTTGCTCACTGACCAAGTTGGAACTACAGAGAACCAACTGGGAATTTTTTTTACCATCTAAAGTAGCTGTGGTCATAGGATTCTTGCATGCAGTTCTGTAGGCTATGCATTGCACAACTCATGGGTAGGTAGTCTTTCACGAAGAATATGAAGTAAATGGCATCTCTAGAGTTGTGCAGTGTACAACTTGCACACCCTTCTGGGCACTGACATGATCAGCCTTGTTTTAATTGGCTGTATCCTGACAAAGACTCTTTTCTTGACCAAACTTTAGTTATTAGGTTCCTGAACCCAGTTCTCCACTTGGACTCAACCTTGGCCTATAAGAAGTACAACACCCAGCATCATTTTATTCACTCCCCCCACATCCTCTCCCACACACAAACACTAAGAGATCTGAACAAACACTAGCACAGTTCCTATCAGCTCAAGGTTGTGTTTCTATGATGATGCTGCCTGAGAAAACTCAATGCTGCAGAATTAACTGTTTGTTCTAGCCTAAAGCACTTAGAGAGTTTGTTATTATAAATCTTTCCCCTGCCTCTTCTATATGTAAATCTTCTACCACCCATAAATGTCTCCTAGAGGTCCTAGAAGCCACCTCTCAGATGCGGACACCTGGGAGATACTCCTGTCTCCCAATTTCTATGGAAGAGTAAGACCCTAACTTCTATGACTGCCTTGCTCCTATTTGCAGGCTCAGACAGGAAAGCATCTGTTTACAATGCGGGAGACCCGGGTTCGATCCCTGGGTTGGGAAGATCCCCTGGAGAAGGAAATGGCAACCCACTCCAGTACTATTGCCTGGAAAATCCCATGGACAGAGAAGCCTGGTAGGCTACAGTCCATGGGGTCGCAAAGAGTAGGACACGACTGAGCGACATCACATGCACACATGCAAAGATATGAGAAGGTTATTTCTCCTCCAGAAAACCATCACCCAACAAACCCAGGGAAACTAATCATCAGCCTAACTCCCCCCACCCCCCCAACCCCGCCCCTTAAGATCCTCATTACCTTTCTTTAAGCAG
>NW_011495058.1:5595952-5638784 GCF_000754665.1 Bison bison bison
AGGTTTCAAAGGCCTTCTTCCTTTTGTTTTGGCAGAACTGAGTTAAGGTTACACTGCAGTCTCTCTCCCCTACTGCACTCGCACTGAGTAAAATCTGTCTTACTGCCTTTAACTAGTGGCCACCTTTGTTTTTCTTTGACAGCCCCAGCTGGGCTGTCAGTTCCATCAGGGCAAGGCTATGCCTATCTTGTACAATTGGTTATCAGAAGAGTCAAGGTACTCAATAAATATTTGTATAATGAATAAGTGAGTGTAAGGTTTTTTTTCTGTTGTCTTGGATTCTGATAATGCCTTGCTCCCTTTAACTGCCATCTTGCAAACAATACAGTTCTGGACAAACTGATCCACAAAGAAAATGAGTTACGGTTTCTTAAACAAAATTGACTGGAAATTTGATTTAAAAAATGGAGTGATCTCACTGCTTAGATGACTTGTTTATTCAATAAACTATGCATGCATGATTCATTCAAAATAGTCTTTAATTTCAAGCCTTCGTCAGTGATTTCTTCATCATAAGAATGAACTTACACAATGACAGAACAACAAAATCTGCTGCTTTGACACCTCCTATTGAAGCAAGCAAAAATATTTATTGTGGTGCAAGGATAGGTAAACTTTTTCTAAACATAATCTGCCAAGAAATGCAGGAATTATTCATACCCCTGAGTTAAATAGCCCCGTCAGTATTCTTGTTATATAAAATTTCATTTGCAATTATTTATAAATAAATCCTTTGAGTAAGGCAAAGAGATTTTTTTTATAATTCAATTTTTGCTTTTTTCAGCAATACACAGCTCAAATTATGAATACAAGCTATTGCTACATGAGAGTCAGATATTAAATACATATAACTTAATAAAGTAAGAGTAATTTCCTAAAGATTTTAACATTAAAATATACCAACTCTTGCGATACTGTGGAGCAATGCATAGAACATTACATTACTGATGACCACATACAGTCACCCATTTGAAAATGACTTTATTTTTGCAAGCAACAAAAAAGTTCTTGTCTAAAAAAGTCTAGTAATCTACTTTCTGGGGATTTATCCTTATAAAGCAACCCAGAAGAAAGAAAAGAATCAGCCTAGAGTGAGGCTGTCACTTCATGTTCTCAGTCTTCAAAATGGATTTGCACACACTTCCCCCTTCACCAGTGCACTCTTTTCCACATTTCAAAAAAACTGAAGGTCTATCTGTCCCTCATCATGAATCTTACACTGACTGTGGACATAAAATCTTCTGGAAAACAAAGGCTAATGTGAACATCTCCTGAAGCTTTTTTTTCAATCAAGGTGCTTCTGGCAAAGTTTTATAATAATTTTTGTTAAGGGCAAAGCATGGAAACACGGGGTCAGAAATGAGCATTTTAGCTCATAGTGCCAGGCTTGGTAATAAGATATACTATCGAATGGGAAGACTAACTGGTAATAAAGACCCTTCCTCTCCTATTTTCCAACTGATGGCAAGTACTACATGGCTCCTGAGGGAGATTCCCACAAGAGCAAAGCAAACAGCACTGTACAAAACATTGATGGTAGAGGGCTTTATTTCATCAACAAGAGATGTGTGGCAAAGCTCAGGGTCTTATCTATGTAATTATCTCAGAAGGAGAATTCAGAAGTGAGATGGCTGTCTCAGCAACATGTGTTAACACATACTGTGAATCTAAAAGAAAAAAATAGAAAAATAAAATTTTCTGACACAGAGTAAATCTGGTTTGACTAATTGATTTGTACATTTGGTTAAAAGTGACTATTTCACCAATTAAATGACATTGGGACAGGAAGCAAGGAGGCAGGGTGCAACCATGAAAAGAGTCACATAACCATTAAAAACAGCACAGGGAACTAATGTTGTTGCTGTTGTTTAGTCATCCAATCATGTCCCGCTCTTTCTGATCCCATGGACTGCAACACGCCAGGTCTCTCGTCCCTCATCATCTCCTGAAGTTTGCCCAAGTTCATGGAACTAATGACTCGACAAAACCAGTTAGAACCTGCTAAGTGCAAGACGGTGGGAGATTTGACTTCCTGTAGACCTTAAGCCTCATCAGATGCTGACTGTAATACTTTAGCATCTAAATGGCACACGTGCAGGCACTATGAAAGTACCAAGACGGAGCCTAAGAGGCCAAAATTGGGCAGTGACCCAGTTCCTGGAAATCTCCACCACTTCCCCAAAGCAGTTGGAATAATCCTCCCACTTGTTAGCCTAGAAATCACCCAGCCCCTCAAAACTAACCACGCCCACACCTCAGGGCCACTCTCACTTTCAGAGCCTATCCCAGGCCCTGAAGCCACCTCTCTCACCTTCTGAGAAGGCCTACCCTCTGTCTTCCGAGTATGTACCTCTCTAAATAAACCTGCTTTCACTTTACTATGTTTCACTCTTGAATTCTTTTCCTGCCCAAAGCCAAAGACTCTCACGCGGTGGGCCGTCCCAGGGACTCACTCGAGACCTCACCATCCTCTCGTATGTCATTTTTCCTAGAACAACATAAGTGAGCTAAAATTGGCAACTCTGAAGTTTGAGAAAAACATTAAAAATGTAGGATTAAAAAATATTGTATCACATTATCAGAGGCACATTAAATTCAAAATACTTCAATCCTACATTTTCTAACTATGTGTATCAAGTCATAGAAGGTGCCTCTGAAGTGAGTAACAGGTATAACTAATACTCATTTAGGAAAGCCTTTTTTGTTACACATTCCAAAAACAGGGGAAATAAATGACTCTGATGACTGGGCCAATCCAGTCCTTTTAAAAGTCAGTTGGTTTCTATACCTTTAGAAACAAATAGAAGGAGAACCTAATCCAGTTATCAGATATTAGAACCACCTCTATATATAAATAGAGTATTGAGTAGAGTTCCTTATATGATACAGCAGCTTCGTATTAGTTATTCTCTATATATAAATAACTAATACGAAGCTGCTGTATCATATGTATGTATCATACATATCAACTCTACTCAATACTCTGTAATGACATATATGGGAAAAGAACCTGAATAAGAATGAATATATGTATAACTGATTCACTCTGCTGTACACTTGAAACTAACACAACATTGTAAACCAACTATATTCAAACAATTTTTTTAAAAATGATTTTTGTGATTTTTGCCATGGACCCTAGAATGAGTTTTAAAAAACTGAGTGACATCAAGTGACGTCTTCTCCATTTCATTCACAGATTATTATTATAACCATGTCTCCACAACTGAACAGAATTAAAGCTGAAAACTGTTCTCATGATTTTTAAATATGGAATTTTTTTAAATACACAGGATTGATACTAAATACTGTCTTAGTCTAGCAGTAAATAATATTCATCCACGGGTAGATGAACATGGGAGACATAAGTGCCCCTTCCTACTAAGAGATACAATTCTAATAAAATTTTATATTTTTCTTGCTAAAGACTTATATTTATGTTGTGATCTATTGTGTACTAATCATAATTGCAACAATATAAAGACTCATATTTTTAACACATAGAAAAACTTAAATGTTCATAAGGAATTTAAAAACTTAATTCCTACTCATGTACATAGTTTTGTTGCAACAAAACATGACACAATGATGCATAAGAGTTGCTTGCATAAGAATATATTTATATTAGAATAAAATTCAATGAAGTCATTGAAATTTGAACTATTAGTTCCAGGGGACAAAGTGTAATGCAAATGTCCAACTGTTAAAGGAAAGCTTTACAAATATTTTATCAATCATGCTGGTGACTACTGAAGTACTAAAATACTTAGATTCCACTGGGTACATATTTTAAAAATAAAGAGTTTTATTGTAAAATCTCAATACTAAAATTAGAAATGATACGGTGGCTCAGCTGGTAAAGAATCTGCCTGCAGTGCAGGAGACCTGGGTTCGATCCCTGGGTTGGGACGAACCCCTGGAGGAGGGCGTGGTGACCCACTCTAGTATTCTTGCCTGAAGAATCCCCATGGACAGAGAAGCCTAGAGGGCTACCATCCATGGGGTTGCAAAGAGTTGGATACAACTAAGTGACTAAGCACAGCACAGCATACTTTGCAACTGTTTAGACTTAATAAAGAACATTTTTTGAATGTCAACTTAAAAGTGCATAAAGCTACACTTTAAAAAAAATTATTTTAGGGAGGACTTGTGTGAAGGAGTTTGAAGACCATTACTGCAGCAACTATCTGGACAGAGATACACAGTGTAGGCTGAAAAAAAATCTGTGAGCCAAAGGGGGCAATAAGGACAGGCAGGCATGACAGAATATTCCAAATATCCAAAGGGAATCACAGAGGATGATCCCTGAGTGAGAGGCAGTTTAGCTTCTCTGGAGAAAGGAGTGGAGAGAGGAAGTATGGAATGAAGGCCTAGAGAATTCTGAGCATAGAGGTAGAATGTTTGGACTTCGTTTTGCAGACATTATGAAGCCAATCAAGGCTTTGGACTTGGGAAAGGAAAGCATGTAGCATTATTAAACAGACACAAAATAGGAAGCACACCGTTAGAACCCTTAGAAAGACAATACACAGTTGGGTCTTCATAATAAGAATAATGGAAAGGAATGGTTCCATTCTACAATTGTCTGTGGTCCAAAGCGATCCTGGGAGGTTGTTGTTGTTGTTGTTGTTGTTGTTGTGTGTGTGTGTGTGTGTGTATTGAGGGTCAGAGGTAGAGCCATGAAGATGTGGGTTTTTCTGCTCAGACTGCACAAGATACTGACAGCTGAAAAGGCCCACTAGGGTCCAGGGTAAGTCCCATGGGCAATGAGACCCGTACCTGCACTTGGAAGAACCCCACTCTGTTATCACCACCTTGAAATTCTGAATAATTTTTTCACAAGGTATGCCACATTTTCATGTCTCACTGGGCCTCATAAATTATGGAGCCAGTCCTGGAAGGGGATGCCCTGATAATAGGGTCCCCACCCCTCCATCCTGTTCCATCATCTCCCTATAACCACCAGCCCTGATGATAAGCATATGTCCCACCAGTTTTTTCACTGGGAAGAACCTTACATAGATTTAGGAGATCAGGAAAGGGCTCAGGGCTGGGGAAGATAAGAGAGAAGACTCATAGCAACCACCTGGGTCATGACCCCTCTGCCCTCTCTGCAGGGTCACTGCCCGCAGCTGTCCAGATGCCCATGTACACCTTCAGGGGAGCCATTCACTCAGCAGATATCACAGCTTTGTAGCATATTAGTACTCAGTTGAGTTCAGTCATTCAGTTATGTCCGACTCTTTGCGACCCCATGGACTGCAGCACGCCAGGCTTCCCTGCCATTACCAACTCCTGGAGCTTGCTCAAACTCATGTCCAGGTTGGTGATGCCATCCAACCATCTCATCCTCTGTCATCCCCTTCTCCTCCTACCTTCAATCTTTCCCAGCATCCGGGCCTTTTCAAATGAGTCAGCTCTTCACATCAGGTAGCCAAAGTATTGCAGTTTCAGCTTCAGCATCAATCCTTCCAATGAATATCCAGGACTGATTTCCTTTAGGATGGACTGGTTGGATCTCCTTGCAGTCCAAGGGACTCTCAAGAATCATCTCCAACACCACAGTTCAAAAGTATCAATTCTTTGGCACTCAGCTTTCTTTATAGTCCCACTCTCACAACCATACATGACTACTGGAAAAACCACAGCTTTGACTAGATGAACCTTTGTTGGCAAACTGATGTCTCTGCTTTTTAATATGCTGTCTAGGTCGGTCATAGCTTTTCTTCCAAGGAGCAACTGTCTTTTAATGTCATGGCTGCAGTACTGCCCTTCCGTGAATGCCAGGAGAGAGTTCTAAGGAAGCAGTGCCTTTCTCTAATTCGTATGAGGTCATTATACAGAAAATGTGTTTAAGGAGGAAGGAGCTTTCTGCTTCCCTCTCACTTAATGAGTACCTCCCAGACAGTGAGCCTCGCTGATACCCCCAAAAGAAAAAAAAAATTCTGCTATTTTCTTTCTTCCTTTCTCTTCCTTCCTAATTTCCTTGAATATACACAGAACAAGAAATATTTTTCTAACAGTTGTCCTTTTGACTATATCACCTTATAGAAAGGTACACTAGGACCAGGGAGGGGATGTCTTTATGTTCCAATTAATAATACACTTTCCTTTTATTTAAGAATTAACTGGACTATGTGAGTGAGTTTAAGATAGATGAACCTGTCCTCAAAATAGCTCACTGGTATCCTATAATGAGGTTTCCCATATGTCTCAGTGGCAAAGAATCCACCTGCCAAGCAGGAGACACAGGTTTGATCTCTGGGTCAGAAGATCTCCAGTAGAAGGAAATGGCAACCCACTTCTGTATTCTTGCCTGGGAAATCCTTACAGACAGAGGAGCCTGGGGGCCTACAGTCTACAGGATTGCAAGAGTCAGACACAACTTAGCAACTAAACAACAACAATCCTATAATGAACGAGGGCTTTTATGAAGTGAACATACAGACACACGAACATTCACACACACATGCTTGAAAAAAAAAAAAACAGCTCAAGTGGAGAGGAAAAATAAAACTCTTATACGTAATTTATTTTTTTTCTTATCACAAACTATTCTTTATGGGTTTTAAACCCACCAAGGGCTTAAATTTTCAGTAAATAAAGGTATGCAGTTTAATTCTAAAACTTAATTAAAAACCAACAGAAGTGACTTATTAGCTAATACGGATGGTGAAGGAAGCCACTGAGCCCACACTCCTAGCATCTCAATTTGAGTCCAGTCACTCAGGATGGCTCTGACCCTGGAGCGGGCAGCTGCATCTCTGAGGGTGTTGAACCAAGGAGGCAGGAGATTTCATGCACAAACAATTACCTTCTGAGAGTCAGAGCCAAATAGCTGGGAAATGTGACAGCCCCAACCTTGGATAACACAAATGCTGAATTAGGTTGTCACTCAGGGGCTGGCTGTTTGTCACCAAAGTGCAGTTCACTCCCTACAAAGCAAAACAACTGAATGTGAACAATCCTATCTAAACCCTAGATATTTAATAAAATAATTGTCTTAGAAATAGTAAGACACATTTGGGTCAAGATAAAATCAAACTTATGGTTACCAGGAGGGAAGTAGAGGGAGGGATAAGTTGGGAGATTAGAATTGACATATACACACTACTATATGTAAAATAGATAACTATTATTAATAAAAACCTTTTGTATAGCACAGGGAACTCTACTCAATACTCTGTAATGACCTATGTGAGAAAAGAATCAAGAATGGATACATGTATACGTATGACTGATTCTTTCTGCTGTACACCTAACACAGAACTCTGTAAATCAACTATACTCCAATAAAAAATTAATTTAAAAAACATAAAATCGGGTGAAGGGACATCCTATTTTTTGAATTAAAATAACAAAAAAATTTAAAATACAAAAAAAACTGAAGTCCTACAAAATTTCAAAATTAAGAACAAACAAAAAGGACTATCTTCTAATCAGGGAGGAAAGAAGACAGTCAGTCACGTCATTAGAAAGGATTTCCATTTATCGTAACACTGATGGTGCCAGCCTGAGAAGCAACGCATCCCATGAGATTTGCCCTCTGAAGCAGAGGAGGGAAGGACCTGGCTCCACCCAGGAACCTGGGTTCAAGTACCAAGTACACCAGCAGCCCAGCCGGTCTTTCCTAGTGGAGGTGCCTTTCTGTGTGTGATCAAGCTGAGAGTTCTCTTAGCAAACATGTGGAAGGTAACAGAGCTCACCCTGGACTGTGCAGCTTTCTCACATAAAGCACAGAACACAGCCACGCTGTTTCGTTAACCACACTGACCCAAGTTAACCACACTGACCCAAGTTAACTGCCCCCCTTCTAAGCCTGTAACCGCAGTAATAATCACATCATTAATGATTCTTTTTCTTTCAAGATATGTAGAATTAGTAACAAGTGACAGTTACCTATAGTTTTCAAGTCAGTTTTATCATCTAGGTGTCCCTCTGTCTAGAAAACAAATTATACCTGTTGCAATAGCAATGGGAATACAGTGATTTACAAATTCCTGTGGGAAAAAAACTCTCGCTCATCAAACAATAGGCTTGCCTCCTCTTCAGTGTCTCCTTCAGATCAAACTTTCTCAGAACCTGCCTCACAGGAGCTAGCAGAGGGCTTAACGTTTGCTGCCACAGCCCACCTTTTTGGCTCATGGAAAGTAATAATAGGTTAAAACACCACCTCCGCTCCTGTTGAGACATTTGCCTGGCTGTATGCACAGAGCTGGGTTGCCACAAGGAATTAAAGAGAGGGGAGCTAGTCAAGGAAAGACAGCATCTCTGAAATTTGGTGAGGTCTTGTGGAAACAAGGGAGAGAGGGGGAGGTGGGCACACACATGAGGATTATGAGTGTTTCATACACTGCTTCTAATCGGAGAATGATAGAGTACCTCAAATTCTTAAAGACAGAAAATCTCATGTTAGGTCAGCACTTAACACAAGACTAAATTCCCAGTAAATGCAGAAATTAGACTATATCCTCAACCCAACCTTTCTAGCTTCAGGAACCGTGGGTATACAAGCGGAAACAACCCTAATGGAATCTAGTTTTTCCATATGTCTAAAGCCTTAAAAATGTTAGTTCTTTTCAAATAGTTATTCTACCACCATTCTTTGTAAATAGTATGAGAGGAAAAAGCCTTATGCATAAATCCATTCAGGCAGGGCTACATACATTATAGAAAACCCGAAACATTCAATAAATCCAAAAAGAAGGACATGATTCACTGAGTTACAAACTCTAAGATCTATTTGCACCATTAAATGAATTAATGGCAGGAAGATGTGTATGTTGTATGTTGTAATATCTAGGGGAAAGTCAAAATACAGAAAAACATGTAAAATCTTAACAGTTGAGGAAAGATGTCTACTAAAATAAGACTAAAAAAATATAGCACACCAAAATGTTGCCATTGATTACCATAAGGTGGTGGTATCAAGGATGATTTTCATTTCTTTTTTATACTTTTCTATATTTTCCAATTTCTTAAAATGAATAAGGTACAATCAGGAGAATTAGTTAAAGAACTTCTTTAAAAAGAATCTTCAGTAATGTACCATTTGTTAAAGCAGCAGCAATTTTAGGCTAAGCCATAAAAAATGCATTTTTCACATTGTATTTTCCCATCAGTCCTCCTATTTTACTGCATTATGTGAATCTGCTGTATCTTTTGAGATTATTCAACTCAGCTACAGAGACAAGAAAAGCAAATAAAATGATGGCATGCATAAGCAATATAAGGCATAGCAAGTGGCTTGTGAGGCACTGGATGGACTCAGTGCAGATTAAGTATAGACGATGATTAAGCAAGTGGCCTGTGAGGCGTGGACAAACATCACAGCATGTGCTATATACTGACAGTAAGTTAGAAACCCATAATGGTAAAAATACATAGAAAATGGAATATATTGTTCCATTATTGTTCAAGTTCATTCAGGTTTTTCTGTAAGACCTTATGGAAAAGCCCAGATGAACTTTCTGGCATAAATGTAAATGTTAGTCAAAGCTAGGAATGGATGGACAGACGGAGTCAAGAGCTGACAGCTAGGTCACCCCTGACATCAATTGCCCATTTCCCACCTCCAGTCTTGCCTGGTAGGTACTTGCATGGAGGTCCTACTCAGCACGCACATGGAAAGGGAAATGTTTTCTTCCAGTCTAGTCTCAAGAAGAATAGGAGACTGGGATCGACATATATACACTATTGATAGTATGTATAAAACAGACAATTAATAAGAACATACTGTAAGGCTCAGAGGACTCTACTCAGAGCTCCATGGGGACCTAAATGGGAAGAAAGTCCAAAAACAGAGGGGATATAATGTAGCTGATTCACTTTGCTGTACAGTAGAAACTAGCACAACACTGTAAAGCAACTCCAATAAAAATTTAAAAAATAAAGAATGATACTTGAGATAGACTCTAGTTTGAGACTTAATGTTAATTCACCCAGTGAACCTATCAGCAGTCAAAAACCAAGACTGGACCTAGATCAGGAATAAATAAATAGTTTGTGTAGAATACTCCTTTACAAACTTAATGGAATTAAACAAGGTAGAGCAGAGTTTAGAATATGGAGGGTAAGCATTATGGGAAAAGGCTGTGTGTATAGATGGGTTTATTTGTAAACCATGAGACTTCCCCAATTGGGATGGCTGTTAGAGGAGCCATTTCTCAATTTATCCTACAGCTGCAAGCTCTCTGGTCCTTGGACAGTCTCTAGAAGATGAGGAATCGAAATTATTCTTGTTATAAATACATCACTGACCAACTGGTTACTTTATGAGAAATAATTCTCAACCCATGACTCCCCCACACTAATATATTTCATTGTCATTATTCTTTTGAAAATCACTCAAGCTTATCAGGATTTAATCATACCATGAAGAAATTCTCCCTCCCCTTTCCCACTATGACTATAAAATACATTTCCTCACCAATGAGCATGGTTGCGTGAAGGCAATATCAGAGTGAAGAGGATTATTTACTTTGAATCCACTTAGCTCAGCTGCTTCTCTCCCCAGAATAATTCTGAAGTGTTGAATATCTACCACAGTTAATAATCTTCCCTGCATAGAAAACAAAGCAATACACAAAACACTCTAAGGTTCAAGATATGCTGCAGGTCTGCTATCATATTCTATATAAAAGGTATCCTGGAAACTTAGCAGTGAGGTAGCGTTGGCTGGAATTTTCAGATGCATCTGCTTGGAGCCTAGTTAATTGCATAAAGTGTTCGTGACTTTCACTGGTAAATAGAAATGGAATATTGCCTGCCATATCAGTAAACAAAGGATGTCACAATCATCAGCAGTTGCAGCACTCCAACAGGTGCTGATGAGCCCTGAAGGAACTCACGAAGGAAAAGAATACCTGCTATGGAGCAGCTTTAGACAGCAGCCATCCCCCGAGGTGAGCCCTGAGGAAACTCAGGATGTGAAAAACAAAGGATACTGGGCCCTGATAAGAGCTGAGGTGCAGGTGCACACCAAAGGAGTGATTTCAGCGAGTCCAGAGAGTCATCTTCCCATATACAGAAAACTGCTAACTTCCTTAACTTGGGATATATGGTTTTCTTTGATTAACAATAATTTTTTGACATTCAGACCTCCTGCCCATTGTTGCAAAACTTTTATATAATCTTGTTCCCCACCTTGCCTCCTTGGAATTCTTTCAGGGTTTCTTGAGATGCTGCCTCCAGGGCCTGAAGTCCTAAAAATTCCTGTAATATGGAACTAGCCTTGTAAAACCACAAACTCTATGGAACTAGCCTTCTTCTCCAATATAACTGTCAGTGGAAAAACTGCTTTGAGTAGGGAATTACTTAAAAACAATAAAAAAGCACCAGAAACTTTCATTCCTAACAGCAAATATCTACTTTTTCATAACTGGGTCAAGGTTTTTTCTTTGACTATTTCTCCAGAGTGGGGTTCACACAACCTTTGTGACACAGGTTACAACTCTGAGCAACTCTGTTGCAACTCTCATGCAACTTCTGAGGTGGACAGAAAGTTATGACCAACCTAGATAGCATATTCAAAAGCAGAGACATTACTTTGCCAACAAAGGTCCGTCTAGTCAAGGCTATCGTTTTTCCTGTGGTCATGTATGGATGTGAGAGTTGGACTGTGAAGAAGGCTGAGCGCCGAAGAATTGATGCTTTTGAACTGTGGTGTTGGAGAAGACTCTCGAGAGTCCCTCGGACTCTGCAAGGAGATCCAACCAGTCCATTCTGAAGGAGATCAGCCCTGGGGTTTCTTTGGAAGGAATGATGCTAAAGCTGAAACTCCAATACTTTGGCCACCTCATGTGAAGAGTTGACTCATTGGAAAAGACTCTGATGCTGGGAGGGATTGGGGGCAGGAGGAGAAGGGGACGACAGAGGATGAGATGGCTGGATGGCATCACTGACTCAATGGACGTGAGTCTGGGTGAACTCTGGGAGTTGGTGATGGACAGGGAGGCCTGGCGTGCTGCGATTCATGGGGTCGTAAAGAGTCGGACACGACTGAGCGACTGAACTGAACTGAGTAAAGGGACAAAGTAGGTAATTAAATAGTTAATCCCACTAGGGAACTGTAAGAAAAAATATGGAAGACCTCTGTATGTTAATGATCACTTTAGAAAACAGGTTTGCTTAACCACAAAACCAAGCAGGCTGCTTAGCAACAAGCCATGCAGCACAAGAATGAGTTATGCCCCAAAACAATAAAACACTGGTGGCCTGAGACCCACATCCTGCCCAGGGAGCTTAGTAAGTTAATGACCCTTAGGACACACTCTCTGCACACATAAAAAACAATAATTTATGGGAAGGTGACATTTCAAAGTGAAAGAACCTCATTGTACTGAAACCTGAAATAATTTTTCCATAGTGCCAATGACATTCCAGCTCGACCATGGAGGGACAAGAAAACTCCCCTGCCAACACGGAGGAAGAGGTGATGATGGAAGCATGATGTCTACTCAAAAGTGAGGAAGAAAGTGGTCTTCCCCCCTCCCTACTTTTCCTTTGATTATTAAACTATAGTCCACTAAGTTCTTGGTGCAGCACTCTCAAGCTGGCCCTCTTGTAAGCCTCACAAGCATCCTATTCTAATAAGTCACTTCTTATCTATCAATTTGTCTCTTGCTGAATTCTTTCTATGTTGTAACATAAAAGATTGGTGCTCTTCTGAGCTCCCCAAAACACAGCCTAGTGGTTTCACTTCCATGCATGCTCCCCACATCCAGCTTCCTTAAAGTGGAGCAAGATTGTAGAAAATGTCAAGCACAAACAGAGCAACCTGAAAGCCATATCCTTCTGGATTTTAATGAAGTTCCAATCAGCTTTTGTAACTGTCTCAGAATTTTCTTTTAACGGGGTCATCTGTGGACTAGCAGTATCACCGTCAACTGGGAGCTAGTTGGAAATGCAAGGTCTCAGGCCCCACCCAGACCTGCAGAATCAAATCTGCCTTCTAACACCATCTCTGGGTGATTTGTATGTATATTAAAATCTGATTAGCACTGATGTAGCCTTTACATATGTCAGTAGCAGTTTTTAAAGAGATCTATCCATGCTTCTTTCTGCCCTCATATTTTATAATATTATGTACTATTTAACTGAATTATATAATTATAAAAAATAAGCATAACTGGCATAAACAAGTTTGGAAGAATATACAACTGACTCTTTGGAAGTATTTAACTCACCCAGTGGGAGGGGACATGAGTGGTGTGGTTAGCTGAGGGCTCATCACACTGTGGGCACCATTTTGGATGTTTGACAAAGGAGACAGTTTTTACTAATTCAGAGAGTAGATTAAAGGTAGACAGTTTAAAACCACCAGTACTGGGACTTCCCAATGGTTCAGTGGTTAAGACTTCGCTCTTCCAACACAGAAAGCGCAGTTTCCATCCCTGGTTAGGGCACTAAGATCCTACATGCCACACAGTGCAGTCAATAAAAATAAATAAATAAAAGCACCAGTTTTGTTGTTCAGTTGCTAAGCTGTGTCTGACTCTTTGCAACCTCCATGAACTGTAGCATGCCAGACTTCCCTGTTCTTCACTATCTCCAGAGTTTGCTCAAATTCATGTCTATTGAGTCGGTAACGCTATCTAACTGTCTCCTCCTCTGCCACCCTCTTCTCCTTTTGCCAGTACTGCCGGCACCAATGTGCCATTGTAATTACTCTTCACTAATGAATTTTTGCAAGTTGTTTTTAACACTAATGACACCATAGGAGGGTGTTCGAGGTAGACATTGTGCCTTTGCCAAGCATCTCCAATTCTTCAGCTTCCAGACACCTGCCAAGATGGCTCTGTCTGGCCCACCTGTGGCTGGGGGCAGGAGGCTCCTAGGGTCAATGAGTTGTGAGGACTAACACATGTCATTTCCAGCAAGAGCATGTAATGTTTAGCATGAGACCCTCCACAGAATTCTCTTTCCCTTTGGTCAAGAGACCAGCAGCATCAAAGGGACTCAGCAAGCAAGGAGATACCACTGACATTCTGAGGTTCTGGGGTTTACTGCCGCAGATTATAGTCCATTCTGACCAAGACAGTATTCTTTCCCTGAGTGTATAGTTACCTGTAATTTGGTGACTGGGATGGTTAACTATGTGTCAACTTGATTGGGATAAGGGATGCCCATATCACTGGTAAATCATTGCTTCTGGGTGGTGTCTGTAAATGTGTTTCTGGAGGAGACCAGCATTTGAATCATCAGACTGAGTAAAGACACCTGCCCACACCAAAGGGGTTGGGTATAAGGCAACCCTTGGGTCTCTGTATAGAACAAAAAGGCAGAGAAGGGTGAATTCTTGCTCTCTCTGTGAACTGACTTTCATCTTCTCTTGCCCTCACACATTGGAGCTCCTTGTTCTCAGGCCCTCAGATTCGGGCTGAATCATACCACTGGCTTTCAGATGGCAGATTGTATAACAGAAGTTCTCAGCCTCCTTAACTGTGTGAGCCAAATCCTATAATAAATCTCCCCTTACATCTATCTATATATAGCCTATTGGTTCTGTCTCTCTGGAGAACCCTGACTATATACATTACAGAATTTAGACAATAAAAGGTGTGAAATACATGACAAATAATAAAACTTCAATGATTCAAATAAGTGTTTGACAAAGGGAGAATCTTTATTGGCCTACAAATGTTTACATCTGCAACTCTCTACGGTTAAATAGGATGAAATAGAGGGCGGTGGTATTGGGAGAATCTGTTTAATTCTCTTTATTAAATCCACTAAGAAGATTCTAAAGCCAGACACAGAGACAGAAAAGAAGAAATATTTAAATTACTACAGTTTATGGCGTGGACTATGCTCTCTATGCTCACTGCCTATGATTACAAAAAACAACCTCATAGTAAAAATAAAAGGTAGTTAAATCCTTTATTAAGGAAATGTGAAATCTAAAAATGTGCTAAATAAAAAAGTGACTGAGAAGTTAAAGGCACAAAGAACCCAATAAAGAGAATAATAGAAATGATTAATATATAAGGTAAAAATAAATTTAAGACTTTAAATTTTATGTTATTGTAACTGAGCAGGACCCTGTGGGTACCTCTGTCAAGTTCACAATTAACCTCCTTTTGTCTAAATCTTTATTCCTTTTCTTGTTAAAAAAGTTGTTCTCCAAGAGGAGCCTCAAAGAAAGTTGTTGCCAAGGAGGATTCCATGGGGTCTTGGATTGGGAGGCAAGCCTTCCCCCATATCCTCCTCTCAGAAATAATTTGCTGTTGTTCAGTCGCTCAGTCATGTCTGACTCATGGACTGCAGCATGCCAGGATTCTGTGTCCTTCACCATCTCCCAGAGCTTGCTCAAACTCATGTCCATTGAGTCGGTGATGCCATCCAACCATCTCTTCCTCCCCTTCTCCTTCTGCCTTCAGTCTCTCCCAGCATCAGGGTCTTTTCCAATGAGTCAGCTCTTCACATCAGGTGGCCAAAACTATTGGAGCTTCAGCATCAGTCCTTCCAATGAATATTCAGGACTGATTTCCTTTAGGATGGACTGATTTGATCTCCGTGCAGTCCAAGGGACTCTCAAGAGTCTTCTCCAACACCACAGTTCAAAAGCATCAATTCTTTGGGGTTCAGCCTTCTTTATGGTCCAACTCTCACATCCATACATGACTAGAAAAACCATAGCTTTGACTAGACAGACCTTTATTGGCAAAGTAATATCTCTGCTTTTTAATATGCTATCTAGGTTTACATAGCTTTTCTTCCAAGGAGCAAGCATCTTTTAATTTCATGGCTGCAGTTACCATCTGCAGTGATTTTGGAGCCCAAGAAATAAAGTCTCTCACTGTTTCCATTGTTTCCCCATCTATTTGCCACTGAAAGTGAAAATGAAGTCGAAAGTGAAGTCACTCAGTCATGTCCGACTCTTTGTGACCCCATGGACTGAGCCTACCAGGCTCCCCCATCCATGGGATTCTCCAGGCAAAAATACTGGAGTGGGTTGCCATTTCCTTCTCCAGGGGATCTTCCTGACCCAGCGATCAAACCTGGGTCTCCCGCATTGGAGGCAGATGCTTTAACCTCTGAGCCTGAAGTACCTAGATAATAAGGTACATTTCCTGAGTTGTTTTGTAGAGGTAAAAAACCTCCCCTCTCCAACAAATGGAAGATATTAATTACTTGATGGCCAGGAGTACATAGCCCCAGGCCTCCTGGAGCCCAGGGACTGATAATGTTAACCTCTGTGACACCACCCAGTACCTCACCATCAGCCAACCCAGGAGAGCTGCACTGCAACATGGCTCACAGTCGCGGGTTTTATGGCAATGTGGTTAGTTTCCAGGTTGTCTTTAGTCAATCATTCTGACTCAAGGTCCATCCTGGTGGCACATGCATTGTTCAGCCAAGATGGATGCCAGTGAGGGTTCTGGGAGGCGGTAGGACATGTGGCATCTCCTTTTGACCTTTCCTGAACTCTTCTGGTTGGTGGTGATTTATTAGTTCTGTGTTCCTTACTGGAACCTTCTGTCATAAAATAACTCACGCAGATAGTTACTATGGTGCCTGGCCAAGGTGGGTGGTTTCAGTCAGTGTGCTTCCCCTATCTTTCCTATAAAGTGTGTGGCAGAATGCTGAAATGGCAGCAGGTGGAATCTTCATTTAGTTTATAGACAAGACATGGCTGTGTTGCGTCTGTGCCTGCTCGCTCAGTCCTGTCTGACCCTTTGCAACCCTATGGACTGTAGCCCACCAGGCTCCTCTGTCCAAGGGATTCTCCAGGCAAGAATACTGGAGTGGGTTGCCATTTCCTCCTCTAGGGAATCTTTACCACCAAGGATATGGCCAAATGCGGTCAAAGACTTCTTCTGTCCTAACATATCACTTTTTAGTGTGGCTATGTATGATAGGGACAAAGTAAAGGGACAAAGTAGGTGATTAAATAGTTAATCCAGCTAGGCGACTGTGAGTAGAAAAAATATGAAAGACCCCAGTAAGATAATGATTATTCAAGAGAGCAGGTTTGCTTAACCACAAAAACCAAGCAGGCTCGCTTAGCAACAAAACCATTCAGCAGAAGCACGAGACATGCCCCAAACAATAAAACAATGGTGGCAGGAGACCCACATCCTGCCCAGTGAGCTCAGCAAGTTAATGATCCTGAGGACATGCTCTCTGCACACATGAAAAACAATCATTTATGGACCCAGCTCGACGATGAAGGCAGAAAACTCCCGTGCTCAACCTGGAGGAGGAGCTGATGATGAAAACATGACGTCTACTCAAGAAAGTCAAAGAAGTTCTCCTCCCCCTCCCCATTTTTCCTTTGATTATAAAACTGTAACCCAGTAAGTTTTCAGGGCACAGCACCCCCGATGCCCACCCACTTGTAGTCCTCACAAGTGTCCTATTCTAACGAATCACCTCTTATCACTTTGCCTCTTGCTGAAATCTTTTCTGTGCTGAGACATAAAGGACTATGGTACTGGAGCTCTTTGGAATCCCCAAAACAACACTCAGCAGTTTCAGTTGTGGGGAAACCATAGCTCCCACTCACCTCGAAATGTCTAAATAACGCCATAATTATCAAAGACCTGAGAATTGTCATAAGAACATGTTTGGTTAAATTGGGTCAGTTTGCAACAGTTAAAACATAAAAAAGTTCGAAGTTTCAAATCAAGAAAGTAGGCTAATAAACAAGGAAAGCATAGGAAGTTAAAAATAAATCCAATTATTAAAAGATTATAATAGTTAAAATAGAAAAGGCAAAGTAAAAATGAAAACTCTGAATTCAATCCTAAAATCAACAAATGTTTCAGATAAACAACATCAATGAATAATATCAGCGACAAAAGTCACAAACAAGTCTTTAGGATGAATAAAGGATAACAGTGCTGAGAAATGAAATATTTCCTGCCATATCAGTAAACCAGAATGTCACAGTCATCAGTAACTGCAGTCCTCCAAAGTAAGCTGTTGAGACCTGATGGGAACTCAGGAAGCAAGAGAATACCTGCCATACAGCAACCATCAGACTACAGCCACTCCCTACAGTGAGCCCTGGGAAAACTCAGGCTGTGAAAACTCAGGCTGTGAAAACTCAGGATACTAACCCTAGATAGCTGAGGTGTGCATATCAAAGGAATGATTTCAGTAAGCCCAGACTCTTGCAACTTCCCATACTTAGAAAACTGCATAATTCCTTAATTTTGGATATCTGGTTTTCTTTAAAAAAGTCATCTTTTCATATTGTGACTACCTACCCTTTGCTGCAAAACTTCTATATAAGCTGCCCCCCACCCCTCACCACCTCAGAGCAGTTCTCTCAGGGTTACCTGAGATGCTGACTCCCAGGTTTAAGTCCTAAAAATTCCCACTGAATAAAACACAACTCCCAACTTTTAGGTTGTGAATATTTTTTTAAGTCCATAATGTCTATAAAAATAACAACAACAACAACAACAACAAAAAACCCACAATGAACTAAAAACAAAACACAATGAGCTATTAAAAAGTAAATAAAATTGTAAAGTTTGAAAGCATAAATTAGAATAACAAAATGAACTGAAGTTATCTAAAACTATGATATGTGGCAGTTGGAAATATGTTCATAAATTCTTTCACGCTTTCTTCACAAGGTATAGCTTAATTTCTCTTTCTTTGAGCGGGCCGAATGTTGTGACTCACTTCTAATGAACAGAATGAAGCTGAAGTGATGGTGTGTGACTTCAGACCTGGTCATGGAAATATTCAGGGCCTCCTGCCTTGTTTATCTGGGATCTCTGGCTCTGGCAGAAGCAGTGGCTATATTGTGAGGATACCCAAGCAGCCCTATGGAACGGTCTGCATGGCAAGGGAAGCAGCCCTGTGATGAGTCATCTCAGAAGCTGCTCCTCTGGGACCAGCCAGGGCTTCAGATACTGCAGCCTTGACCTGACATCTCTACTGCAACCTCATGAGAAACTGAGCCAGAACCTCTCATTTAAGCCTCCCTCAGACATCTGACTCTCAGAAACGGGATGAGAAGGTAAGTATTTATTTTAAGTTACTAAATTTTAGGTTATATGCAAAGCAGAAATAGATAATGAACACAAACTGTTAGACCTATTTTTAAAGTAAGCAAATACATCATCTATAGACATTAGAAAGTAGTCAAACAAGGTGTGTTCTAACAGGACCCTCTCATTCAAGACAGAGTGGATCTCAAAGCATGAAATTCCCAGAGGAACTCTCTGAGGATGATCTTACTCTTGACCTTTGGGCAGAGAAGCCCTGGCAACTGTCCCTTACCCAGGACCTACCAATTAGAGTAGACCCATCCTGTTCTGCATATGTGTGAGGACTCAATATAGAACCTAACTCATATGCCATTCTGGCTTACTGGAGCCAGCTCACACTGGCTTGTGAGAGAAGACTGCATGTCAGTTGTTAACTAAAACCATGAAAGCATTATGAAAAAGTAAAGTACATAAAATTAAATCAGCTATATTAAAGAAATAGGTAATAAATACTGAACATTCATCACATCTTAATTATTTTACTCCTTTATGCTATTAGCTAGTTTGTGTGCACTGAGTCTGTATGGTAGAAATTCTGACTAATGATCCAACACTGTGCACTTCTCCCCAGCTGCTTGTGCAGTGGGGATCACACCGGGAGCTGGAAATCAGCCATGATGGGAGAATTTACACCCTGGGAATGGGTAAATGCTACAAACCAAGACTTTGTTTTTTTTTAATTGTCTATTATTTAGAAAATAATGGTGAAGAGGTTACTAACGCACATTGAAGTGTGTCATTTCTATACTGGCTACATTTTAATAGCACAAATTCTCCCAGTATTAAAAAAGATTTATCCAATTCACCTTGGAAGAATGAATGAGGGTCTAACATGTATCTTCACTGTTTCACTTTTGTCTTTCTAGTTAAAGTAGATGAAAATATCAAACAATACTCACTCATCTGTCAGTTGTAACCACAGGTTGACTATGGATACAAAAAAATTGACAAAAATAAACATAAACATGCTATGAAAATCAATTGACTTTATAGAACTGACATAAAAGACTGTATATTTCACTGTGTGTAAAATGCATGCTACACACCCTTTATGTCAGTAAAATTTTCAAAAAATGTTTCATTTTTATAAGAACATATTTCATTTTATAAGAACAGTCAAGTTTTAAACATTTACTAGCATACCACTGACACTAACTCATGCTGCCTACAATATGTAAATTATTTTTCTTAATAATAAACCAACACTGTATGGCAGGGACCGTGCTGAGGGGCAGGGATGTTTGGGTATCTGTGTTTGGTGTCAGGAACAGGAGTTTATGAACAAGGCAGGAGAAGTAGGTATCTAGTCTCCAGCCTGATGGATCTACAGGATCCATCCAGATGTGCAAGACGGAGAGCTTGTGACAGAAGCTATTTTCACAAGGGAAAGGTTTAGGAGGTCAGTTTTACTGTGACCTCAACCATAACTGAAGCAGTGAGGTCAAATGTAAATGACAGGTGAGCATCACACACAAATACCACATCTTACACCCTTTGCTTCACAACCCAGCTCCTACCCTTACAAGGCATGGAGTCTGGTAGATGCTTGATAAATATTTGGCAAAAACCTGCATTAAAATAAAGATGCAGTGAGAGTTGCTTTCATTTTATAACTGAGAACTGTATACAACTGACAGGGACTTCATATAGGCACTTCAGGGATGCCTGGGGAGGTACCCTTGACAGTTACAGCCAAAGTTAGGCTTAAATGACTGAAAAATATACAAAAAGAAGACTGTTCTTGGTGCAAATGAGCCTAAGTCGATATGGATACTCAAAACCTTTGGATTCTTTGGATGGCCTCTAACCATAAGAAGGGACGGACCTAGAGGAGCTTGTACCAGGGGCCATGGTACATGGCAGGAAAGCTCCTTTCAGTTAGAAGCAAATGCTCATCACCCACACGTGCACACAGTTATACACCTGTTCTGCACACTGGTCATATCCCCAATCTTTGATTATATTACCCTCTGCTGGCAAAGGTGCCTGTAAAACTTTCTAGGTTAAATTGGACCTTTACTCATTTCACAAATGAAAAACTACTCCTAACATCCCTTGTGCTTTAGCAAACCTTTTAGGATTGGTCTGGATGGTGATAAGTAAAGTTCAGCCATGCTCTGGCTAATGAACTCTTGGTTAGGTGCTTTTATAGAACTCCAAAGCTTTTGACTAAGAAAATTTGGACCTAGCTTCTCCAAGATACAAATAAGGGAATCATAGCCTTCACTGCAGTATTTAATATGGACAATATACAATACCAAATATATTAAAATCAAAATTTTTTGGTACTCATCTGTTCTTAAAACTGGAAATATCATTTTTGCATTTGTATTTATTTGATCTCTTAGCCAAACAAACAAACAAAAAAGCATATATAATAACCTCCCAGTTTTCATTTCCTTGTGGCTCAGCTAGTAAAGAATCCACCTGTAATGCGGGAGACCTGGGTTTGATCCTTGGGTTAAGAAGATCCCCTGGAGAAGGGAAAGGCCACCCACTCCAGGATTCTGGCGTGGAGAATTCCATGGACTGTATAGTCCATGGGGTCGCAAAGAGTCAGACATGACTGAGCAACCTTCACTTCACGCCAGTCTTCATTTTAATGAGTGAGCATAACCACATTAAGAGGTTCAGGTACTGCTGCTGCTGCTAAGTCACTTCAGTCGTGTCCGACTCTGTGCGACCCCATAGACGGCAGCCCACCAGGCTCCCCTGTCCCTGGGATTCTCCATGCAAGAACACTGGAGTGGGCTGCCATTTCCTTCTCCAATGCATGAAAGTGAAAAGTGAAAGTGAAGTCGCTCAGTCATGCCCGACTCTTAGCGACCCCATGGACTGCAGCCAAGCAGGCTCCTCTGTCCATGGGATTTTCCAGGCAAGAGTACTGGAGTGGGGTGCCATTGCCTTCTCCGGTTCAGGTACTAATAAAATGTAAAAACTGTTCAATTTGAATACCACACCTAGGCTCTCACACACAAGGAACTTCTATGGAAACAATGTATAAATAATTCAAGCTAAGGCTGGCATTAATATTGTACTCAGAGCTCTAAGACTGGGAGTAAGACATGATGTTACAATCTCCTTTGCTCTCACTGCAGTAGATCTCAGCTTCACTTCTGATGTCTCACCAATAATACAATTTTATTCAAACTGGAGCCCTTGGGTGGAGCTGTCAGCCACTCTCTCCAGCATCCTAGGATGGCTATTTTTCATTTATTATTTCCCGGGGAAAGAAAGAATATCTCTTGAATGTCAACAATTTTGATGGTTTCTCACTGCAGGAGAAAAGTAGATGAATTATTCTGGAGAAAATGCTTTCTTTTATCTTGGTGATATTTGTGAAAGGCCTGGCACTTCCAAGAAAGTGGTTGCTATTTTCTGGGGCTTTATCCTCTAGACAATATTATGTTCAGAGTTTCATTAATTTAAGTCAGGTATTATCCTCCAGGAAGAAGACATTTTCAGGAAGAGTTCTGAAAACACCAGCTTTTCAGCTGAGCTTTCCACTTCACTGTGTCCTGTCTAAAGAATGTACAAAGGACCTTTCTAAGATTTTTCTGAGTGGCCCAGGACAAGGCTGGGGCAGAGTGGTGCGGCAGTTCAAAGTATGAGCTCCCTATGGCTGTGTGGACCAAGAATGTCGCCTGCCATATCAGTAAACAAAGGGTGTTGCAGCCATCAAGCCACCAGCCATTGCAGCTGCCCCTGATGGGATTCAGGAGGAGAAAAACAGGATACTGGTCAGGGATAGCTGAGATGCATATCAGAGGAATGACTTCAGAAAGCCCAGACTCTTGCATCTTCCCATACGTAGAAAGTGCTAAATTCATTAACTTGCGATGTCAGCTTTTTCTTTAATTAATGGTAATCCTTTGATATTTTGACTTTCTGTTTTTCAGTTGCAAAAACCCCCATATATCCTGGCTCCTCCCTTACCTCTTTGGAGCAATCCCATAGTGCTTTCTGAGAGGCTGCCTCCTGGGCTTAAGTTCTCAGAAAGCCTACCAAATAAAACCTAATTCTCAGCTTTGAGGTTGTGCTTTTCTTTTTCAGTCAACAGCTGTACAATCTCCAACTCTGGGAACCAGGGCTCCTCTTCCTTACCCCTTTAAGCCTTCATATTCTCGCTTTTAAATTTGGTGTAAGAGAACCTACATCAAAGGACTACTGTGAGGTTTAGATGATGTAAATCTTCAGAGTGACTAGTGCAAAATAAACACCAAACAGCTATTCAGTAAACAAAAACTATAATATAAAGCAGATGACTGGAAAAAGCTGTCTGGAGGTCAAACTGGAGAATCATTTGATATTCGATAATGTCTTTGTTATAAAGTCCCTCCTTTACTCTAGCAAATTCCTGAGCAACATGATAGACACACTAAATTCCAATCTGTTATGACTAGTATTCAAACCAACTTCCACCTAAATGTCCATCGACACAGGAATCTATAAAGAAGATGTGGTACATGTATGCAATGGAATATTACTCAGCCATGAAAAAGAATGAAATAATGCCATTTGGAGCAACATGGATGGACCTGGAGATTGTCATGCTGAGTGAAGTAAGTCAGAGACAAATATAGTGTAATACTGCTTATAGGTGGAATCTACAAAATGGTTGAAATAAACTTATTTACAAAACAGAAATAGAGTTACAGATATAGGAAGCAATCTTATACCAAGGGGAATCTTAAACCAAGGGGGAAAGGTATAAATTGGGAGATTAGGATTGACACATTCATAATACTAAATATAAACTAGATAACTAATAAGAACCTACTATAAAAGTGCAGGAAACTCTATTCAATACTCTGTAATGACCTATATGGGGGAAAGAATCTTAAAAAAAAAGAGTGGAGGTGTGTGTGTGTGTGTGTGTGTGTGTGTGTGTATATATGTATGTATGTATGTATAACTGGTTCACTGTGCTGTATAGAAGAAAATAACATTGTAAACCAACTATACTCCAATAAAAATTAAAAAAAAAAATACAACTTCCAGTTGAGTACTTCTGTGTGCAAGAAGGTTTTTGGCTGTGTCCCTGGGGATAATCAGACAAGATTATTGTCCACAGGGAGCAAGGGAGATAAGACAGGTATAAAAGTCACACAAAGTAGGGAGTGGCCAAGACCAAAGAAAAAAAAGAAGAAAATGTTACCAGTACTAATGAGAGGAAAAGAGTGCCTCCTGCAGAAGGAAGTAATGGGAAGATCCAAGAAGACTTGAAGGAGATGAATAGGCAGGGAGTAGAGAAGTGGGGAGACAGGAGCAGCAGTGCCAGCGTTGGTGCCAGACAGCATGCTAAGCTCCACATTTGCACTGATGAGTTTAATTCCCCCAAAGATTTGCTATGCTGTTTGCTTAGCCGCTAAGGCATGTCCGACTCCTTGCAGTCCCATGGACTGCAGGCCCACCAGGCTCCTCTGTCTGTGGAATTTCCCAGGAAAGACTACCAGAATGGGTTGCCACTTCCTTCTCCAGGGGATCTTCCCAACCCTGAGATGGAACCCGTGTCTCCTGCGTCTCCTGCATTGGCAGGCATATTGTTTACCCACTGAGCTACCGAGATTTCCTGAGGTTGAGGCAATTATTCTCACATTGTACTGTTCTTAACCACTCAGTCATGTCTGACTCTTTACAACACCATGGACTATCGTCTGCCAGGCTCCTCCGTCCATGGGATTTTCCAGGCAAAAATACTGGAGTGGGTAGCCTTTTCCTACTCCAGAGGATCTTCCTGACCCAGGGATCAGACCCACATCTCTTGTGTCTCCTGCATTAGCAGGCAGATTCTTTACTACTGCCCCACCTGAGAAGCCCAATAATTTTCATGTTATTAAGGATGAAATTGAGACTCAGTGTGATTCAGTTACTTGCCTGGAATCATACAGCTGACACAAGCCAGCGCCATGGCTGGAGCTTAGGACTGTCTGACTCTGCAATACATGGGGAGTACAAAGATGAGTGGTTCACCCTGGCTGGATGACAGCATGTGGAGGACGGCTGGGAGGAATATACTGAACGACTTGCTTAGGGACCAGCCCAGCTTCAACTTCTGTTTGAACCAGCTACAAAAATCATTCAGTTCAGTTCAGTTCAGTTCAGTCGCTCAGTCGTGTCCGACTCTTTGCGACCCCATGAATCGCAGCACGCCAGGCCTCCCTGTCCCTCACCAACTCCCGGAGTTCACTCAGACTCACGTCCATCGAGTCAGTGATGCCATCCAGCCATTTCATCCTCTGTTGTCACCTTCTCCTCCTGCCCCCAATCCCTCCCAGCATCAGAGTTTTTCCAATGAGTCAACTCTTCGCATGAGGTGGCCAAAGTACTGGAGTTTCAGCTTCAGCATCACTCCTTCCCAGGGCTGATCTCCTTTAGAATGGACTGGCTGGATCTCCTTGCAGTCCAAGGGACTCTCAGGAGTCTTCTCCAACACGACAGTTCAAAAGCATCAATTCTTTGGCACTCAGCCTTCTTCACAGTCCAACTCTCACATCAATACATGACCACTGGAAAAACCACAGCCTTGACTAGGTAGCAGAAAGCACGGGGAATTTTTGAAATGAGAGGTAACAAGATCAGAACTAAGAACTGGCAGAATAACTGTGAAAATCCTCATCACCTATGGACTAGAGAACCAAGTCCTGGGGCTTGTTTCTGCCAAATTCTCTGAGCCGTTAAACTTCTTTGGGTGCCATTTACTACAAAAGCCAAGCCACTCAATCCTAAATCATAAAAGAGTAGTATTAATTTCTTCAGGATTCAAGAGTTCAGTTTTCTACAGGAGTAATTCCCAACATTTTAACTATCATGGAAAAATGTTCATATGCAAATCATCAGGATATTTGCATACAGTTTCAGGAAACTTCGAACCCTAAACCGCTAAAGAAGTGGTTCTCAAACTTCAATGTACAATAAAGGAGAGCCAGGAGAGCTTGTTTAAAATGCAAATTCCCAACAAGAGGTCCCCAGACCCCAGAAGAAGAATCCCTATTTTAGAGCATCACAGACTCACATTGAAAAAGGGCTGCAAGATACAAAATTACTTTGCTTCTTCACAGCCCCCTACTACAACTCCAGTGTATAATTCTTCTGACTGTAGCCTGTCTCTTTCCTAAAAAAATATGGCAGGGCAAAAAGAGACATTGAGGTCTCCCAACAGTCTTCCCACAAAGCACTGTGCACACAATAATGGACCCCAGAATTGAAACTGGGGTGCAAAAGGTTCACCATCATTTATCAGTAATTGCCCATTTTGCCACCCTGTCTGCAAATACCATCTCTAGCAGGTAATCCATTTTTCCTCCTCAAGGAGTACTTGCAAAATAGGTAAACATCATGCCAAGAAAATATTATGTGGCTCCCTGAGAAAAATCATCTAAAAGGTTACTCAAATGTGAGCAGGCCATTAGCCATTATGAATATTAAGAGGTAATGTGCTCTGGCAGGGTAAGGAAAAAGATAAAACTTGAGACATAATTAGATATTGAAAAGGCAGCAGAACTCAGAGACTGTTCAAAGAAGGTATGACTGTGAGAAGGACTAGAATATCAAGAACCCTTCATGAAAAGTTGAATTTATAAAATGGGTAGTTTATGGAAAAGAAATGAATAAAATGCCACCCCAGTGCCCCCATGAGTTCTTCATAAAAGGGCATAAGAGCATAAAAAAGGCTTCATGCTTCTCCCAAAATAATGCATCTAACACCACGGAGGAGACCCGGCAAATGTTAGGAGATTTACTCTGCTTGCCTTCAAATTAGCAGCATTTTGGAAGTGATTTGTTATGCTTATAAATGGCCTTTCATCTGAAAATTCACAACCTACAAGGCGAAGAAATCTCCTACCTACTTGAATAGGTATCAACCAGCACTGATAAGACTATTTTGTTACTAAAACTCGGTCTTTAACGTTCAGGAGAAATTTTAACTTTAAAAATGGGAATGTTCACACTAAAATGCTTTAAAGCCTCCTGAGCACTTGGACATTTTCCTAATAAAATATTGGGGAAATGATATCAGGAAATCAGGAGGATGGGCAAGGGGAGCACATGTGTAGCTGTGTAATGAAGCAAGACCCTCTAAGGCCTTCCCAGGACAGACCTCCCAGTGTCTTCCAGCTGCCTTTTGTCTGTAGAAAAACTTTAGCCAAAACATAAGCTTAATCAGAGAAGTGAGAAAATGCAGAAGCAAAGGCAAGCAATCACACCAGATAAAACGACAATAGTTCAGTCATTAGGCAAAACCAAAGACCTTATAGTTCCTTCCCCAGGGCTCTAGATAATATTCTAACCCATGTCTTTTGTGTTTGCAGATACTGAAACCCCATCTGGTGAAAACAGTTAACTACATGAAGACCATGTAGTTAACAATACCAATATCTAGGTTTTGGGGCTCTAAAATCACTGCAGATGGTGACTGCAGCCAGGAAATTAAAAGATGCTCATTCCTTGGAAGAAAAGTTATGACCAACCTAGACAGCATCCTAAAAAGCAGAGACATTACTTTGCCAGCAAAGGTCCGTCTAGTCAAAGCTTTGTTTTTTCCAGTAGTCATGTATGGCTGTGACAGCTGGACTATAAAGAAAGCTGAGTGCTGAAAATTAATGTTTTTGAACTGTGGTATTGGAGAAGACTCTTGAGAGTCTCTTGGACTGCAATGATATCCAACCAGTCCATCCTAAAGGAAATCAGTCCTGAATATTCACTGGAAGGACTGATGCTGAAGCTGAAGCTCCAATACTTTGGTCATCTGATGTGAAGAACTGACTCATTGGAAAAGACCCTGATGCTGGGAAAGACTGAAGGCAGGAGGAGAAGGGGACAACAGAGGATAAGATGGCTGGATGGCATCACTGACTCGATGGACATGAGTTTGAGTAAGCGCCAGGAGTTGGTGATGGATAGGGATGTCTGGTGTGCTGTAGTCCATGGGGTCACAAAGAGTCAGACACAACTGAGCTGAACTGAACATGATGACCAAACTGTAGCTATGATATAAGCTGCTTCACCTTACACAATTCCTAGAACTGTTCTCAAGAAAATGTGAATACACTGATCCTGGAACTGAAGGTTATCTGTACTTAAAACAATTAAGATGACATTGATGAGACCACTGCATGACTAACTTCAAGGAGACTGTCAGAGCTGACTGTGCTGTTCTGCACATAACCCCCTCCCTCTGCGTATACACTTCCTGAACTCCCTTTTAAAAGCTCGTGTCCCCTAATAGACAGTAGGGAGTTGACTTGTGTACATGAGTCTACCTTCTCCCCAGGTTGCTGGTTTCCTGAATAAAGCAAACTTTCCTTTCCTATGAATACATGTCTCTCAAGTATTGGCTTTCAAGCAGAAGCAACCAAACCTGAATTTGGTAACAGTTCCAGTGTTCTAATTCTTAAGTTTTGAGATGGGTTTGTTTCATTAATATAACTCACCATTTATATATACATAAAATACTTATTTCTTTTTACTAAATATTATATAGTAGAAAATTTAAATGGAACAACATGAGATGATCACAGGAAATTAAGTGTATTTCATTTGAGTTGCTTTGAGAGTAGAGCAAGTGTCAACTATTTCAAGTCATTCTATTTTGCTTGCTATCTATGGACAGCCCAGAAGAGACACTTTGACAGTGTTCCCCATGTATCAACCAATTGGTTGAAATAAAACTTTTGTGCATCCGGGAATATGGAAACAAAATTCTCTGGAGGTGTTTTTGTTATTGTGAGCTGAATATCTGATTTGCTATGAGCAAAAAGACTGAAGACTTATTCCAGCACCTAAGAAGCAAGAGCCCTGATTCAAGACTGGGTTGCAAAGTTATTTCTTGGTCCAGTCTGACACTGGAGAAGATTGAGGAAGCAGAACAGGAATTAGGGATCATCTCTCAGTCATGTCAAAAGTACGCAGAGCAAAGACACAGTTTGGAGTGAGGAATAGAACAGTTTCAGAAGCTAAGGAAGAGAGAGTGTTTGGGGACTGGGACAGGAGGCACTGCTCTGAGACCATCTACACATGATTCAGGAAACCAAATTAACATGGTTTCAGCTTCTTCAAAAAGAGATTTCCATGGATCCTTCAGTGGCAAAGATGATGCCTTAGACACTGCAGCTGTTCCAGGCACTAGGATACAAATCCCCTCCCTAAGCAGAAGGACATTTGTGCCATCTTTACGGTCCTACTTCAAATACCCCTTAACGGGATTCTTTGAAAGTAACAGGGAATTAGGTAGCTGGTCATGGCTATACTGAATCAACCAGACCCTGGGTAACTCTTACCAGAGTGTCTTCCTGATACATGGTTAGGTGTGGACATCCTCTCGAAGGCAACATATGGTCACTGGTGCCAAGACAGTGACAATCCTATCAGGACTTTACGTCTGACTGTCCACAAGAAGACTAGTTTCTTCTCCTTGAGTTCCAAGATTTACTGCTTTCTTCACTAAAGAAAGAACCTCTGCTCCATGCCTCATTTACCACCAACCTTAGGACCACTCTGAGGTGGCCCAGGTATGGCTGGAATGTTCTCATGGCGGTCATTTACATCTGAAATCTAGGGTTTGCTGTCTTTATTTTTTCCCCAGAGAACCCTAGTTTCAGATAAAATTTTACACAAAACTGAAACATATAAAATAGAAAACCAGGGAACCTTTGGTTGTAAGGGGTGGGAGGTCTGAACTCTCCCTTAGAACCTGAGACTTTTGCGAATACAGAATATAAATCACTACCTTGGAAGGAATCAGGGTTAGGAAAGCAAAACAGTGGGTGCTTCAAGGCCCAGTTAGGGATTTAACAAGAGCAAACAGCCCAGGTTGAAATGGTCTAGTTGTTTGTGTCTTCCAGCTGCTCATCTGTTCCATCCTGAGTTAAAAGGCATCCTTTTAACTGCACACATGGCTTTCTACAGAGTCTCTTCATGCTGTGACTAACGACTGCTTACAATGCAACTGAGAAAATAAGAGTATTTCCCAACGTCATGTATCCCTTTGAGCCTCTTATAACGAGGGCAGCTTTCTAATTGTCACATTGGTTCCCTATAGGGA
Organism: Bison bison bison; assembly: GCF_000754665.1. NCBI lineage: Eukaryota > Metazoa > Chordata > Mammalia > Artiodactyla > Bovidae > Bison > Bison bison. The sequence goes on from NW_011495058.1 coordinate 5,626,007, forward strand.
TCTGTGCCAATTAAGAAGATTCTGAGTTCTGGGTGAACAGAATAGGGTAAGAAGGGCTGAACCCTAAGCATCTCATGTCTCTTTTGATTATTTTCCTCAAACCTAAAACATGTTTATAAAAGTAATATTGAACCTTAATGAACACATTATATTCAAGTGCCTATAATAACAGTTTAATTAATAACAAGTATGATTTAACCCTGCCTATAAGTGTGTATATATGTGTTTGATTTCAAACACAGGCATATATGAAAGGATTTATTCATAAAAAATCCTAGAGGTCTCTAAAGCCCATAGTGAAAATACTAAATGCTGTAGTTTTTTTTTTTATTTTTCATATAAAATGGATATGAGTAGAATCCCAGGGATGGGGAAGCCTAGTGGGCTTCCGTCTATGGGGTCGCACAGAGTCAGACACGACTGAAGTGACTTAGCAGCTTAGCAGCAGCACTCTATAACTGTAAAAATCTTGTATCTGCTCAAATATTCAACTCATCAGACTTAAAGGCTCACAGCACACAAGTAACATTAATCTCAAAAGCTGTCAGATGAAATACCCAAAAAGCATTTTACTTTTATTATCTACAAGAGCCATCTTCCTGGAAATGATTTCCTGAAATGTAGCTAACAACAGGAAGAAGGGTAAGAGATTTTGAAGAAGACTGTATTAAACACTTTTAAGTCTGATAGTTTATTATTCACAGGAAATTCTTACAATTTCAGAACTGAAGATTTTTCTAGGATAGGAGCTACATAAAGGTCCCTCTGTTTTCCTTCCACTGTTTCTCATATTTCTGTTGTAGTCCATTGTGTTGACTTACATTTTATGATACTGCCATTTCCCACTAGGTTGTTCGACTGGGGCTCATAAGTGTACTCTCCATGGGGTCTGGCTGGTGCACAGTGGGTTTACTGAAAGCATAATGCTTAAATTTTAAATATTCACTCAAGCTTGTGCATGAGCTAAAGAAATATGATTTGAAAAATGAGACCAGAACTTAAACGTGTGTGTGTGTGCATGCGTGCGTGCATGTGACTCACGACTTTGAGCAGCTCAGCACTGACTGAATTACTTTTCTCATCACTCAAGATAGTTTTGGAACTCCTTGGTTATAGAGTCATAATTTTCATCCCATACAAGAAAGTCGAAGTGGGCGTGAATGCAAACCAAGCCTTCAGGTTATTACTGTCAGGTATCACTTTTTCCAAGTTAAAGTGAAAAAAGTAAAGTGAAAGTCACTCAGTCATATCCAACTCTTTGTGACCCCATGGACTATACAGTCCTTGGAATTCTCCAGGCCCGAATACTGGAGTGGGTGGCCTTTCCCTTCTCCAGGGGATCTTCCCACCCAGGGATCAAACCCAAGTCTCCCGCATTGCAAGTGGATTCTTTGTTCCCTTTGCTGCCTGATCTTTTGCAGGAATATTCTTCTTTCCTCTCTGTGTGTAAAAGGACCTTTGCCCTGCACATGCACTGACCCAGCCCTATTTCCAGCTGAACCCACAGTCTGATTTCTTTGGGATCCATGTACTTGCTCTGTCCCCACTGACATCATGATCAGTGGAACAACTTTCATCTCTCATTGGCTGCTGGTATCTGCTCAATAGCTTCTTCCCCACCCTGCTCTCACTCCCCATCCAGCCTCTATGCCTGGGTGATCCATGACTTAACACTTTCTCTTCCCTTTGGACAAACCACACACAATCCATAATACTGCTGACAAGTTCCCCCGCCATCATTCTGACTTTGTTTTCCAGCTCTCTGATCTCTGCCTGTGCCCTCTCCCTTGAGGAGCTATACACAAGCTATAATCTTATGGTGACGGACCCCATCTTCGGGCTTAGTTTGTGTGGGTTTCTGTTACAACTAAATCCCTAATGCATATATGACTAGAAGGCAAGTATACCCACTGGAATGACAGTCTATACAGCGGTGCAGATGGTGCTCAGACAAAGCCACTACTTCCTTTCTGCACTTGCACAGCTGTGAGCTACCCGGAGGGTCAAAACCCACTGAGCCTCGCAAAGTGGAGAGTTGCCCTTACTTGGGTGTGGGGAGTATATCTACGGTACAGAGATTTTTAAAAACCACTAAATATAATTTTGTCAAGGAATATACAGCAGCTGTCATTTTAGGCAATAGAAAAGTACTGTATATAAAAATTAAGTCCATTATATTTTTTTCTTACAGAAGTAGACATGGGCTGAGTGGGATGCTTATGTTCTTTTCCTGGGGCTTTCCCTAGACCCATGGTTCTCACTGAAGGGAAGGGTGTGTCACCCAAGGGAGATCTGCCAATGTCAGGAGACATTTTTGGTTGTCTCAAATTGGAGGTGGGTATGCAACCGAGCAGGACCCTATGGGACCTTCCCGGGACAGACTGTCATATGTCTTCTGCCTGCCTCTTGTTTGTAGAAAAGTTTTAGTCTCCCAGGCCTCCCCAGAATCACAGAAGACTGGCTCAAAAATTAATGACTGAAACATACAAATATGTAGTAACAAAAAATAGCAGACAGGCCAGAATAATTCATAACAATTTAAACAGTAAATCAGCCATATGGCAGTCACATGATTTTTAATTCCTCCCTGAAGGACATAGATAATAGTATCTGATTCACATTCCTGAGTTGTTTTTACAGATACTATTATAAAACCCCCACCAGATGGAAGAAGTTAACTACATGATAACCATGAACACATAGCCCTCAGACCAACTGGAGCCTGAAAACTGATAATGTTAACCCCTGTGACACCTCATCACCCCCTTACCTCACCATGAGCCAATAGAGAACTGTGCACAAACTTATCACACACCCTGCAACTTCCCTTCCTCACCTTGCTTTAAAAAACTCTTCCCAGAAATCTGTCGGGGAGTTTTGTCTTTTGAACATTAACTGCCTGGACTCCTTGCTTGGTGCTTGCAATAAATACTGCATTTTCCTTCATCACAGCCCAGTATCAATAGACTGCTTTTACTGCACAGTTAAGCAGACCCAAGTTTGGTTTGGTAACAGGTAGAAGCCAGGGACACTGCTGAACATCCTACGTTGCATAGGATAGCCTCCAACAACATAGAAATGCCTGGTCTAAAATAAATAATAGTCTTCCTCTTGAGAAATCCTGTTCTAGACACTATATTTCCCCCTCTAAACTAGCATTTCCTTTATTTCCAGATTTCATCTCACTCACCATCAAAATGTGATGGAAAGATACAGAATTGGTAATGTAAGAACAATGATTCCTTGTAATTATCCAATAACACAAAATGAGGGGAGATAATGATTTCTTTATTAATTTTAAATAGACAAGAAATGCATGAACACATTCTCCTAGTAAGACAATTTGAACATTACAGATAAAAATAGAGTTTCCCTAGCAACCAGCCCCCTTTGCCCTGAGAAGTAACCATTTCCGTTTATTCTCAGTTTGGTTGTATTTTTCTGTAGTGATAACAAATTTCCTGCCCTCCTTAAATTGTTTATTTCAGCAATCTGGTGGTAGTCAAATAATATCTGTTGTTGTTTAACTTGAATTTTGCTAATTGCAGGTGAAATTGAGTATATGTTCCTTGATTATTTTTATTTCCTCTGAGAATTGCCTGTTCCTTTCCTTTGCTCATTTGTATCACTAGATACAAACTTATCCCTTAGCCCTATTCATTAGCACATAAATACCATGACAATTATACCCATATATACTGCAAGTAGTTTCTCCCAGATCTGCTTGCTCTGTATTTTATTTTTGTTAGGCTCTTTCAACAGAAGCTTTCAATATTAAGTCAAATTTGCCAAGTGTTTCTCTTAAAGGTATATCTTTTGTTTTTTTGTTTAAGAAGGTCTTCCCAACTAGGTAATTCCCAACACTGCCTCCCAACTCTAAAATTCATTCTTTTAGAATGCAGACCTCCTATTATTCAAACAGCTCCTATAATGCAGGGGGTTTAGGATGCAAGACCCAGCCACCCCTAAGATATCTGCACAGAGTTGCAAGCTCACCAAGCCACAAGCCAAATCATTAACTTCCCTTCTCCCAAATGCTGCTCCCCTGAGGCCCACATCATAGGTCAGTCTTGACCCATTCCTCTCTCCACTCCCACTTTTTTTATAGTAATTTGCATTTATGCAGCAACAACATCATTTGTCACACTTCTTACAGTCCCATAAAAATTAGTAGTATTTGGACAGTAATAACATAACAAGGTAGGAATCCTGCTACCATCTCTCCCAGCTTTTACTCGCATAAGGAAATGAGAAAAAATGACAAACATTAACTAACTGGCTGCTTCTAATATGATAGACACAGTGTTACTTATAGGTACCACAACATATTACTTGGGTTAACATCAAATTTTCATATAAAGTTTGTGTTGTTGTCATTCTTTGCCTTCCACATCCTTTTCACAGTCAGTGATTTCTATGTTCTCTGGATAGACAAACAACATAATTATATTTTAAATGTTCAGAGACACAGATACTGATATTTATCTACAATCCTTGACTTTCCTGAGACCTAGAAGCTCAGTAAGAAAAAGCCAAATCCCATACCCTTCAGTTAAGCTAAAGCCTTATATAGACATGTCTGATGAAATGAACAGGCATGCAAGGTCATGGCAGAAAAGAATATAAGGTCCCAAGATAAAATCACTACAAGTTGCAAATTAGAAAGACAGGACTTCACAAGAGTGCTTGGACATTGGAAAGACCTAGTTAAGTGTCCCTGTTACAGGGAAGAACACAATCTGACTCTGACTCCATGCTGGACCTGTTTCTTTAACTGATGCTTCCCATTGCTTTTGTTCACTAAAAGGATACTGTCCATACGTAATAGCCTGCCTCAGGGAACCCTGCTCCTCTGATTGAATATTCTACAAGAAAGAAGAAATCAACACATCTCTTCCCTGAGGCTGGCCATTTCAGGAGATATTTATAAGACTTATGACCTGTCTACTTCTCACCTACCCCCCTTCTCTGTTCAGTGAAAGAACCTGGCATCTAGACCCCCCAAGAATGGTTATTTTGAGACATTAGTCTGCCATCTTCTTGGTCTTCTGGCTTTCCAAATACAGTCGCATTCCTTGCCTAAACTCCTCATCTCTAATTCATTGGCCTGTTACTCAGCGAGCAGAACAAGTTTTGACTATGTACATTCTCATCTTTTCATATAAATCTTCCTAAAATAGATTTACATAAAACTGCTGTTTGAAACAAAGAATTCACTGATTTTTGAGTGGGGTTTCAGTTACTTTGACGTGCTTTTGCTCTGATAACCCTCCATAACTCCTCAGCATAACAGAAAAGGTTCTGATAGCCTTGCCACTGCCCACCTGCCCAAGCTGATCTCTGGCCACCATCATCTTATCCCTACCTCTAGATAAACTAAGCCACATGCAGGACTCCAAATAGACCCTACTCTCTCTATCTGGAATCCTCCTGGGCTACTTATACCTACCTACTCAGGAGCAGCTCAGGCTTCAGTCCCAGGAACCTACCCTCTCTTCCCAATAAGTCTGAGCTAAGTGCCCCCTGAGCAGCATACAAAGGTCTTTATGCACACCTCTACCTGACACACAACTCACTGTTCAATAATTGCACGTTTCCTCATCTATCTCTTACATAGGCTGGACATATAATTGTGTTTTGGCTTCACACAAGGCTCTTCCCTTATTCAGTGAACACTTATGGATATGATCTTTGTGCAATGCAAAGTGTAAGATACTGGAGGCACCAGGCAAGAGTGAAAGGGTCCAAATCTTGTTCTCAAGACATGTACACAATTCTATAAATAAAAATAAGCTAGTTAGAAATTGACAAAGGCCCAAAGAGAAATATAGACCACACAGTAAGCAGGTTCAAAGAAAGAAGACTAACTTTACTGGTGGAGGTGGCAGTGGGGGAATGTGATGTGTGAGTATTTGGGAGCCCTGGCTCTGGAGTGTGGCTGTCTGGTTTAAATCCCAGTTACAGTATTTCTTTTCTAACGAGTCACCCAACCTCTGCAAGACAATGTTTTCACCTTTAAAAAGAGATGGGGAATGAGCACAACAGTGCCTGTTTCTGAAAAATATTTTAATAGACCTAGAAAGCAAGTCAAAAAGAGAAAAACAAATATTGTATAGTAACACATATACGTGAAATCTAGAAAAATGGTATAAATGATCTCATTTGCAAAGCAGAAATAGAGACAGATGTAGAGAACAAACATGTGGACACCAAGGGGGGGAGGGACTGGGAGGAAATGAGAGATTGGGACTGACATATATACACTATTGATACTACGTGTAAAATGGATAAATAATAAGGACATACTGTTTAGCACAGAGAACTCTACTTAATGCACTGTGGTGACCTGAATGGGAAGGAAGTCCAAAAGGGAAGGGATGTATGTATATGTATAGTTGATTCATTTTGCTGTACAGTAGAAACTAACATTGTAAAGCAGGTATATTCTGATAAAAATTAATTTTTATAAAAGAATTAAATGAGCTAATGCTAGCAACACTCTTAGCACAGTGCTCGCCATAAGGAGAAGGATAAAAAATATTATTAGAGAAAGTGGCACATGAACTAGGACTTAAATGATAGAAAGCACCTAGATGTGTAAAAGGAAATTTTGTAAGATTGTATTTTTACAGTCTTTTACATAAGCACACATCCTTCTTTTTAAACTGTCTTCCTTCACTCTACCTAAACACATTCTTATTGAAACCTGCCTATCCATGCTCTCCTTCCTTCCCCTTTTAGGTGCTGCTCTATATTTTCGCAGGACCCTCTGGAATCTGATTATCAGAATCTCTTCCAATCTCTATTCCCACCTGTGATGGATTGATTCGTGTATCCCCCAAATTTATGTCTATTTGGAACCTCACATTGTGACCTTATTTGGAAATAGGGTCTTAGTACATGAATTAACTAAGGATCTCCAGATGAAATCAACCTGGATTTATAGTGGCTTCTTAATTCAGTAATTACTATCCTTTGGGAAATGCCTCAGAGACCCATATGAATACAGAAGCAGAGACTGGGGTGATGCTGCCATAAACCAAGGAATGCCTAGGGGCCCCAGAAGCTGGACAACAATACAGAAGGATTCGTCCCTAAAGCCTTTGGAAGGAGCATGGTCCTACCCACATCTTGACATAATATTTCTGGCTTCCAGAGCTGTGAGAGAATAAATTCCTATTGTTTTAAGACACTGAATTTGTTATAGAAGCCCTAGGAAACTAACCCACCATCCTATTAGAATGTGATCACACAGGATCTTTCTGAAACATCCCTCTCTAATTATGCCTCTTGCCTGCCTAGCATCCTTTAGTGGCTGCCCAGAATCTCTGGCATTCCTATTGAGCCATTTCTGAATTCTGCAGGTGCTCCTGTCATCACTCTTGACCAGACACGCTTCTCTGTTGTCTTTCCTGGCCCCACTACCCAGCCTGACATCTGATTACTTCTAGTCTTCTCTAAGATCAAGAAGTCTGGGTATATATCTGAAGAAAATGAAAACATACATGCATTCCAATGTTCATAGCAGTATGATTTACAATAGCTAAGACATGGAAGCAACCTAAGCATCCATCAACAGATGGATGGGTAAATAAGCTGTGGTATATACTGTATGTATACACATGTATAAACATACAACAGAATACTGCTAAACATGAAAGAATGAAATTTTGCCATCTGCAACAACATGGATGGATGTGGAAGGTACAATGCTCAGAGAAGTAAGAAATAAGAGAGTCAAATACTCTATGTTATCACTCATATGTGGAATCTAAAAAATAAAATGAATTGATATAATAAAATATAACAAAAAAGAAGCAGACCCACAGATATGAAGAACAAACTAGTGGCTACCAATGGGGAGACGGAAGAGTGGAAGGGCAAAATAGGGGATTAAGAGATGCAAATAGAATATAAGCTACAAGGATATATTGTGTAGAACAGGGAATATAGCCAATATCTTGTAATAACTCTGAGTACAATCTATAAAAAAGTATTGAACCACTATGCTGTACACCTGTAACTAATATTATAACTCAACAATACTTCAATTTAAAAAAAGAATTCAAATGAACACCTCCACTCAACAACCATAATGACTATAGAATGATTAAGGTCATTCACCTTAATTCCTTTTATTATTCTTTAATGGGCAAAGGGTTCTACTACACTTTCTCTCAAGTAACTTATCATCTATAATAAACTGTAAAATGTAATCTGAAACATACAATCTGCAATGTGAATTAAACAATTATTAGCATATTTTTGGCAAAGGGAAAATTTTTTTTTTAATGTAATGGTCATCCTTGCTAAAAGTATCAATAATAATAAAGATTTGGCTCAGGGGTCAACTCCTCCAGGCAACCTTCCCTCAACCACCATTGACTTGCAGTTTGAGTAGGTATTTCTTTCACACTAGATAACGTTGTATCTTGGGCAGCTTCTAGCTTAACACTTAGCATATTAAAACCATCTGATTCCTCATCAATCTTCACCAGAATGTAAGGCCTGAAACTGTGTCCCTTTCATCTTTGAGACCCAGTGACTGTAGCTGTGCTTTGAACCATGTGGGTACTCATAGACAGTGGTTGAAAAATTGAGTGAATAGATGAATGGGCAAGGAGTTAGAACGGAAGATTCATTTTGGAACCCAGAGTTTCAACATGTGCCAGTGGCTTATAACATGGTTTCTTACCTCTGACACAACTGACTGATGGACATAGTCTCTAACTTACTTGTCTGAATATACAGCTCATAGTATGTTTTCATAACAGCTGACATGATTGACTGACAGGGAAATCACTACCAAAAAAAGTTCAGTAAACAAACTAGATTTAAAACATTTGTCTATGGATTAAAAACCCCAAAGAAATGCAAAAACATTCTATATAGGAAATCCACATCCCTTTCAAATGCACAAAGAGCAAAAATAAAAACACTGTGATGTTCTCAAAGTGATCTAAACATCACAGAATAAACCTCTTACACCTTTACGGATAACTGAGTTGGATGAATAACCTGTGGTGAGTGAAAGAAGGCTGGATGTCAGAAGGTGCTTTGATCATTCACATACATACACACACATCCTCAAAAGCACAGTTTCCTTGACACTGTTTTATTAACATATATGTAATATATTAACTCAGTAGTCGGCTTCCCTGGTGGCTGAGAGGTAAAGAATCTGCCTGAAAATGCAGGAGACATGGGTTCAATCCCTGGGTTGGGAAGATCCCCTGAAGAAGGAAATGGTAACCCACTCCAGTATTCTTGCCTGGGAAATTCCATGAGCAGAGGGGCCTGGCGGGCTACAATCCATGAGGTCCAAAAGAGTAGAGCACAACTTAGTGAGTAAACAACAGGTCAGTAGTAAGTGGCATCCCCAGGGTCACCAGTGAAATCCTACTCAGTTTCCTTTTCTGCCTACAAGATCTCCTGGTTTACTGCCTGTAGTGGCATGAATGGTAGCCCCCATGGTGGGGATATGTCCACATCCAAATTCACGGGGACTATGAGTGTGGCCATATTTGGGGAAAGTGTGCACATGTAATTAATTAAGTTATGGGTCTTAAGATGAGAAGAACATTCTGGATTATCCAAGTGGGCCACAATCCAGTGACAAGTATCCTTAGAAGAGATACACAGAAAAGAGACAGAGGAAAGAGGAGGAGACAGAGATGGGACCCATGTAGCAACCAGTTAAGGAACTCCTCGAATTACCAGAAGTGAGAAGAGGCCGGGAACTGACTTTACCCAGAGACTTGGAGGGGGGACACAGCTTTGTAACCCCTTGACTTCAGACTTTTGGCCTCCAGACCTTGAGAATAAATTTTTGTCATTTACACCACCAAGTTTGTGGTAATTTGTTATGGCAGCCCCAGGAAGCCAATATACTGATAAATACATGTTTAAAATTATCTTAGACTTATTTTTTACCATTTAAAATTTTAATTTGTTTTGTAAAACAAAATGAAGCAAACAGAAATTAGTAAAAAGCAATTCAACAAAGAGATAAATATCCTAATCGATAAATCTTGACATTCACTGAAATGGACATCTAACTGTTTGGGGTGTTTAATAATGTGGAATCATTTTTTCTCCTTGCATCATTTATGAAAAAGGAGATCACAGAGCAAGTGACAGATGCTTCCATCATATTTGCATATTAAATAAAGACAAATGGGCTCTGAAAGGAGCAAGCAGATGAGAGGCAACAGCATCTCCCAAGGAATTATCAGGAGATGGATGGTAGCTGCACTCATCATTAAGAGGACACGCAAGCATGCAAGCAACATGACAAACGAACTCTGTAAAGAAATGAATAAAGGGAACTAGGTCGAGGATAAAAATGAAAGGAAAAATTAAAAGCATAAGCTTAATTAGCCAGGAATAACAGAAACACTGGATCTTAGTGACACAGGGACCTCACCTGCCAAGAGAATGAAGGTAGTAATCATCTCCACGATGCCTACTGACAGCTGATCTCCAGCCAATGCTTGAATACTTCTAGGAACGGGGCCCTTACTACCTCACAAGTCTGCATTATCTGAAAGCTTTCTTTGAAATAGCTTTCTTAGCCAAAACAAGATAAAAAGATATCTCCTTGCATCATTTATCCACTGGTGATGGTTCTGATTTAAGAACTTTACAAATTTTTGAATTAGTTCATTGAACAGATGGTGACCAGACCTATGAACCAAGCATCGTAATAACCAAGGAGCTAGAGGCTTCAGAGCCAGTCACACAGGGTCAGGCAGGTAGGGAGCAGATGGGTACACTGCACTATTGCCCACACAGTTATGACAGGCTCTCTGAGGAGGAGAAACCAGCCTGAAGGAGGAAATTAAGACAGAGAGCTTTCTGTAAGAGCTGGTCAATTAGTTGAGTCCCAAAGTTAAGTCTCAGTCTGATGAAGGGTGTGTGTGTGTCTGTGTGTGTGTATAAAATGAAGGACTTCTCTGGCAGGAAAGGGTCCAGGCTTTCACTCACTTAGTTAAATACATTTGAGCCCACTTAAAATGTGCTATTTTCAATGGTGAAGATACACAGAGAAGGAAATAAATAAAACACCCAAGACTCATGCAGCTTCCATTCTGGTGGAGGATACAGAAAATAGTTGGTGACAGCACCAATAAACGAAATAATTAGGAAAACATATAGTCTATCAAGTGATGGACAAGCAGGAAAAGGGGCCAGGGAGTATCTGGGTGGAGAGGCTGATCATAAATAGGACGTGCTTTAAAAAATAAATAACTAGGATGTGCTTAGCTGAGCAGAGTGAAACAGGGAGAGGCCCAAGGAAAAACACATGCCAACTATTCTCGCCTCCAAGCACCCAGGTTGGCCTTCAGCCCATCTGACAATATCTAGCCAGTCTTCTCTCCATCAGCTCTTGTCATTTTCAGGCTAAGTCTAAACCATTATTGATATGAATTCCATTAAACAGAATAAAGAGAAAATAATTGTATCAATAGCATTAAAAAAAATAAATAAGGTAATCTAAAAAAAGCAGTATCATAGAAACCAGTAAGTAACAGCACTTTTTGTTAAAGTGACATTATATCAAATTATTTTATCACTCTTCCTTCCCGATTCTCTCTCTCAATCAGTTAGGACACACAGCTCCACATGGACCCGGCAGGAGAGACCCCTGCCCTGGGCCCTGAGCTTTCAAAGGCCCCAGCAGCCCCTCCAGCCTTGCATCACTCCCTACCCTGGGGGTCCAGGGGAAACACACACCTGGAGGCCACATCCCCTCAAGAAAGTTGGTGATTCAGAAGGATAATTAAGCTATACAAATGAGGGAGAGATAAGTTACAAAAACTAAATTAGGTAAATCAATTCAATAAGGTAACTAAAATAAAAGAAATCAATGGACAAAAGGGCTGTACTATACATAGGCCAAAGTAGTTGAAGAGCTGAAACTCATGAAAGGAAGAATTTGCTCTTGAAGTGAAATGTGACACAATTTTACTGGCCTGAGATGAGACAAAATAACATTTTCTTTGGAAGTCATTATAGTTGCTAAAGATGTTTGGCGGTGGGGGAGGAGGGAGAGACAAAATTAATGAGATGCATTAAAAGCATTTAAAATGTTGGTAAAATTAAAAGTGGGACAAGGGCCAATAGACTCATGGAACAAAAAAATGCTAAGAGCAAACCCTGGTACACTGTTAAATGTATTAACTGTAATCGATAAAAATGGTATTTTCAAATGATGGAGCATGAATCAATTACCCAACAAGTGGTTCTAGGACATTTATGAAGGGAAAACTATCTTATCAAGATAAAGTCTAAATACACAGAACATTGATAATCAACTATACTTCAATAAAATTTTTGAAGGTCTAAACACTAAAACACAAAAAAGAAATCAATGAAAGTATTAATTAAAAAACAGAGGGGCTTCCCTAATGGCTCAGTGGTAAAAAATCAGCCTGCCAGTGCAGGTGACAGGTTCTGTCTCTGATCCAGGAGGATCCCACATGCTGCGGAGCAGCTAAGCCCGTTTGCTAAAATTATCGAGCCTGTGCCCTACAGCCCATGCTCCATGACAGAAGAAGCCACCACAATAAGAAGCTTGCCCAAGACAACTAGAGAGTAGCCCTCACTTCCTACAACCAGGTAAAAGCCCAAGCAGCAGTGAAGACCCAGCACAGCCAAAAATAAATACATAAATAAAATTATTTTTTAAAAAGCCACAGAGATAGTTATATCCGGTAGGGCATAAACATGGCTTTTGTTTTCTAACCATAAGGCTAAAACCCAGCACCATAAAGTG
>NW_011495058.1:5638884-5647485 GCF_000754665.1 Bison bison bison
ATTCTTTGTCTGAAAAATAATCATAGAAATTTAAAGGCAAAGAAGAAATAAGGTGAAATATTGAAAACATGTATAAAACGTTGGTATTCTTTACAAATAAAGAGTAGCTGAAATTATAAAACAACAAATTGATGTGTAGAAAAATGGGCAAAGGTCATGAAGATGCCACCAGTAAGAGCAGATTCACAAAAGTATACGCAAAACTGTTTAATTTCAGTTCAGTTCAGTCGCTCAGTCGTGTCTGACTCCTTGCGACCCCATGGACTGCAGCACGCCAGGCCTCCCGGTCCATCACCAACTTCCGGAGTTTACTCAGACTCATGTATTGAGTCAGTGATGCCATCCAGCCATCTCATCCTCTGTCATCCCCTTCTCCTCCCGCCTTCAATCTTTCCCAGCATCAAGGTCTTTTCCAATGAGTCAGTTCTTCGCATCAGGTGGCCAGAGTTTTGGAGTTATAGCTTCAGCATCAGTCCTTTCAATGTTTAATCTCACTGCTTACCAAAATAGCTTGAAGTAAAACAACAGCTTCATTTTCTCATCTATCAACTGGCAGGGATTTTAATGAATGATAAAATACTCTACTATATTTGCAAAGTTACATGGAAATGTTGACTTTTAATAGTGTATATTTTGGTAGAATTATAAACTTATAAAAAGCTTCTGATGGACAATCTGGCAATAAAGGCCAAAAAAATGTGCATACACATGGACCCAAGCTCTACCTTTAGGAAAATTTTTGAAGGAAACTAATTTTAGTGTAATTTAGTTAAAAGGATATAAATGTCAGAGTTACTTGATAAAGGAAAATGGATATAAACTGTCAGATTCACACAACGGAACAAATGTTTAGTGCAATGGTTCTCAAAGTGTGGTCCCTGCAAGCATCATCTGAAAACATGTTAAAAAATACAAGTTCTCTGGCTCTTCCCAGACCTACTGAATCACAAATACTTGAGGGTTATGCCAGCAATCCTTGCTTTAAGAAACATTCCAAGTGATTCTGATGCATGCACACTGCAGTCTGAGAACCTCTTGCTGAGTGTGTAAATCAAGGGTTCTAGGAGGAACTAGATGGGACACTCATATTGGGGAGTTTGAAAATTTTTTAAAAGGAACCATTTACAAAAGTAAACTAACCATAAGGGGTGGTGCTGAAACTGGTAACAATAGGGCTGCATTATTATGCCTGAAAGTGTTAGTCTGCCAGTAGAGTGAGTCCAATTCATATGATCCCATAAACTGCAGCCTGCCAGGCTCCTCTGTCCATGGGATTCTCCAGGCAAGAATACTGGATTGAGTAGCCATTCCCTTCTCCAGGGGATCTTCCTGACCTAGGGATTGAACCTGGGTCTCCTGCATTGCAGGCAGATTCTTTACCATTTGAGCCACCAGGGAAGCCCTAGAGGGGATATAACTAAATCTAGAAAGAGGTAGCTGTGTGGAAATGACTGTGACCTGGGCTGGGGACTCAGCAACCCCCCAGTGACCCCATAAGGACATAGTAGTTAAAAAAAAAAAAAAAACTCTGCTTTGCTTGCCTTCCCCTCACTGATCTCATGCTGGAGGTCCCCACTGGATGACCCCAGAGGGCAGGGAAGCCCATTGGTGTGGTCCATTCGAGCCAGTCCCTAGGCACAGGCAGGATGAAAGGGTAGAGGAGGGCCTGAAGGAGCAACTTAAAACATGCCACACACGCAGCCATAGAAAAGGACTGTGTGTAATATTCATGTGGAAGGTGTTTGTGAAATAAATTTTTGAAAAGCAGAATGTGATCTCCTTTTCATTTATATATATATATATATATATACACACACACACACACACACACACACATATATACACATATTTTGTGAACACACACAAAGACACAAAAAATGCTTTCAGGACATTTATCAAAGTATTAATATTAATAGTAGTTATTTCCAGATCTTGAGATAAGTTACCTTGACTGTTTTATTTCCCTGCTACTTGATTTCTTTTACTTGCTATTTTTCTAAAAGTTCTATTAATATAATAAACATGCAAGAAAAAAAATTAAGGCACTCAAAACCATGAATTAAAGATGTGATGTAAAATTTTTTGTTCTGTAATTATAGCACTTTCTATGTAAAACTGTATAGGAGAAAAAGACAAAAGTAAATCTATTAAAATGTTAAAAATGATTCTGAAAAAAAAAAATTAAAGAATCTCAAAGAACATTGGAAAACCAATATATCTTTCTAACATCTGACTGATTTACTGTTTATGAATGATAATCACCCATATGGATCAAAACTTATTGCCTTTTAACTTTAAGAAATGTTATAAACAATGTGACTATAGAAAAAGAAAATGTAATGAATAACAGTATGAATTAGTACTGTTTGTCATGTATGGATGTGAGAGTTGGACTGTGAAGAAGGTTGAGTGCCAAAGAATTGACGCTTTTGAACTGTGGTGTTGGAGAAGACTCTTGAGAGTCCCTTGGACTGCAAGGAGATCCAACCAATCCATTCTAAAGGACATCAGTCCTGGGTGTTCTGTGGAAGGAGTGATGCTGAAGCTGAAACTCCAGTACTTTGGCCACCTCATGTGAAGAATTGACTCATTGGAAAAGACTCTGATGCTGGGAGGGATTGGGGGCAGGAGGAGAAGGGGATGACAGAAGATGAGATGGCTGGATGGCATCACTGACTCGATGGACGTGAGTCTGAGTGAACTCCGGGAGTTGGTGAGGGACAGGGAGGCCTGGCGTGCTGCGATTCATGGGGTCGCAAAGAGTTGGACACGACTGAGTGACTGATCTGATCTGATCTGAATAAACAGTTCTTGAATGATTACTATATAAGCACAGAATGATTTCTGATTTAACTTAATCAATGCTCACAAGAAGCTTCAAAGATGGGAGCTTTACTTCTAGACTATAGACAAGAAAACTAAAAGTCTTATACATGAGAGTTACTAGCCTAAGACTTCACCTCTTAACAGTTGGGGAGCAAGAACTCAGATCGGAAAAAGACCAAAATCTGTGCTCTACATTTTTGTGGATGAGAATGAATTTGATTTTGAAAAGAATATATCAATTCTACCCCTATAAAAGTAAACCCTGGGACAGGGCAATTCAGTGCATAATTTCATGCAGTAATTAATTAGCTTAAGAGTAGAGCAATGGCTTCATGTCAATGTGAATCAAAATTATTACTTTAATGGTCCACACAGAGAAAATGTATACAGTGTATGTCAAAAAGAAAACATTTCAATTTTTTCTTACTCTAGTCTTAATACAGCCAGAGGACTGAATCTGCTATTAAAATATCATCTGAGTATTTGATATTAATAGAAGCTACTGATAAGAATATGTTTTCAACTAGGAAGCTATGAGTTTAAAGATTTTTAATTCTGAACTGATTAGTTCAAGATTGAGAAAGGAGTACAACAGGGTTGTCTGCTGTCATCCTGTTTGTTTAATTTATATGCTGAGCACATCATGAGAAATTCTGGATAAGTTACAAGCTGGAATCAAGACAGCTGGGAGAAACATCAACAACCTCAGATATGCAGTTGATACCACTCTAATGGCAGAAAGCAAAGAGGAACTGAAGAGCCTGTTGATGAGGGTGAAGGAGAGTAAAAGATCCAGCTTAAAACTAAATACCAAAAAAGCTTAGATTATGGCATCTGGCCCCATTACTTCATGGCAAATAGAGGGGGAAAAGGCGGAAGTAGAGACAGATTTCCTCTTCTTGGGCTTTAAAATCACTGGGGATGGTGATTGCAGCCATGAAATCAGAAAATGTTTGCTTCTTGGCAGGAAAGCTATGACAAACCTAGACAGTGTGTTAAAAAGCAGAGACATTACTCTGTTGACAACCATCCATATAGTCAAGGCTGTGGTCTTCCCAGTGGTCACATACAGTTGTGAGAGCTGGACCATAAAGAAGGCAGAGCACCAAAGAATTGATGCCTTCAAACTGTCATGCTGAAGAAGAAGACTGAGAGTCCCGTGGACAGCAGGGAGATCAAACCAGTCAATCTTGAGGGAAATCAACCCTGAATACTCATTGGAAGGACCAATGCTGAAGCCGAAACTCCAGTATTTTGGCCATATGATCCAAATGGCTAACTCATTGGAAAAGTCACTGGTACTGGGAAAGATTGAGGGCAGAGGGAAAAGAGGGTATCAGAGGATGAGATGGCAAAGCAATGGACACAAATTTGTGCAAACTTTGGGTGATGGTGAGGGATAGGGAGGCCTGGTGTGCTGCGGTCCATGGGGTCGCAAAAAGTCAGACATGACAATTCAAGGCACTGTACCTAAAGCAACACCTCCCACAACTTTTAACCTATTTTGTAAATGTACTTACTGTGCTTATATAGGCTGACCGGTATGTTTTTGTGCATCTGCCTGTCCTATTTGAAGGTAAACGTCTCTGAAATAAAGATGCATATCTTACTAGTATGGGCTTCCACTATGGCTAGCACAATGCCCTTTGCCTATGTATGTGTACATCAGTTGTGAATGAATGTGTATTACTGAGGATAGGCTAAATTACACTGTGGGAACAAATCACAACCCCAGGTCTCACTGGCTAAATCTAACCAAAGTGTCCTTTCTAAATCACATTACATGCCACATCTGGGTTGGCAAGGGAGGTCCGTTTATCAGAAACAGACACTGATGGTAGCTTCAGAGTGAAACATGCTTTCTCGAACACTTCTGTGTGGAAAGAGAATGCGGTGAATAGCCTCCTAAATTCACCCTAGATAAATGCAGATCACTTCCACTTTTATCCCTCTGGCCAGTGTAAATCACATGACCAAACCTAATTTCCACAGGCCGGGAAGTACAATCCTATCCCATGCAAGGCAGATGGAGAGCCAGAGGTATCTGATGACTGTATTACAGTCTGTCACAAAAGGTTTTTAAGAATGAACCATGATGTTAGTACTTGTTAATACATTTCCCCACTGGTGACGGTTTACGATGTCAGTTTATCTTTTTTGGTACTAACAGAACCAAACACAGAAATAGACAAGTTTTATATATCTCCCTGACATTACAGTTGTATCACTGCTGAAATATCTGTCACTTTTATTTCATCATCATAAAATGAAAATTCATATTTATTATAAATTTTATTCCCTAGTTTCATCTTTCTATATCTTTCCATAGGTATCTTTCCAAAGATAGAATAACCATTGATTAATAATGGCCAATTAAAAAAAAATGAGAGAAGAAAGAATGGCTTGACGGCATCCCATAATTCATTCACTTGATTCAATGAACATCTATCGAGACCTGATCTTGCCCAGATACCTGAGAGATGCTGGGGGTTTGAGAATGACTAAGCCTCAGAGTCACTTCAGGCTGAAGGGAGGTACACCAAAAGAGTGTTGGAATGAATAATTTCACCTTTATAGGATAGTTTTTCATGTACTAGACTTTTGATATCACATATTTCTTTTATAACTTTGTTAAAAAGTAATTTAAAAAAAACTTCTCTAATCATCTATCCTTTTCATCAGAGCTCAGAATTGGTATAATTTACTTTCCCTAATTAAATGTTCTTTTACTTGTCTGCAGCTGCTAATTTTCTTCTTGTCTAGCTGTCATACAGTTTATTCTGGATTTATTGTTTTAAACACTTAAACGAGAAAGCGACAAATGAAATGTTGTTTCTTGCCAGTTCAAGTGGCTTCATCCATGAATAAAAGCCTTTATTGAGCAGATGCCTTTTCTACTCATTCATAAATTTATCAAACATTACACCTGTGTGATGACAGTGGGCACACAAGGCTGGAAGGATCTATCTAGGCACAGCAAGCTGGTGACTGCAAGGGTTTCTACCAAGCCCATTTCATAAAATAGGTGTTTGCTGTATTCCATGATAAATGCCTGCCAACTTTTATTATCTTGGAGCAAATATAATTATCATAGATAAAAAGCAAAACATTAATTTAATACTCAATGAATATAGGAATACATACCAAATAAATCTATCAACCAACATATATAAATTGATCTTCACATGTTTAAATAACATATATTTACAATTCTTTGGCAAAAATAAAAGTTAATTTCCATAAAATTGCATGGTCATTTTTGATAAACTTAGATTCTTATAACATAGAATTGTTGTCCCTGTACTCTAATTTTACCCCATACTTTCTATGTGTTCTTCTTTACATGTTGTTTGTTATACAAAAAATGTCTCTGAGTTCTAAAGCTTTTTTGATCCCCAAAGCCCTCTTTGCTCTTCCCGTTTCCAGTTGCCATGGACCCTAATCTCCGTGGTATGTTCTTTATTGTTTATTTTAAACAATTTTATGTTTTTGAGGACATTCGAAAGAGCTGTTAAATTTGACTGCAATATAATACATCTTCACAAGGACATTTATAGTGATACGTACTTCCATACTTTTTAGGAATTTTCCTGTATGTTATCTCATTAGGTAAAGTGAAGCACAGGTTAGTTAATTGGAAGGTTATGTTACTAGTTAGTCAGGTACCCGGGGGGCTGTTAGGTAACATGGATGTACTGCATGGTTTGAAAGCAAAAGGCAGGCTCACTAAGGACTCAGCCACAGTCTCGGGTTTGCAGTCTGTACTCCTTGGAAGGACATGCAAAATCCAAACCCCAGACCCAGAGTGGTGGCAGGTGTGACAGGCTGGGGCCTGGAACCCTTTGATTCTTGCTTGCACTTGGACATATGTCTCCTCCAGCAACAGAATATAAAGAAACTAAAAGGGACTAAAAGTAACTGTGTACATGCACCAGTTGGGACAAATTAAGAACAAGATACAAAAAGACCAAAAACCCAGCTGCCACTTCTGAGATGTCCAGAACAAAAGCTCTGCACATGATTCTTGCACATAGCCCCACCAAGGGGGTGAGCAGACCACCCAAGCCACCCCTCAGTTGGACCCATGGATCGGCCCCTATCTTCACTCCGTTTAAGAGACAAGCTCAACACCCCCTCACATTAGGAAGCAAGCAAGGGCACCTGTTTCTTGTTTGTGCTGCAACAAGAGTCCCAGTAAAGCCTTGGCCTACTTTTTCATCTGATCTCTTTCCAGTTTCTATTGATTAAGGAGTCCAAGAATCCTGGTCAGGGACAGGTCCACTCGTGGGTCAGAGGTGTTCTAGTGTTCCAGTTCTGAGGTTAAATATCTTCTTTCGATATTTCAAAGCTTATATAATTTAAAAAAGATAACTCCTAAAATTTCACAAAATATTGTTTCACTGTGTAAGAAACATTACTCTGCAAAAATACATCTGAGAACCTACCCATAACAGTAGCTGTAAGAGAACAGAGACCTTTGGAAGGACCATGACCAGACCTTTATGGAGCCTCAGTTAAGAAACACCCCAGCACAGCTTAACACTTTTACCTGCCTGCACTCAAATGGAGAGCTTTCTGGAAATTTCCTCATTATAATGCAAATCCAAGAATTGCTTTAAAAAATGCAACCAGAATGGATACGGAAGTCAAGTAACATATCAGGATTAAA
This sequence comes from Bison bison bison, assembly GCF_000754665.1. NCBI lineage: Eukaryota > Metazoa > Chordata > Mammalia > Artiodactyla > Bovidae > Bison > Bison bison. The sequence continues at coordinate 5,646,380 of NW_011495058.1, forward strand.
GCTAATCCTCCAAAGAGAAACTGCTTTTCAATGACAATCAAAAAACACAACATATTAAACACAAACTTCCCATTTACTGTAACAACAAAAAATGTAGAATAAGTGCACATGGACCTGGAAGTATATTATGTTAATAAAATAGTAAATAATAATTATTGCTTTTTATCTCAATTCTGTATGCTTTTCACACAGGCTCCTTCTAATTCTCACAACAACTCCACCAGGTCACTGTTATGTCCCACTGGGACCAGCAGAAAATGAGGTCAGGACAATTGAGTAAACTGTCAGATGGCACAGCTCTCAGCAGAGTCAGGTCAGGAACCTTTGTCCTTCTTCAAAGCCTCTTCAGAGTCTTCACTCCCCACCATCCTTTGATCAGCACGACCCATACACAGAAAACTGCAAGATGCTGCAGAGGACACTTGAACTGAATGTAGGTTCATCAATGTTCCCAGACGGGAAAACTGGATAGTAAAAAGAAATCTTTTCTTCTCAAAATAATGTACAGATTTAAAATCCCAAGGATGGATTCATGTTGATATATGGCAAAACCAATAATAAAGAAAAAATAAAAAAATAAAATCCCAAGGAGACTTTCCTCTGTAGGGGATAGCTTTTTTGTGGAAACGTTTCCCCTAAGTTCACTGATATGCATAGACAGGGAATGAAGGCACTGTTTTAGCTCTGCCCCTTTCTTCCAAGCTGATGAGAAGGCAGTAGAAGACTTAAAAGCCATAAAGCCACAAGAACATACAAGAGATAATAACAATGAATGAGAGATAATCCACATTTTTTTTTTTTTTGGAACAATGGATGGTATGGAGATGTGACTTAAATTAAAAGGCAAGAAGCAAAGAACAAGCCCAAAGAAAAGGCAATCAGCAGGGAAAAAGCCAGTTCACATCACAGCATCAAAAAAAGTTCTAGAACTGAAAGGTGAGACCAACAAGGGGACAAAAATAGGAGAAAGTGCATGCAGGGAAATTTGGTCTCTCCCCCACCGCAGCAATAAATAGTTTATTGTCAGAGGAAACTTTTGAAAAGCAGCTCTAAATTTCGAGGCAGCAGACACAGAGGCGGGGAGAGGTGCACTGCTGAACTAGAGG
>NW_011495058.1:5647585-5651758 GCF_000754665.1 Bison bison bison
CTACAGTCAAATTCTGTCACAGGAGGAAGTCTGGAGGCTTCTTCTCCGGGAGAAAATGACCAGCTCAAGGGAAACAGCTACATATGGGAGGGTTAGAGGCGGTCTTCCAATGAAGTGAAGCCCACCGATTGATGGACTAATCCTTATTCTTAAATATGACCAGATGGCCAAGGATGACAAGATATTTGAACCAGAGAAACACAGAGATCAAAACAAATAGGTAGGTTAAAAGAATTTGGAAGAAACACATCAAGGAGCAGAAGAAAACTAACAACATCAGGAAAAAAAGATAATGTATGCCTTTACATAAAAGAATTGACCCATAAAACAAGAATCAGAGTCTATGAAAATAACAATAAGAGTAATCTAAAGCTCTCAAAAAAGTAAATATTAAATATTTGTCTCTCCACTACATAATTTTTAAAAATCATTTGGAACCTCAGTTCCAGATTGTTATTATGATGTTAATTTACGTGTCTTATATAAGGATTTTTTGTTCACAGTTATATTAAAATTCCACAAATACATGTTTCAAAACATATTTTGGCTTATCAATGAAATCACCAGTTTCAGTGCTTATAACTGTTTCTCGCATGCACTTCCCCTTTCATTGGTTCAGCATTCCGATGGATTTTAATGAATATTTTTTCCAGAAATAGTGCCACTGACAGACTATTTCCTAGGTACTGACATGTCCCAGGTGTATTTCTTGCGTGCGGTATAAATCCTGGTTTGTCTCTGCGCAGTACTCTAGGTCCGCAATCCTGGTGAACCTCCTTTTGTCATCAGGCAGTATGGCTAACTGACAACACTGCTGGTCTCTTCCATTTATAAAATTTAAATGTTTATAGGATTCTTCTCTCTACCCGTGAAATTAAAACACTGTTAGGATACATATATGTGCCTGTCTTTTTCAGTACCCTACAGAGGCTTGGGAGGACTTTTTCAGCAGAAACCTCAGATCTTTCTTTAGTGCAGATAAATTCTCTTTTATGTATCTTTAAATATTACCACTTCTCCATCTGCTCTACGTTAAGAGTGGATGAGGGGAATAAACATATGTCAGAGACACTAAGTCTATCCTCTCACTTATCTTTTATAATTTTTATTTATTTATATTTCCACTCTATGTTCTGTGAACGTTCCTCAAATTAGTTTCAAAATTCCCACTTCAATTTTTAGCAGTGTTTAATTGGTATTTGTTGCCAATATTGGTAGGACTCTCAGTAACCAAATTTTCAATTTCCTTTTTCATAGCTGTCTACTTTTTTAGCACAATACCCCCCTCAACTTTCCTTGAGGTTGCTAGCTGGGTTGTGTTTAAATGTCTCTTCTGTTTCAATTAATTCTATTTTATGTGTTTTCTCTAAACACTCCATATCCCACCAATCTGCCCTGCTATTTCCTTTCAGATAACTTCAGTTAAAATTTCTTATTATTTGCTCATATTTATCAAATGAAAGTATAAATCATTCTGTGTGCCAAACACAGTACTAAATAATATAAACTTTGTCCTATAAATCCCCCAAATCTAAGATAAATATTATCCTCCGGGAGTGTCACCTGGAGGTGAAAAGATATAGGATTCTGTGGTGAGTTAGGGATTCTGTTCAAACTACTGAGATCTTTCAGTCCCTCAATCTCGCTCCTTCAGCCTCTGCTTGGAACCATGGGGACATTTGTGCAGTCAGAGCTGGGAGTGCTTAGAGAAAGTCTGGGAAGAGCACAAGAACCATATTTTCTTTTTCTTTTCTGTACAACTATGTTTTTAATTTTTTTTTTTTTTTTTTAACGTTTTGGCCATGCAGCAAGCATGTGGGAATCTTAGTTTTGTGCATAGGGATCGAACCCTCATTCCCTGCAGTGCAAGCACAGTCTTAACCACTGAACTGGTAGGTAAGTCCCTCTCTGTATTTATTGTACATATGCAGAGTCACTGGAGACCTCTTGACGTCTGCCCAAGTGGGAGTCAGCCAGGGACCACAACCAATTATCTAGCCAGCCATCCTTCAAGTGAAGATGGGAGAGAGACTACAGAGGTCCATGGGAGATGCTCAGGGATAAGTATCAAAGTCCTTCATCTCCCATCCTACCCTCCTAAGCTCAGTGGCTCAAGGCCACGATTTTGACGGGTTGCTCAAAACACCCATCTTCTCGGGATTCTCTGCTTTGCCTGTACTGGGCTGAGGATCAAAAGCTACTGACTGATTTCTTGATCATTCTGCTGCTCTCATCTTTAAAATGTTGGTTCAATGACGATACTCTTCCATGTTAAAAATAAATCTATCTGAAATCAATTGTTAATATTTTAAAGCAGTGTTGCAGACAATGTAACTTAAAACTTAGGTCCTGAACTTAAATAACCTCAATTTAAATCCTGGCATCACAAATTATTCTGTGAACTTGAGCGAGCTATTTTACTTCTCTAAATATTTTCTTTCCTGTAAATTCACAATAAGAGGGTTATTAGGAAGAATAATGAGATGAGGTATTTAAAGCATTTAGCACAGCACCTGGTTTGCAGTAAACAAAATAAATGCTTGTTATTATTATTTTTGACTGTAAAAATCTCCAGAGTCAGTAATGTTACGAAGATACCTAAAATTGCCACAATGATTTCAAACTGAGTTCTAGGGTAGGGTGGGGAGGCAGCGAGAAGAGGTATGCTGCTGCTGCTGCTGCTAAGTCGCTTCAGTCGTGTCTGACTCTGTGCCACCCCAGAGACGGCAGCCCACCAAGGCTCCCCCGTCCCTGGGATTCTCCAGGCAAGAACACTGGAGTGGGTTGCCATTTCCTCCTCCAATGCATGAAAGTGAAAAGTGAAAGTGAAGTCACTCAGTCATGTCCTACTCTTCGAGACCCCATGGACTGCAGCCTACCAGGCTCCTCCGTCCATGGGATTTTCCAGGCAAGAGTACTGGAGTGGGGTGCCATTGCCTTCTCCGGTCATGTCCACTAATCTGTAGCAATTCTCCAACATTCCGTTGCCTTTCATGACCTTGATACTTTTACAGAACTCTTGTCAGTTATCTTGTAGAACATCCTTCAATTTGGGTCTAATACTTCCTCATGATTAGACTGAGGTTCTGTGTTTTGCCTAAGTATACTCATTAGTGACGTGTGCCTCTCAGTGCATCCTATATCTTACTAGTGGTGATATCAACTTGGTCACTTGGTTAAGATGAAATCGGATATAAACTTGTCAGGTAGTTAGAACATAAAAGAGAATGCAAGATGGCACAATCACTCAGCAGGTTTAAAAAAAAAAAAAGGCCCATGAAAGGGGAGGTGAAGGACCAGAGTGAGAATCTCTGGCAAGAAAACATGCCCAAAGCACACCCCTTTCCCTGATTTGTCCTCAGTTCAGTTCAGTTCAGTTGCTCAGTCGTGTCTGATTCTTTGACCCCATGAATCACAGGACGCCAGGCCTCCCTGTCCATCACCAACTCCTGGAGTTCACTCAAACTCACATCCATCGAGTCGGTGACACCATCCTCTGTCGTCCCCTTCTCCTCCTGCCCTCAATCCCTCCCAGCATCAGAGTCTTTTCCAATGAGTCAACTCTTCACATGAGGTGGCCAAAGTACTGGAGTTTCAGCTTTAGCATCAGTCCTTCCAATGAACACCCAGGACTGATCGCCTTTAGAATGGACTGGTTGGATCTCCTTGCAGTCCAAGGGACTCTCAAGAGTCTTCTCCAACACCACAGTTCAAAAGCATCAATTCTTCAGCGCTCAGCTTTCTTCACAGTCCAACTCTCACATCCATACATGACCACTGGAAAAACCATAGCCTTGAAGACGGACCTTTGTTGGCAAAGTAATGTCTCTGCTTTTCAATATGCTATCTAGGTTGGTCATAACTTTCCTTCCAAGAGTAAGCGTCTTTTAATTTCATGGCTGCAATCACCATCTGCAGTGATTTTGGAGCCCAAAACAATAAAGTCTGACACTGTTTCCCCATCTATTTCCCATGAAGTGATGGGACCAGATGCCATGATCTTCGTTTTCTGAATGCTGAGCTTTAAACCAACTTTTTCACTCTCTTCTTTCACTTTCATCAAGAGGCTTTTTAGTTCCTCTTCACTTTCTGCCATAAGGGTGGTGTCATCTGCATATCTGAGGTTATTGATATTTCTCCTGGCAATCTTGATTCCAGCTTGTGCTTCTAGCC
>NW_011495058.1:5651986-5655409 GCF_000754665.1 Bison bison bison
ATTTACTTTACTAGCATGTGAGATGAGTGCAATTGTGCGGTAGTTTGAGCATTCTTTGGCATTGCCTTTCTTTGGGATTGGAATGAAAACTGACCTTTTCCAGTCCTGTGGCCACTGCTGAGTTTTCCAAATTTGCTGGCATATTGAGTGCAGCACTTCCACAGCATCATCTTTCAGGATTTGAAATAGCTCAACTGGAATTCCATCACCTCCACTATCTTGGTCATGAAGATCTTTTTTGTACAGTTCTTCTGTGTCTTCTTGCCACCTCTTCTTAATATTTTCTGCTTCTGTTAGGTCCATACCATTTCTGTCCTTTATTGAGCCCATCTTTGCATGAAATGTCCCCTTGGTATCTCTAATTGTCTTGAAGCGATCTCTAGTCTTTCCCATTCTGTTGTTTTCCTCTGATTGGTCCTTGGTGCAACTAATTGGGTGAATGCCAGTATAATCCCCTATTTGCATATGGTCAAACCAATTAGACCCCAGGGACAATACATCCCCTATCTGCATAGGACATAGCCAATCAGGCTCCACAGGGAGGAAACAGAGTATAAAAAGAGAAGTATAGCAAAGTCTGTGTGCTTCTTTGGCGGTCCTTTCCCTGATTTGTGTTATTTTTTAACTGCCTGTTTCCTGCTTGAGCTCTAGTTTGTCCTTAAAAAATAGTACCTACTTAATAAGTACTGCATGTTATAGCTACAAGTGCTCTGTGGTTTCAAATCTTTGCTTCTACCAGAGAAGGAGGAAGAGGAGAAAAGGAAACCAACAAACTTACCTTTTTCCTGTGATCAATAAATCCTTGGGGGAGATGCTTCGATACTATATAAATATCCTATTCCTCCTCACACGTTTATGGTCTAATTTCAGCATCCATCCACAGATCTCATATGAAACAACTGTTATCGGGGTGTTATAATGGTAATTTTCTATTTCCTTAATTTCTTCAAAATTTACCAACTGGAATTCTTATGCAAGGAAGGGCTGTCCCTACATGTTTGACACCCACTGAGTTTCAGAGCCAGAGGAGACTTAAGATCTGAGACCTCAGATGCCAGCAGCTTTGGCATCATCTGAGTGCTTGTTAGAAATGCAGAATCTCAGGCCCCACTGGGACCTACTGGATCAGAATCTGCATTTTAACAAGACTGAGTAATTCATGTGCTTTGAAACTCATTCACATTTATTAAGGTGCTTGACAATTGAGGTCCTACTTTGAGTTAGCAGAGTCAGCCAACACTTGTTTTCTGACTCTCAATTCATGTTCCTCTTCTAACCTGGTTGATTCATTCCCAAAGGAAATACAAAGCACACAGGCTTTAAACTGGAAACTGAATTTAAATATTCAACACTGTTTATCTGCCTATCTACCGATCCATTCTTAGGCAAGCAAGTTAACCTCTCTGAACTTCAGTTTCCACATCTGTAAATTGATGAAAATATTAAATTAGGGATAATAGGGTAGACGAGATAATATCTGGGGAGCACCTGGCATGTGGCATGTGACTGACAAAGAGGTATGTGTGCTGATGTGGCCCAACTGTTGGGAGTGCTATCCACACTCAACCTCAGTGGTGCCTTCAGCCCTTCCAGGGTCAGTCTCTGTGGTAGACAGCTGCCTCATTCAAGGTCATGACCTCCTGTGGTGACCCATATCCAAAGACAAGTATATAAAGGCCCAACCATTCTGGTCCCACAGAACAACCCTGACAACCACTTCAGCTCCAGAGGCACTCTTGACTAAACATCCTAAATATTTCAGAGCCCATTTCCAGGACTCAAATTGCCACGCAATACAAAATTGTGTTGAGAATCAGGAACAACTATTATGTGAAAGAGGAGAGTGAAAAAATTGGCTTAAAGCTCAACATTCAGAAAACTAAGATCATGGCATCCAGTCTCATCACTTCATGGCAAATAGATGGAGAAACAGTGGAAACAGTGGCAGACTTTATTTTTGGGGGCTCCAAAATCACTGCAGATGGTGATTGCAGCCATGAAATAAAAAGATGCTTATTCCTTGGAAGAAAAGTTATAATCAACCTAGATAGCATATTAAAAAACAGAGACATTACTTTGCCAACAAAGGTCCGTCTAGTCAAGGCTATGGTTTTTGCAATAGTCATGTATGGATGTGAGAATTGGACTATAAAGAAAGCTGAGTGCCGAAGAATTGATGCTTTTGAACTGTGGTATTGGAGAAGACTCTTGAGAGTCCCATGGACTGCATGGAGATGCAACCAGTCCATCCTAAAGGAAATCAGTCCTGAATGGTCATTGGAAGGACTAATGTTGAAGTTGAAACTCCAATACTTTGACCATTTGATGTGAATAGCTGACTCATTTGAAAAGACCCTGATACTAGGAAAGATGAGAGGAGAAGGGGATGACAGAGGATGAGATGGTTGGATGGCATCCCAACTCAATGGACATGAGTTTGAGTAAACTCTGGGAGTTGGTGATGGACAGGGAGGCCTGGCATGCTGCAGTCCATGGGGTTGCAAAGAGTCGGACACGACTGAGCGACTGAACTGAACCGCTATGCCTTGGGGATAACCTTTGCATATTGTCCGTAACACTAAATGCAAATTGACCCAAATCATATTAAATACCTATAATGCATCTGGCACAGTGCTAGTTATAGAAATGAGAGAGAGCACAGGAAAACACTGCTTGCTGTTAAATAGGGAAGACTAAAACAAGATGGTACAATCAACCAAAACACTATTTTGATAAAATTACTGTGGCCATTGGCTGGTATAGTCTCAATCCAAATTCCCCTAATATTAGAATCCTGATACAGCTTCATCAAGCACCATCCACCACTGGAGAACCCTCGAGTCAGGAGGTAGAGGGTAACCACTCACTTTCTAACAAAAAAATGAAGACAAGACCGGACTTTAAATTAAAGAAGCTCATTGTTTCCTGAACAACTCTTTGCTTACCATTGATAAAAAAAAAAAAAAGTCCAGAAATAAGTGTCAGCAAGTTACTGGACATCCAAGTCACAAAGAATGTGAAATCGAGTTTTATAGCCCTGCTTTTCAATGTACTTTTAAAAGTTTCTCTGCACTTTCAACTGCTCCACATGACAAAAGGAAAACTACACTGTGCTTCTTTTGCAAATGAATGTACCTGAAGGTCAAAATGACACTCTATGTCACTCTCAACAGGTAGAAATCATGTAAACCTCGATTATTTACTCTGATGAAAGATCTTTTAGCCTGAAATGTTGTTACAATACACATACACATAACATTCCTACATGATTAAATCTGCATCACCATGAGAAATGGTAATTTCATTCCTATCCCAAAGAAAGGCGATGCCAAAGAATGCTCAAACTACCGCACAATTGCACTCATCTCACACGCTAGTAAAGTAATGCTCAAAATTCTCCAAGCCAGGCTTCAGCAATATGTG
>NW_011495058.1:5656028-5660716 GCF_000754665.1 Bison bison bison
CCCATCACTTCATGGCAAATAGATGGGGAAACAGTGGCTGACTTTATTTTTCTGGGCTCCAAAATTACTGCAGATGGTGATTGCAGCCATGAAATTAAAAGTCCCTTCCTCCTTGGAAGAAAAGTTATGACCAACCTAGATAGCATATTCAAAAGCAAAGACATTACTTTGTCAACAAAGGTCTGTCTAATCAAGACTAGGGTTTTTCCAGTAGGATGTATGGATGTGAGTTGGACTATAAAGAAAGCTGAGCACCAAAGAATTGATGCTTTTGAACTGTGGTGTTGGAGAAGACTCTTGAGAGTCCCTTGGACTGCAAGGAGATCCAACCAGTCCATCCTCTCAAAATCAGTCCTGGGTGTTCATTGGTAGGACTGATTTTGAAGCTGAAACCCCAATACTTTGACCACCTGATGCGAAGAGCTGACTCATTTGAAAAGACCCTGATGCTAGGAAAGATTGAGGGCAGTAGGAGAAGGGGACGACAGAGGATGAGATGGTTGGATGGCATCACCGACTTGATGGACATGGGTTTGGGCGGACTCCGGGAGTTGGTGATGGACAGGAGGCCTGGTGTGCTATGGCCATGGGTCACAGAGTAGGACTCAACTGAGCGACTGAACTGAACTGAACCATGAGAAAAATCAGAACAGGCATATTAATATGTTCATCTGGGCACTACCTATTATTCTGGAGTTTTGGCTTTGAAAGCTTAGTAAAGGTTTCCTTTGATGATAGACAACTTTAACGGTCTTTCACGAAAAATTTTAAAAGTACAAAACTTCCATTACCCACTGCTGGCCAGAGGCAAGTTCCTCAAGGGGTACACAATTGTACTAGCACATCAAGAAGCCTTAAAATAGTCTTTAGAAGCAATAAGCCCCCGCCCAGAGTGCCAAATAACCCAGTTCTGTGTCCCAATTTGATCTGACCATCTTTATGATCAACTCATGTTCTCTCCCTTGGTTTTCCCCTCACAGTGTGTAGACATGGGGCTTGGTCAGTGCTCTGCCACTGAGGGCTGCTGATCAGTCCCACTTGTCTTCCTGTTTTGCAAACAAGTGGAGTGACCTGACCCACAGGAACTGGTCCATTACATGCCCCCTATTTCTCTGCTTCAGAAGCTTCTCTTTAAAAACACCAAATTCTGCTCTACAACTGCCAGGTGAATGGGTCAGAGGTGCTGCAATGATGCGGGAGCCATTTGGTGGTGGTGGTGTAGTCACTGAGTCGTGTCCAACTCTTGAGACCCCATGGACTGTAGCCCATAAGGCTCCTTTAATTTCTCGGTCCATATATAAATACTCCATTCCCCAATTTTTTCCACCCATTTAATGATTATTTATTTATTTATTAATTAACATTTTACATATTGTCTTATGGCCAAAAACGAGCTTCCGAGGTGTTAGTGGTAAAGAACTCATCTGCCAATGCAGGAGGCATAAGAAACATGGATTTGACCCTTGGGTTGGAAGATCCCCTTAAAGATGACATAAACACATATGATCCAATGGTTCTCATCGAAGGGGTGATTTTGCTCTCCAAGGAACATCTGGAACTACCTGGAGAAATTTTTGCTTGTTACAACCAGGGGTGAGGGTGGGGGGCTACTATTAGTGGACAGAGGTCAGGAATACTGCTAAACCTCCAGCAAAGTGGAGGGCACATCCCCACAAAACAGGCTCATGAAGTCCATGATGTCAGTGATACCAAGGTAGAGAAACCTGAAATCCAACACTGTAAAAGACTGAATGGAAAAGGAAATAAGGACAAAGCAAAATTTGGCAGCAGGATAGTAAAATTCAGTCAGAAGCTTGCAAGTATTTTGCCATATTTGAACCACAGATTTGGCGCTGAGCTTCCTATCAGCCAAACCAAACAGGGAAATACCATGTGATCAGTAAAATAAAAATGATTCACAAACCATCCTCAGGAAGTTTCTGTTGTCTCACAAGACTGATAAGAATTCTTCCTAGTGAAGTGAGTGAAGTCGCTCAGTCGTGTCTGACTCTTTGCAACCCCATAGACTGTAGCCTACCAGGCTCCTCCGTCCACCGGATTTTCCAGGCAAGAATACTGGAGTGGGTTGCCATTTCCTTCTCCAGAGGATCTTCCCTACCCAGGGATCGAACCCCGGTCTCCTGCATTGTAGGCAGATGCTTTACTGTCTGAGCCACCTTCTGTTGGCTCACAAAACTGTTAAGAATTCTTCCTAAGGCAAGCAGAAAGGAGATACAGGGTGGTGATGGAGAGAACTCCATCTTCCATCCTAAAGTCACCAAACAACGAACCCAAGCATGTTTCAGTGAAACTAGCTCTCATAGCAGCCCCCACTGCAAGGATGAAACAAAATTCAACTCAAGACAAAGGATGGAAACCAGAAGACCTGAGTTCACTTCTGCTTAGTTTTATTTTGCTCTGTTCTTCCCTGGGGGTAACAGTGTTAGATATGATACTGACCAGGGTTCTTGGCCTTCCCCCAAATCAACAGAAATTGACTATAGGTCAGACAAGAAATTCAGGCAAGGCTTTACTGGGGTTACTGCTCCAGCTGCAGAAGGGATGGAAAACAAATAACAGGCCCTCTTGTTTGCTCCCCAAAGTAGGAGATAAGCTGGCTCCGTACATGGGGTGAGGGTTGGGGTGTGCCCAGGGGTCAGGTCAGAAGGATGGCTTGGGTGTTCTGCCCACCCTTTTGGGGTGTTGAGTGCAGGGAGCATGTTCAGTACTATGCTTTTGCTCCCAACATCTAGCTTTTGCTCCTGGTTCTTCAGAAGTGGTAGTGGGGGTTTTTTGGTCTTTTTGTATCTTTCAATACAGAATTTGCCAAACTGCTGCATGCAGGCAGTTATTTCTAGTCCAGTATAGTTTCTTTGTATTTTGTTGTTCGAGGAGACATTTGCCTAGGTACAAGCACTGCAGCGCTGTAGCAGAGGGTCCCAGGTCGGTTTCAGATAGACCATAGATCTTTCATACACCTATGTTTTATGTGTCCTCTTTCTCACAGTCACACCTTGATAATACTTGAGCAACAGACTTTGAAGTTATAATGTGGCAATAATTTAGAACAGACTTCTCCATGAAGGGAATTCCAGAGGAGTCAACTGAAAGAGCTCCCAAGGGCTAAAACAAGATGAGACCCACAGCAGGAAGATATGCATCCACTGCATTTAGAAACTGTTCACTAAGAAAAAAGGAGGGAACTAAACAATTGATTTTACCAGTGACACATTCTCCAGTGTCCCTTGAGATCAGATTGAGTTCACAGTTTAACCCATAATCCCATCAGTCCATATCTCAAGAATTAAAGACCAAAAAAATTTAAAAAAAATTACTTTAAAAGTGTAAAATTAATCCTATTGAGGATAAACTAGTAATTTATTTTGGAAAAATGTAGAATACCTACTTTATGCCATGCACAAAAATAAAGCTCATATAAAGATTCAAATGTTAAAAAATAAAGCCAAGAAATAAAAGTACATATGTGCAGATTATTTATGTCTAAATTCATGTCATCCATCCATCTATTCTTAGAAAGAAGGCACCTTCAGTTTGCACTTCTTGCAAACCAAGTAAGTAGTAAGTAAAATATTGGTAATTTTATTAAATAAGATTGAATTGCCTGGGTACTGAACATACAAAAAATGCCATAAAACCCAAGGCCCGGATTTTAGTGTCTAATTTCATTGTCCAATAAAAGAAACTAAAATGAAGCACTGAAACTTGGGCACAGAAGCCTTTCTGTGTCCCCAGTTTCTTGTTGAAATGGAACAGCTTTAAGCCTCCATGAAACCATCAGTTCCAAAGGACAGGTTCAAACAGTAGCTACTCAGGAAAGGAAGAAGATGTGAAGAGACAAGGAAGGAGCAGTCAAGAAACAATTGTGCAGCCTTTGGACAGGATCCTGGTTTTGCCTCAAGGAATACACATAATAGTACCTTTGAGGTACAGTTCTACAGAACTCAGGTGGTAAAGAATCCGCCTGCAGGAGACCTAGGTTTGATCCCTGGGTTGGTGAGAGAGTTAATTATTAGGTAGGTTGATAAGGGGTCCCTCAAGGAGGAGAAAGGGGTCTGGGGCTCCTGAGGAGGAGGCAAGGGACAAACACTTTTTTCTACAGTGCTTTGTCTTAGTCACATAAGATGTATTTTCTTAAACTCTGAGTTGTTATGACAATAATCTTTAAGACTAACTTTCTTTAAGCTCAGAGCTAATGATTACACAACAGAACAACCATCTGGCTCAAGGGTATGTTTTTTCCTTAAGCTCTGTACTAATGATTATATAATAACAATATATCTTGCTTGAGGACATGTTTCTCCTTAACAGGAAACTTCTGACTAATCTCCTTAGGACTTATGTTGTAAGAGTGGGTCTGGTAAGACCTTTCTATTGTTAGTTTTAAGATGTATGTTGTGGGAATGGGCCTGGTAAAAGTATATAAGGCCTTGATAAGACTCAGTTCAGTCAGTTTAGTTCAGTTGCTCAGTCATGTCTGACTCTTTGCGACCCCATGAATCGCAGCATGCCAGGCCTCCCTGTCCATCACCAACTCCTGGAGTTCACTGAGACTCACGTCCATCGAGTCAGTGATGCCATCCAGCCATATCATCCTCTGTTGTCCCCTTCTCCTCCTGCCCCCAGTCCCTCCCAGCATCAGGGTCTTTTCCAATGAGTCAACTCTTCGC
>NW_011495058.1:5660830-5679650 GCF_000754665.1 Bison bison bison
CTCCTTGCAGTCCAAAGGACTCTCAAGAGTCTTCTCCAACACCACAGCTCAAAAGCATCAATTCTTCTGTGCTCAGCTTTCTTCACAGTCCAACTCTCACATCCATACATGACCACAGGAAAAACCATAGACTTGACTAGACGGACCGTTGTTGGCAAAGTAATATCTCTGCTTTTCAATATGCTATCTACGTTGGTCATAACTTTTCTTCCAAGGAGTAAGCATCTTTTAATTTCATGGCTGCAGTCACCATCTGCAGTGATTTGGGAGCCCCAAAAAATAAAGTCTGACACTGTTTCCCCATCTATTTCCCATGAAGTGATGGGACCAGATGCCATGATATTCGTCTTCTGAATGTTGAGTTTTAAGCCAACTTTTTCACTCTCCTCTTTCACTTTCATCAAGAGGCTTTTTAGTTCCTCTTCACTTTCTGCCATAAGGGTGGTGTCATCTGCATATCTGAGGTTCTTGATATTTCTCCCGGCAATCTTGATTCCAGCTTGTGCTTCTTCCTTCTTGTACTTCTCATGATGTACTCTGCATATAAGTTAAATAAGCAGGGAGACAATATACAGCCTTGACCTACTCCTTTTTCTATTTGGAACCAGTCTGTTCCATGTCCAGTGCTAACTGTTGCTTCCTGACCTGCATACAAATTTCTCAAGAGATTTGATAAGACTCATCAGGAGACCAACTGAGACCTGATCAAAGAAATGCACACACCCTGATCCTTATCTGACTTCCCTGGTGTCTCAGATGGTAAAGGGTCTCCTACAATGCAGGAGACCTGGGTTCGATCCCTGGGTCAGGAAGATCTCCTGAAGAAGGAAATAGCAACCCACTCTAGTACTCTTGCCTGGAAAATCCCATGGACAGAGGAGCCTGGTAGGCTGCAGTCCATGGGGTCGCAAAGAGTCATGACTGAGCAACTTCACTTCTTCTTCTTCTCCTTATCAGCAGCCCTTCCCTTGAACCATTGCTGTAAAACTCCTTACCAAATCCCCTGAGGTGGGGACACACAGTTTTGAGTGCAGTAGCCCACTGTGTCCCCCTTTGCCTGGCAAAGCAATAAAGCTATTTTCTACTTCACCCCAAACTCTGTTTCCAAGATTCAATTTGGCACCAGTGCACAAATTTTCAGCAAATTTCAGAGCTCCTTGGAAAAATGGCTGATTCTAGGACTGAAACAAGAAAGATTTAAGACAAGCCTGGGTATCTTTTTTAGTGCTAGGAAGTAAGAAAGTGCTCAGAAAGAAAAAAGAAAAAAAAAAAAACAAACAATGATGGGCTTGTCAAAAGGACATAGGAGTCAACTGAAAGAGTTCCCAATAGCCAAAGCTGGGAAAATTTGAGAAACAAAATAATGTATTGCTGGAATATAACTTGAAGTATAAAATATTCATGAGTCCATACTAACATAAATAAATGATTGAATAAACTAATAAGTAGAGAAGGAACAAATCTATGGAGAAGAATTCTAAATAATTTATGTAGTTACTCTGCCCCCAAGGAAAGTCAAGCATACTCCCCACTCCTTGCCTGTGAGCTGTAAATAATGACTTCTTTCCAAAAAGCACTGTGTGGAAAGGGGAAAAAAGAGGAACTTTACAGTGGAGAAACCTGGCAAGCACCACCTCTGGCAGATGATCAAGGTCAACATCAACATGGACAAACTAGTCACATTGATAGCATGTACATTTGATATGATGTGATGAAAATAGTGCTTTACCTCCACCTCAAAACACATAACCCCAGGCTAATAATCATGAGGGATAGGCTACAAATACTTGACCAGTCCTCTTCAAAACTGTCAAGGTCACCAAATCAAAACAAGGAAAGTCTGAGATATTGTCAGAGTCTATGTCACAGGCAATCCTAAAGAAAATCAGTCCTGAATATTCATTGGAAGGACTGATGCTAAAGCTGAAACTCCAATACTTTGGCCACCTGATACAAAGAACTGACTCATTGGAAAAGACCCTGATGCTAGGAAAGATTAAGGCGGAAGGAGAAGGGGATGACAGAGCATGAGAAGGTTGGATGGCATCACTTACTCGATGGACATGAGTTTGCGTAAGCTCCGTGAGCTGGTGATGGACAGGGAAGCCTGGAGTGCTGCAGTCCAGGGGGTCACAAAGAGTCAGACATGACTGAGTGATTGAACTGACTGATGTCACAGGAAGAAGACTTAAGGATTGAATGTAATCTTGAGCAAGACATTATGGGGCTCCTGGGCACAGAAATCTTTCTGCGTCCCCCATTTCTTGCTGGTAGAGAACAGACTCCAGCCTCCATGACTTTCCTTGAGTTCCAAATGGTAGATTTGAACAGTTGCTAATCAGGAAAAGGAGGGGATGCAGAGACAAAGAAGGAGCAGCCAAGAAACAATAGGGTAGACTTGGGGCAGGGTCCTGGCTCTGCCTCAAGGGATACAGACTACAAAATCTTTGAGCTCTTCTTCAGAAATAAAACCTCCCAACAAATGGAGGATGTTATCATTCTTCATTCCAGAGAAGACCACCTGAGGTCAGACTAAAGGAGCCAAAAAGTTCCTCAGAAGACCTACCTGAGACCACATCACAAGTGCAGGCCCTGCACACATCCTAATTCTTATCAGCACCCCCACCCTTGAACCAATAGGGACACACAGTTTTGAGAGTCATGCGCCTGCTGTGTCTCCCTTTGACTGGCAAAGCAATGAAGCTATTGTTTTCTAGTTCACCCAAAACTCTTGTCTCTGAGATTTGATTCAGCACCAGTACCCACAGTCTGAGTTTTGGGCATCAAGGATTTCCTTTAAAAAAAAAAAGAAAAGATGAGCCACATACCATACATATGTAGCCCTAGGATGGTGCCCTCTCAGAGTTAATGAGAGTAAATAAACTGGCCCTCAGAGTGTCCTGGAACACTTCCAATGACAGAAGGTCTCCATGTGTCCCTTACGTGCTCCTCTCCTACTCTGTAGATTAACCAGGCTTGCAAGGCAAGGTTGTGAATACCTAATCAGAAAGGGGGTGCTAAGTCGCTTCAGTTGTGTCCGACTCTGTGCGACCCCATAGACGGCGGCCCACCAGGCTCCACCGTCCCTGGGATTCTCCAGGCAAGAACACTGGAGTGGGCTGCCATTTCCTTCTCCAGAAAGTGGATAGAGGTCTACAATATTTAAATTAATGAGTTGTCCTTTGGTTAGACAACCGGGAAATTTTTCAAATTCCTAATTTTTAAAATTCAGGAGCATCTTTCTTTGAGTTATAAAGTAACAAAAAACCAAAAACTAAACTTTAAAACAGAACTGGGGCAGCCCAGGATCAACCACCACTCTCAGCCAAACACTGCATCTCCCAAACTCATGTATGTTTTGTGGGG
This sequence comes from Bison bison bison, assembly GCF_000754665.1. Taxonomy (NCBI): domain Eukaryota; kingdom Metazoa; phylum Chordata; class Mammalia; order Artiodactyla; family Bovidae; genus Bison; species Bison bison. The sequence continues at coordinate 5,664,197 of NW_011495058.1, forward strand.
GGTGTGTGTGTGTGTGTGTGTGTGTGTGTGTGTGTGTGTTTTAAGCTACAGAAAATTTTTAGAAAGATATAAATTTGCTAAGAAATAATGGTCACCTTTTCAAATTCTGATTCACATGTCCAATCAGTTAGCAGGTCATTGTTTTTTGAGTGTGTAGGGGTGAGTGAGGATATGTGTGCTTGAGTGCATTAATAGCTCTTTTCAAATTAGGAACTAGAAAATAAACCTCTAAGTGCAGTAGATAAAAATCTTAATTTATTAGGAGATAGAAGGTGAAACCCATGACATAAGCTTCAGAGCTCTTCAGAGAGCACCAAGTCTCCCACTGAATCTGACACTTTCTCCTCTTCTCAGCCTGTGGTCCAAGAAGCTCCAGGACAACTGTGTGTAGGTTAATTTGAGGGCAGAATGAGAACCTGTTAGTAATAGTGAACAATTACTAATAGCTATTAAAGGGCCAGTCACACTGTTAACCACATTACATATATTTTCTCATTTAAGCCAATAATAACGCTAGGAGATGAGTGACAGAATCATTCCAATTTTACAGAGGAAGAAACAAGTTTTAAAATTTTCCAAAGGCCCACAGCTAAAAATGGATACAGAGTTCATGCTCTTGACCTCCCTTCACATTTGTCCACTTTAACAGCTGCTTCACAGCCGGGCACTTCATAACTATACTGAGAGGTGTATGACCTGACACAGAGAGTCTGAGGTAACCAGAGAGGAGCAAGAGAGCCACAGAGGAGTAGAAAGTCCAAAACCAGGTCACTCATCCTAAGATTACTGGAGAAGTGTGTAGCTGCCAAGGGGAAAGACAGAGTGGGCAGTCATGTCCCAGGAGCTGACATGTCAGCATCATCCAAGGTGATGAAGGGGGAAGTGAAGCCATTCCTCAAGTCCCATACTTCCCACTGACTGCTCTAAAGGGGCTGAAGTGTGGAATTTTAAAAATAATAAAAATGAAACTATATACAAATCAACAGCAGATTCACAGACATAGAAAACAAACTTATGATTACCAAAGGGGAAAGGGGCAGAAAGGGCTAAACTAGCAACTTGGGATTAACAGATACATACTACTATATATGGGAGAAGGCAATGGCACCCCACTCCAGTACTCTTGCCTGGAAAATCCCATGGACAGAGGAGCCTGGTAGGCTGCATTCCATGGGGTTGCTAAGAGTCGGACACGACTGAGCGACTTCACTTTCACTTTTCACTTTCATGCATTGGAGGAGGAAATGGCAACCCACTCCAGTGTTCTTGCCTGGAGAATCCCAGGGATGGCGGGACCTCGTGGGCTGCCATCTATGGCGTCGCACAGAGTCGTACACGACTGAAGTGACTTAGCAGCAGCACTACTATATATAGAATTGATAAACAACAAGGTCCTACTGTATAGCACAGGGAACCATATTCAATACCATGTAATGGCCTATAATGTAAAATAACCTGAAAAAAACATATATATATATAAAACTAAATCACTTTGCTGTATACCTGAAACTAACACAATATTGCAAATTAACTATACTTAAATAAAAGTAATGAGTTTATATATACACAGATGAAGGTTTTGCATTAACTAATGTGAGACAATTTATCATCAATTTTACACTTTAAGTATTTCACACAACTGTTCATATATAGAAGTAGGTACAAATGCAAGGATCTTTATTATACTAACTTCCTTCATTTTCTTTAACTCTTTACAAGCTACATACAAAACAAAAACATAGTAATCATCAACAAAATTAATTTAAATAGCCTATTTTAAGTCTTTTTTCAGCTTTAATGAAAGCCAAGAATTGGAAACACTTGATTTGTGATCAATCACTACAGCCATTCACTTTCTCAAGAAGCCCTAGGATTTTCATGTGCCCCTTTGGTTGCTCCCCAGATGCTTTTCCACCCCCAACTCAATGCACATAGTAAGATTTAGGATAGGTGAGACCCATGCTTTTCATTAACAATGTGTAAATGAGGAAGAGTGGAAGGAGAAGTTGGAAGAGAGAACCTACAGACCATTGGTATATTCTCAGGATGATTAATTTCAGGGAAGCAAACATATGGAAACTGAGAATCTAGAATCATTGTTCCTGTTACTGCTTGGAATGCCATTATGCCCAGGGAAATATTTAGCTCAGGTTGAAAATACTCGGTCTTGAGATAGAGCAATGCTAACTGCAGATGGTTGAGAAGTACATGAGACAGATGCCTAGCTTAGGTGGCACTGAAGTTCAGAGTATATCTGTGGAACCATTTATCATTTTAGACATTCCCAGAAATATTTGATGACAGACAAATGCTGGGTTTCTTGCAGTCAATGGGATCGAATTCCAGTGTATTTGACCACATAAATGAAATAGCATGTTCTCAAATAGAAAAACTCAACAGTTTCAGCACTTTCTTAATCTATATTGTTATATGATCTCAATGAAACTACCAATAGGCTTTAAAATTAGACAAGTTGACTCTAACATTCCTATGGGAGAAAGAAAAATCAAGAACAAACATGATTCTAAAGGGGAAACTAGTGAGGAAGAAATGCTGGTGGAGATATTTAACCATAATATGAAGCTAGAGTAATTAAAACAGTATGGTGCTAGTACATGAACAGCCACAGCAACACAACAGATTAGAAAGTTTAGAAATAGACCAAAAATATGTTTTAACCATATAAGAATTATAATAAAGGGGAATTTTCAAATTGATGAAGAAAATATGGATTGTTCAATAAATGGTGTTGGGACATCTGGATGGTAAATCAGGAAGAAGGAAACACATGGGAATTGGTATCACATAATAATAGGAATAATTCCAAATTGATCAAATATTTAAATTTTAAAACCAAAGCCATTATAGAACTTTTTTCCCATTATAGGGGGAACAAAAAAGGAAGAACATTTTTTATCATCTCAAAGTTGGAAAGGCCTTTCTACAGGTGAACAGAAACCCTGAAGTCACAAAAGAAAATGCTGATAAAACTCAACACTGTGAAAATAAAAACACATATATGGAAAAGCCATCATATATCAAAAGTCAAATGACAAACTGGGAAAAAATATTCCCAAATATATTCAAAAGTCTAATTTCTTTTCATGCCTAAGAAACAAAAACAACAAGCAAAGGAAAACAAGATTGAAAAAGGATATCAAAAGATAGTTCACAGAAAGGAAAACCAATTTTAAAAGTTAAAAGGTATTCAACCTCAGCCCATAAGAAAAAATGCTAACCAAAACTACAACAAGTTCTGCATTTTCACCTGTCACATGAGCAATGAGGGAAAAGTTCGCGAAGTCACCATTGTGCTCTGCCAGTTTTTGAGTTGTCTTCTGACTCCATTCCCTCTAGTCTAAACTCTGTGATGCTAAAGCTGGGGCTGTTCCCTTCATTTCTACTTTGCAGCCTATGGCCTGCCCAGGTTCTGCCTATAGGAGGTACCAGACTGGAAGACAGAAGCTAAAAGAGGAAGAAGGAACTAGCTCCACCCCTCTGCTTCCTGTTCTGGGTCCATATTACCCTAGCAATTGTTTTCACCTGTAGCATCAGTGCTTCACCTCTGCAGCAGCTGAATCCAGTTTGTGGTTTTTCCAATACTTGAAGACGCAGCCTGACCGTTCTCCCATCAGTGAACCATCAATAACCAATTAGTCCTCCCTCCTGGGAAGTCTAGTCCAGTCCCACTGGGTCCCTCCTTCAAGCTCACAGCACCAACAGAACAAAATCCTCCTCAAAAGAGGTCCATATTTCAATACTGTGAGGTCCCTCCTCTAAGCTGAGATACTGAGTGTTAGATAAGAGAAAATGTGACAGTAATAACATAGGAAAGCAGGAATGCCTACACAAGAAATGGGTTCTCCCAGTATGATCTGTCCAAAGGACTAACATGCCAGTTTTAACACACATATGCTGTGAAGAGGGTCTTTTGAGCACTTTTGAGCCAAACTAGAAGCTAAAGCTCCAATTTGCCTTTGATGACAGGATTTGCAACAGCCCAGGCTGAGGTTTGACCCTGTGCTTTCCATTACACATTATTTCTGAAAGATACTCCTCTGAGAAAAAGAGCTTCATGCAAGGTACTTCTGGAACGTCAATCTAGTCCCCACTGGGGTCACCTCACTGGGCCCCTCCCAGGGGCACAATCCGTGGCAGAGCCTGCATGAGGCTGCCAAAAGTACTGAGAAGTCCTGCAGTATAGAAACATGTTTCTTTTTATTCACACTGCCTTTTATTGATCTTAGAAATCCCCCTCCCCAGCCCCATCTTTTCCCTTTGAATAAGCTCTGCTTTTATCCTAAAGCAGTTTTATGGGAAGTGCTTCTGAAAATGCTGTCCTAACAATGGGTCACTTGGTCTAAGAGAGAGGATAGTCTTTTACTAATGGACAGACCACTGTCTGAATTATCTGATTTACTTAAAAGCAAATGTTACAGACATAAATCAGGAAGATGATGCTTCTGTAGGGGTGGTAAATATATCCTGTGCCTGCCTGCATGCTAAGCTGCTTCAGTCATGTCCCACTCTTTTCAACCCTATGGACTGTGGCCTGCCAGGCTCCTCTGTCCATGGGATTCTCCAGGTAATACTGGAGCTGGTTGTCATGCCCTCCTCCAAGGGATCTTCCTGACCCAGGGATCAAACCCATGTCTCTGGCACTGGCAGGTTTTTTTAACCACTAGCGCCACCTGGGAAACCCAAATATATCCTGTAGGCAGGTACATATGCAGAGGGAAAAGTTAGGCTTCCTGCAGCAGCAATTCAGGACAGAGAAACATGGGGGAAAGGATATGATAGATGAAATCCACCAAAGTGACCCTAAACTCCCGCCTTTCAGAAGAAAAGCCACCTGGGTCTTTGCGATTAATTTACAGGCAGTGCACCTGTGTTAAGAACCAAAACTAAAACAACAAAACCCACAAACAAAAAGCAGAAGCAAAAAACTCAGAGATGTGTGGGGATTTTATTTGGTTTGGGGCTTTCTTTTCCCTGGCCCTGCCATGCAGCATGTGGGATTCTAGTTCTCCAACCAGAGTTCCATCCAGTGCTTCCTGTAGTAGAAGTGCAAAGCCTTAACCACTGGACTACCAGGGAAGTCCCCAGAAATTTATGTTTTTAATAAAGAGATATATAATTTTCAACACAGATTCAACCATTGAAGACATGTGCCAATAAAGTATAAAACATAAAATGGTGACTTCACATTTCAAAAGTTCCTGTACAATTGGGTTTTACCAACCTGAGCAGCACAATTTCATCTTCAGAAAAGAACATCTTCATACATTACCTCCCGAAGTCAAATGGTTACTATTCTGACTTCTAGCTAGGGGGAGAAAGGTCTATTTACTGCACATTCTTTTTAGGCATAGCACAAATAAGATACATGAGAGTGATGTGAAAGTTGCTCAGTTGTGTCTAACTCTTTGTGATCCTATGAACTGTAGCCTGGAATTCTCCAGGCAAGAATACTGGAATGGGTAATGTCTCCTTCTCCAGGGGATCTTCCCAACCCAGGGATCGAACCCAGGTTTCCCACATTGCAGGTGGATTCTTTAACATTGGAGCCACCAGAAAAGCCCAAGAATACTGGAGTGGGTAGCCTATCCCTTCTCCAGGGGATCTTCCTGACCCAGGGATCAAACCAGGGTTTCTTGCATTGGAGGCAGATTCTCTACCAGCTGAGCTACCAGGGAAGCCCCAGAGTCATACACAAATCCACAGAAATAATTTCTAAATATGTATGTCTCTCTTATCCAGTTTATAATGACCAGAATCACTTTTTTTTTTTTTTAAAGTATCAGTCAGTCCAATCTGACAACTGAATTTGAGCTGGGTCTCTGAATAGGAATAAGGTCTAATTTGGTGATAAAGAATGCAGAAAACATTCCACTAGAAAAATAAATCAAAGTAAAATCTAAGAGCTGATGACAAGTACAGAAGGGATGTATGGAATAGACTAACAAGATGAATATTCATTTTATTTTTAAGTATTTATTTTGGAGAGCAGTGGCAAGTAACACTTGGTGGATAAGTGGAAATCAACTATGAAAGGTCTCTGAACCAGATCCCACAGGTCAAAGGGAGGAGACAGCACTTCTTCTGCAAAGTAGTAGCATCATTGAGGTTCTGCCTAACAAAAGATCAACCTGAAATTGATCTGCCTTTTGAGGGGAAGCAGTGAAGAGACATGAGGAAGGAGATGAACAGAAATGCTCCTCTGATGATTCAGACATGAAGTAATTAAATCCTGCACAATAGCGGCAGCAATGAGAATGGAAAGGATGGAAAGTGAAATTCTGAAACAATCTCAATGGCATGCAGAAGGTGGTACTTCTTGCGTTTGGGGCTTAGCTCCAACGTGTTGACTTGGACATGGGTCAAGTATTACGGGTTAGGAGAATTACAATGATATTATAAGGAGGTCATAAATTTGGCTTTAGACAGATTAAACTTGAAGCGATAAGAGGATTTCTCAGACGAAATGCCTTGAAATCTCAGTGGGATCAGACTTAGGTCCTGGGCTGGATTTGGCCACCAGCAAAACAGAGGTGACTGTGGACTTTCATTGAGGGTAATGGTCCTGAAAGTACAGCCCCGGGAATTGAGGACACTGACCAATATTTTCAGCTCCCTGGCAGAAATATCTCTTAAAGTAGCGTGGATAAGCTGGATTACAAAACTGTGATCTGCAAGGGGGTAACTCTGAAGAAAACAGGGGAGTGAGAGGGGGCTTCTACCTGTAGCGTACCATCCCATTTCAGAAATGAAGCAAGAGCCACACCCTACCAGAGAACATGTCTGCCTCCTCCAGTGCTGGAGGAATTGTTTCCCTGGGTCATCTGTTTTTACTGGCGCTCTTCCCTGAGTGCTCTTTTTGTACATCCTTTGGGAGACGAGGTTCCTCCCTATAGTTTACCCAGCTGAGGAACCATCATTACGCAGGTGAGCTCTAGCTTAGAGAAAAATCTAACTTGCTTGCAAAAAGCATTCCAAGCAGGTAAAAACATCATGAATATAATCTAAGGGTTGAGGATTAAGTATAGCATGGACATGAAAAAGCTATAATGAGGTAAGCATTCATTTTGGAAAGCAGTGGGAAGTAACACTGGGTGGATGAGTGGAATTCGGCTATGGGGGTTCTCTGAACCTGGTGTCACAGGTCACAGGGAGGGGACAGCAGTTCCTCAACAAGGGAGGGTAATCCAGCATGACCCTATGGGGCTTCCAAGGACAGGCAGACAGCCTCAATCCCCCATGTCCTCTACCTGCCTCTTCTTTGTAGAAAAGTTTTAGTCTCCTAAGACTCCCCTGAATCTCAAAAGGCTGTCTCAAGAGTTAATGATAAGAAAATGTGAATATGTAGAAACTTGTCAGAAACTGGTTACAATTTAGACTATCAACCAGCCACATAGCAGAGTCACTGAACTTCTAGTTCCATGAAAGATACAGATAAAGGTATGACACAACTCCCGAATTGTTTTTACAGAAAGCAGATCATCCCCCACCAGATGAAAGCTGCTGACCGCAATCATGTAGATGCAGGCTGGTTGAAACTGGAAGATGAGCAAAGCTTGAAACTTTGCCTTGATGCCAACCAATCTGAGAATCGTGGGTGAGCTAGTCATGAACCCTGTAGCCCCCTCCCTCGGGCTCCGTTAAAACCCTTGTCTCCTAACCAGAAACTTGGAGATGGTTCTTAGGACATCAGTCCACCATTTCCCCAGGTTGCTGACCTGAACAAAAAACTTTCCCCACCGACACTTTTCTCCCAAGTGTTGGCCTTTGAATGGCAAGCAGCTGAATTGGGCTTCAGTATCGGCCTCATCTGGTTACAGGATCACCAAGGCTCAGGATGGGAATCAGCATCTCTTAGGGAGAGCACAAGACCTTCAAGAACAAACCCCCTGCCAGTGACTGGAGAACCATATACAGCAACTCTAGGAAGCTACTTGTTCAAAGTAAGCCCCATCAGATAAGCCCCAGTACGTAAATACCAAGAAGGCATTAAAATCTGGCTGGAACAGGTATCTCAGCATGCCTAATTAAGACTGGGACTCTTCTGATTCTGTCAGAACTCACACAGAACCAAGGAGAACAGACAGGAACATAGGCCCCTATATAAACATCATTTGGTAAACATCAGCCTGGATGGTTCTACTGTCCAAAGTTGAATAAACTGAAAAAAAAAAAAAAAAGTATAAAACAGGACATAAGAAGAGTAGGGCTATAAAGATCCAGAGAAAAGCATACTTTGAGAGGAGCAAACAACTTAGTGACTAAACAACAACAACAATGGCAGCAAATAAAAGGCAAGTCTAGGGTGTATTTTGGGGGCTTCCCTGATGATTCAGAAGGTAAAGAATCTGCCTGTAATGTGGGAGACCCAGGTTCCACCCCTGGGTGGGGAAGAGCCCCTGGAGAAGGGCATGACAGCCCACTCCAGTATTCTTGCCTGGAGAATTCTATGGATAGATGCTACAATCCATGGGGTCACAAAGAGTCAGAGACCACTGAGCAATTAACACTTTCACTTTTCAGAGTGTATTTTGCATTTTGAATAAATGCCGTAAATGCACAAAATGCTTTTTGAGACAAGATGAGAAATGAGGTGAAAAGGAACTTCAGTTTAGTTCAGACACTCAGTCGTGTCCGACTCTTTGCGACCCCATGAATCGCAGCACGCCAGGCCTCCCTGTCCCTCACCAACTCCCGGAGTTCACTCAGACTCACGTCCATCGAGTCAGTGATGCCATCCAGCCATCTCATCCTCTGTCGTCCCCTTCTCCTCCTGCCCCCAATCCCTCCCAGCATCAGAGTCTTTTCCAATGAGTCAACTCTTCGCATGAGGTGGCCAAAGTATTGGCGTTTCAAATAAACTTAAGAAACTTAATTTCAAAGGAAACTTAAAATTCAGAGATAAGAAGAAAGTGAATGAAATCCAAGTTAAAACAACAAAAATATAGTCGGAAAAACTAAAAGTCAATAATAGAAATATGCAAACTTCCTTAGCAGTCCAGGGGTTAAGACTTCATATTTCAAATGCAGGGGCTGTGGGTTTGATCCCTGGTAGAGGAACTAAGATTCAAAGTGCTATGTGGCAAGGCCAAAAAATAAATGTATAAAATAAAAAGGGAGTAAGGACTATAATAGTAATAATAGAAATAGAAATACAGTATTCTGGAAATTCAAATTAGAGATATAGAAAAGAAATAAAAAGCTCTCTAAGAAAACAAAAAAGTGTTAGTCACTCAGTTGTGTCTGGCCCTTTGCAACCCCATGGACTACAGCCCACCAGGCTCCTCTGTCCATGGGATTCTCCAGGCAAGAATACTGGAGAGGGTAGCCATTCCCTTCTCCAGGGGATCTTCCTAACTCAGGGAAACAAAAGAGAGGGTCAAAAGAAAAAGCAATGCACGAAAAGATGATAACCATATACAGTTCACCTTAGGGAAAGAAGTATCTGTTTATCACAGAAGGATTTCTGGTCAAAGACATTGACCAAAACAAGCCACTAATGGTGGCTTAGCAAAGAGACAAGCTTCTGTTTTCCTCCTGTAACAAGAAGTATAGAAATGACAGATCTGGGCTGGATAGGGCAGCTACCCTACCAGGAACTCAGACTCTTTTAGCCCTTGCTCTACCATCTTTAGTGTGTCACTTTCTTCCCCAGCTTAAAATATGGCTGCTGGCACTCCAGCCATCATAACCACATTCCAGATTGAATATGGAGGAAGAAGAGAGCAAATGCAGCATGCCAGATGAGTCAGCTCCCCTTAAAGAGCTTTCCGAGAAGCCCCCACCCAATGACTTCCAAATATATCTCACTGGCCTCAAGTATGACATATGACTACCTTTTGCAATGAAGACTGGGAAATAGAGCTTTTAAACTGAGACCATTCCAAAATTAAATCAGAGTTCTATGAGTAAGAAAAAAGGAGAGAGGAGATACTGGTTGACAAATAGCAGCCTATAACAAAATTCCTGAGATAAATGACAAAGCAGCAGAGCCAAGTTACAAAAATATACAGATGAAAATTGTCCTGTGCTGACTTCTTACACAAATCAGAAGATTTTGACATGTTTCCAGTAAAGTCCAATCAAAACAACAGCAATAGAAAACCTGCATTCCTAAATATCTTGATAAAATGTTCTAATTCTATTTTTTTAATCCTAAAAGTATACAAGCAAGAATTTTTTTTAAATATTATCTACAAAGAATTTAAATTTAGGCTATCCTCAAACTTATTGATGATCTTCAAAAGTAAATGATCACAAAATAATATCAAGAGTTTTGAGGCAAAAATTATACAAAAATGATAGTTACAGTCCAAAACCTATTTATGAAAGAAACTAAGAGAAAAATATCCCCCAGAAATCAGAAAATAGCCACTTTAAAACCTTGCTTAAACATATTTTCCTTCCAAATCTATGAATAAGAAACTCATTCTTTTCATATTTAAGAATACATTTATTCTAGATAGACCTAGGGGTTATCATATGAAATGAAATCAGTCAGACCTAGAGGTTATCATAACAAGTGAAAGACAAATACGATATCACTTATATGTGGACTCTAAAATGATATAAATGAACTTATTTACAAAACAGAAACAGACTCACAGCATAGAAAACAAACTTATGGTTACCAGAGAGGAAACAGGGTGGGAGAGGAATAATTTAGGAGTTTGGGATTAGCAGATACAGACTACTATCTATAAAACAGATAAACAGGACAGATATCCCTGTACTCACAGCACAGGGAACTGTATTCAATATCTTGTAATAAACTATACGGGAAAAGAATATGAAAAAGAATATGTGTGTGTGTGTATATGAATAAATTTACTGTAAAATTTCAGAATGGGAAACATGGGCTATAACAGACCATAATTTGAGTGAGCTTGAACAGTGGGTAAAGAATAAGTGCAGGAGACACAGGAGACTTGGGTTCAATTCCTGGGTTGAGAGGGTATCCTTGAAAAGGAAATGGCAACCCACTCCAATATTCTTGCCTGGAAAATCCTAGGGACAGAGGAGCCTGGCGGGCTACAGTCCCTGGGGTCACAAAGAGTCGGACACGACTGAGCACTCACTCGCTTATTGAACATAGAGAAGTCTTGCAACCAGTCGGGTTTTCCAAAGACAGACAGAGCAGAACCCTCTACCCTACATGTAACAGTGTATAGGCCATGTTGAGAATTCTTAGAACAAATCTGAGCTCAGCAGGAAAGGATGACTGGCTTAGAATTACTAACATGACAAGACAGAAATAAACAAGTTAGCTTTTTATCCAAGACAGCATAAAGAGAACAGCAAAAGAGACTCACAAATATTAAAAATAATTATACAAAAATAATTAACTCATTATTAAAAATAGATACACAGATGAAAACATTAGCTATAAAAAAGTGCTAAATAAAATGAATGCCACTACTAGTTCTTGGGTTAAAAAATAAAATAGACAAATTTCTAACCAATCTTATTTTTAAAGCAGAATGAGGAACAGAGGGAGAGAAGAGAAAGAGAGAAGGGTGAGAGAGGGAGGGAAGGAAATATAAAATTTAAGAAACCTAAAGGAAATAAGACCATAGATAAGCAGGCAACTTAAAACTTACCAAAGAGTAATAGACAATGGTTTGAATTTTGGCAAACAGACCATTTGTTAGGAAAAGAACTTATTTATCTCAAGTGGAAGTAGAAACTCTAATTGTAACCAAGCAGGACCCTATGAGATTTTCCCGGAATGGACCTCACCCCCAGTGTCCTCCATCTGCCACTTCTCTGTAGAACTTTATCTTCCTAGGCCACCCCTAGATTCCAAAGGGTAACTTTAATCAGAGAAGTGAGAAAATGCATAAAGAAAGGAAACCAGTCAAGTAAGACAAAATAATAACTGTTCAGCCATTAAACAAAGACAAAGATTTTAGTTCCTCCTCAGAGGCTCAGGGTTCCTCCTCAGAAATGGCAAGGACCTAACAGAAGCAGAAGATATTAAGAAGAGATGGCAAGAATACACAGAAGAACTACACAAAAAAGGTCTTAATGACCCAGATAACCATGATGGTGTGATCACTCACCTAGAGCCAGACATCCTGGAATGGAAGTCAAGTGGGCTTTAGGAAGCATCACTACAAACAAAGCTAGTGGAGATGATGGAATTCGAGCTGAGCTATTTCAAATCCTAAAAGATGATGCTGTGCAAGTGCTGCACTCAATATGCCAGCATATTTGGAAAACTCAGCAGTGGCCACAGGACTGGAAAAGGTCAGTTTTAATTCCAATCTCAAAGAAAGGCAATGCCAAAGAACGTTCAAAGTACTGTAAAATTGTGCTCATTTCACATACTAGCAAAGTAATGCTCAAAATCCTTCAAGCTAGGCTCCAACAGTATATGAACCAAGAACTTCCAGATGTACAAGCTAGATTTAGAAAAGGCAGAGGAACAAGAGATCAAATTGCCAACATCTGTTGGATCACAGAAAAAGCAAGGGAATTCCAAAAAAAAAATCTACTTCTGCTTCATTGACTACACTAAAGCCTTTGACTGTGTAGATCACAACAAACTGTAGAAAATTCTTAAAGAGATGGGAATATCGGTCCACATTATCTGTCCCCTTTATGCAGGACAAAAAAGCAACAGTTAGAACCGGACATGGAACAATGCACTGGTTCAAAATTGGGAAAGGAGTATGTCAAGGATGTATACTGTCACCCTGCTTATCTAACTTCTATATGGAGTACATCATGCAAAATGCCAGGCTGAATGCCTCACAAGCTGGAATCAAGACTGCAGAGAGAAATATCACAACCTCAGATATGCAGATGACAGCATCCTATGGCAGAAAGCAAAGAAGAATTAAAAAGCCTCTTGATGAGGGTGAAATAGGAGAGTGAAAAGCTGACTTAAAACTCAACATTCCAAAAACTAAGATAATGGCATACAGTCCCATCACTCCATGGCAAATAGATGGGGAAAAAAGTGGAAATAGTGGTAGATTTTATTTTCTTGGGGTCCAAAATCTGCAGATGGTGACTGCAGCCATGAAATTAAAAGATGCTTACTCCTTGTAAGAAAAGCTATGACAAACCTAGGTAGCATATTAAAAAGCAGAGACATCACCTTGCCGACAAAGGTCCATATAGTCAAAGCTATGGTTTTTCCAGTAGTCATGTACGGTTGTGAGAGTTGCACTATAAAGAATGCTGAGTGCCAAAAAATTGATGCTTTTTAATTGTGGTGATGGAGAAGACCTTTAAGAATCCCTTGGACAGCAATGAGATCCAACCAGTCAATCCTAAAGGAAATCAACCCTGAATGTTCACTGGAAGGACTGATACTGAAGCTAAAGTTCCAATTCTTTGGCCACCTGATGGAAGAGCCAACTTATTGGGAAAGACCTTAATGCTGGGAAAAATGAGGGCAGGAGAAGCGGGGACGACAGGATGAGATGGTTGGATAGCATTACTAATTCAATGGATATGAGTTTGGGCCAACTCCACGAGATAGTGAAGGACAGGGAAACCTGGCGTGCTGCTGTCCATGGAGTTGCAAAGAGTCAGACATGACTTAGCAACTGAACAACAACATGGGCTACAGATAATATTCGGAGCCATGTCCTTTGGGCTGTTTTGCAGATACTGAAATCCCCACCAGGTGGAAAAAGTTAACTGAATGCTTCCACAGGCAAGTAGACCCCAGACCTGTTGGAAGCAGAGGGCCGAAGATGCTGACTTCCAATTAGCTCACCACCAACCAATCAGAATACCCACAGGCTGATCATACACCACCCCTCCCCCAACTTTGTCTTTAAAAACTTATCCGTGAAAGCCTTGGGGAGTCTAGGCCCCCAACTTTGTCTTTAAAAACTTATCCGTGAAAGCCTTGGGGAGTCTAGGCCTTTTAAACTCTAGCTATCTGTACTCTTTGCTTGCTACCCTGCAATAAGCACTGCACTTCCCTTCACCACAACCCAGCTGTCAGTTGATTGGCTTTACTGTGCACAGGCAAGCAGATCCCAGCTTGGTTCAGTAACATAAATAGTGCAATAGCCATGAGTTGAATGAATTAACTTATCAGACTGACCCCGAAAACGGCCTAAAGCCCACGAGATTTACAGATAAAGCTTTCTGAATTCTAGGTAATAATAATCCTGACATCATATACATTTTTCAAGGGAACTTAACAGTTTCCTGATTCACTTTCATAAATTTCAAATACATAGTATAATAAAGATGCAAACTAATCCCATTCATTCATCTATATGTAGTTATATATATAGTTTACTGTGTATATATATATATAATACAGTAAATATATTTATTACATGTATGTATATATAAAACTGAGCATACTGAATCAGTGCAGAATTCAAAAATAATAAACAATGTTTGAGTTTAGTGCATTTGAAGACCATAAAAATAGTTTAATTACTAGGAAACCTATTAATGTAATTGATCATTTCATTAGGTTAAAGGAGAAAACATACTGGTTAATTCAGCAAATTCCCCCTTTAATTCAATGTTTATAACATAATTCTAAACTAGGAATAGAGTAACACTAACTTTTTTTTAAACTGAAATAAACAGCCTCTACTATCCAATAGTGGAAAACTAAATCCAATCTAATTAAGGACAAGGGCAAGATCTCCTTTTACCACTATTACTTCATATTGCTCTGCTGCTGCTGCTAAGTCACTTCAGTCGTGTCTGACTCTGTGCGACCCCATAGACAGCAACCCACCAGGCTCCCCCGTCCCTGGGATTCTCCAGGCAAAAACACCGGAGTGGGTTGCCATTTCCTTCTCCAATACATGAAAGTGAAAAGTGAAAGTGAAGTCGCTCAGTCATGTCCGACTCTTAGCGAAACCATGGACTGCAGCCTACCAGGCTCCTCTGTCCATGGGATTTTCCAGGCAAGAGTACTGGAGTGGGGTGCCATTGCTGTTTTAGCCAATTTTATAAACAATTCCCACCCAGAGCCAGAGAGAAAGAAAGGAAAGAAGGGATGGAGGGAAGAAAGGGTAGAAACTTAAGACATGGAACCATTCAATTTCTTGTTAGAAATAACATATTATACAGAGTGAAGTAAGCCAGAAAGAAAAACACCAATACAGTATACTAACGCATATATATGGAATTTAGAAAGATGGTAACAATAACCCTGTATACGAGACAGCAAAAGAGACAGAGATGTATAGAACAGTCTTTTGGACTCTGTGGGAGAGGGAGAGGGTGGGAGGATTTGGGAGAATGGCATTGAAACATGTATAATATCATATATAAAACGAGTCGCCAGTCCAGGTTCGATGCACGATACTGGATGCTTGGGGCTGGTGCACTGGGACGACCCAGAGGGATGGTACGGGGAGGGAGGAGGGAGGAGGGTTCAGGATGGGGAACACATGTATACCTGTGGCAGATTCATGTTGATATATGGCAAAACCAATACAAT
>NW_011495058.1:5679760-5683787 GCF_000754665.1 Bison bison bison
ATTCAGGACTGATTTGCTTTAGGATGTACTGGTTGGATCTCCTTGCAGTCAAAGGGACTCTGGTGTCTTCTCCAACACCACAGTTCAAAAACATCAGTTCTTTGGTGCTTAGTTTTCTTTATAGTTCAATTCTCACATCCATACATGACTACTGGAAAAACCACAGCTGTGACTAGATGGACTTTAGTTGGTAACGTAATGCCTGTGCTTTTTATATGCTGTCTAGGTTGGTCGTAGCTTTTCTTCCAAGGAGCAAGCATCTTCTAATTGCATGGCTTCAGTCACCATCTGCAGTGATTTTGGAGCCCAAAAAAATAAAGTCTATCACTGTTTTCATTGTTTCCCCATCTATTTGCCATGAAGTGATGGGACTGGATGCCATGATCTTAGTTTTCTGAATGTTGAGTTTTATGCCAACTTTTTCACTCTCCTCTTTCACTTTCATCAAGAGGCTCTTTAGTTTTTCTTCACTTTCTGCCATAAGGGTGGTGTTATCTGCATATCTGAGGTTATTGATATTTTCCCAGGATTCTTGATTCCAGCTTGTGCTTCATCCAGCCTGGCATTTCACATGATGTACTCTGCATATAAGTTAAATAAGCAGGGTGACAATACACAGCCTTGACATACTCCTTTCCTGATTTGGAACCAGTCTGTTGTTCCATGTCTGGTTTTAATTGTTGCTTCTTGACGATCAGGACATAGTGATTCCTCCCAAAAGAAGAGAGCAGAAAAACAGGGAAAGCTCTTTTCACAGAAGAATGGCAGCTGATAAACATGGAAGGAATTAGATCATTGGAAAGTCACAGATTTGCAGTTCCCAAGGATAACAGATTCTGAGAGGGAAACAATGGATGATAAAACAACTAAGTGACAGGTTATTGGGAAATAGAAATTTGTCCCTGTTATTAATTGTGAAGACAATGTGTACCTTTAGATGGAGACATCACCTTAACAGGCAAGTAACATAAATAAAATTAAAAGACATAACAATCTCAAATATCTGTATCTTAATATCTATAATAATATATAAAGATTCATACAAATTGGAAAAAGAAGCACTAAAACCTTGCCTGGGGAAGAGGTATTCGCAAAATACAGGTAAAAAGGATTTACAGAAACAGCCTCGCTGCTCCTTTTTACCTTCACTGGTAATGGATAGGATTGCATCTACCTGAGTATCAAGAAACCCAGCAACAGAGGCTTCATTAATCTGGGGTATTTTTCCCACGAGATACCCACAAGGATCCACCTTTCCTCGCACCTGCCATTCCCAGCCTGCAGATTCCTATGCTTGGTCCCAAGATTGCTAGAAGAAGTGGAAGGGCAAAGGGCAAAAGACTTGTGCCCACCTAGCCTGTCCTTTCTTATCCAGGGAACATCTTTCCCAGAAGTCATTCTCAGAGGAGTCACTTGGTCACAACTACCTACAAAGAGTCAGCCTCCAGGATCCCTCTTCCTGTGACAAAAGAACAAAAACAGACTGGATAAAGCATAGTACTTGGTACTGAATATTTGGAGGCTGGCACCCTCACAGGCTGTTAGCATATGTTGTTACAACTTTTCTGAACATTGACTCTTTGGGGTGTCTGAGGAACCTAATGAATCTCTAGATTCATTAATTCTGCTTTGGGGAATTGGTTCTATGGAAATAATGTGAAATGCAGTTAATGGTTTATGTATATTGATATTCATTAATCCAATATTTCTAATTGGCATCTCTCCCCAGAATAAAAACAAAAGAATAAAATTAACTTCAATGCTCAGTAATAGTTGGATGGTTGAAAATACAAGCTTGGTTGTCAGATAGCCTACCTGTATAAGTTGGCCAAGTCACAGAAATTCTTCATGTCTCGTTTGTAAAATTAATTTTTCCCACATAAAGATTAAACAAAATTTTGTATTTAAAATATACCTCAAATACCACGATAAAAATTAATGTATAATATGGGGCTTCCCAGATGATTCAGTGGGTAAAGAATCTGCCTGCAATGCAGGAGACTCAGATTCAATCCCTGGGTCAGGAAGATCCCCTGAAGGAGGGCATGCCAACCCACTCCAGTATTCTTGCCTGGAGAATCCCATGGACAGAGGAGCCTGGCGGTTATAGTCCATAGAGTCATAAAGAGTTGGACACAACTGAAGGGACTAAGCACGCAGCCACGCAAACGCATAATATGGGGACTATCCCATATTATAACTTCCCAGTCCAATGGTTAGGACTCTGTCCTTTCACTGCCAACGTCCCAGGAGTTAGGGAACTACAATCCTGCAAGCCAAACAGCAAAAGAAAAAAAAAAAATGCATAATAGACATATACCTGGAGTATTACAGAGATTATTATATAGCTGATTAAAATAATGTAGAAATAGAATATTAAAAGTTGTATATCAAGAAAATGCATGTTGTTAAACAAGAAATTGTGTTTCTAGTGTGATTTTAATTTTATAACATATATATGCATTAAAATACACCAAAAAGCCAATGGTTATTTTATCTGGTCATTGCAAATTGTTGTTACTTTATCCTTTGCACATGTTTTTTTTTCAGATTATCTATCTGGTATAATCATTTTCATATAGATCAAGGGTCAACAAACATTCTTAAAGGGCCAGTTAGTAAATATTTTAGACTTTTCAGGTCTTATGGTCTTTGTCTCCACTACTTGGCTCTGCTGTAGAGAAAATAGCCATAGAGAACATGTAAATGATGGCTGTGACTGTGTTCTAATAAAAAACTGTACAAAAACTGGAGGCAAGTCAGCCCTAGTCTGTAGACTCTTGCTTTAGATAATGATACATACGTGCTGTATTTAAAAGAAAACAAAAATTTTAAGTGGTATAGCCAAACATTGAGAAAAGACGAATTTTCCTAGTGGTGGGTGGGGATGCAGAAGGTGACGAAGGCTTGCACAGTGTTTTATGGATAGGAGAGAACACAGCCATTAGAGGGGAAGATAGAAAGGAATCCCTTGGTGGAAGAAGGAATTGAACTGATGGGGTTTTATTTGAAAAAGAAAGACTGAGGGCAAACTATATACACACAACTTTCATCTCACTGGATTTGCCCTGAAAGCTTTTGGCCCATTTCCCAGGGCATACTGAGGCAGTGGGAGGCTCCCAGGATGACTGCAAAGCCAGTTAGAGAACAACCTTGGAGCTTATCACCAAGGAGCCACGGAAACTGCCAGTACCCCAGGCCACTATCCAGCATCCCAACACAGGACTCAGTGACCTCTACTCAGTGGCACCCTGGTACACTAATACCTCACTCCTCTTAAAAAATTCTGAGTTAACAGAAAATTTTTATTATTGAACCAAAATTCCCTACCCACTAGTTTTTGTTCCAGACTTGGAACAAGTACCTCTGCCACCTTTCAGATTTTAAGTATTTGAAGCCATGATCATGGTCCTTTCTTTCCATCTTAGTAACCCACAAAGCACAGTTTTCCTAGATCAGAAGTTACAAACTAGATATTTACAGTTTTGCCTGGTTGAGCCCACTGAGTATTATAAAATCATTAGATTGAATTAGTGAAAAAAGAATCCTAAAATTATAGAATTTCTCTTAAATATCGAGTATTTTGGTTTTCTTGGAAAAATCAGATGAACTAGCAACACTGGATCACCATCCCAGTGTCAACACTAGCTTGAAGCTGACTAACGACCAGCACTGTAACCAAGCAGGATCCTTTGGGGTCTTCCCTCTTATTCTCTGCTTTAGCTCTTCTCTGAAGTACTATAGAATAGATAACAGTATCTGATGCATATTTCCTGAGTTGTTTTGCAGATGTGAAAACCCCCCACCAAATAGAAGCTTTAGGATGGACTGGTTGGGTCCCCTTGCAGTCCAAGGGACTCTCAAGAATCTTCTCCAACACCACAGTTCAAAAGCATCAATTCTTTGGCTCTCAGCTTTCTATATAGTCCAACTCTCATATCCATACATGACTACTGGAAAAACCATAGCCTTGACTAGATGGACCCTTGTTGGCAAAGTAATGTCTCTGCTTTTTAATATGCTGTCT
>NW_011495058.1:5683887-5696337 GCF_000754665.1 Bison bison bison
GGACCCTTGTTGGCAAAGTAATGTCTCTGCTTTTTAATATGCTGTCTAGGTTGGTCATAACTTTTCTTCCAAGGAGCAAGCATCTTTTAATTGCATGGCTGGAGTCACCATCTGCAGTGATTTTGGAGCCCAAAGGAAATTAGTCCTGAATGTACATTGGAAGGACTGATGTTGAAGCTGAAACTCCAATACTTTGGCCATCTGATGCGAAGAGC
This sequence comes from Bison bison bison, assembly GCF_000754665.1. Lineage (NCBI taxonomy): Eukaryota > Metazoa > Chordata > Mammalia > Artiodactyla > Bovidae > Bison > Bison bison. The sequence goes on from NW_011495058.1 coordinate 5,684,103, forward strand.
TGACTCGTTTGAAAAGATCCTGATGCTGGGAAAGATTGAAGGCAGGAGGAGAAGGAGACCACAGAGTATGAGGTGGTTGGATGACATCACCGACTCAATGGACATGAATTTGAGTAAACTGCAGGAGCTGGTGATGGACAGGGAGGCCTGGTGTGCTGCAGTCCATGGGGTCGCAAAGAGTCGGACATGATTGAGCGACTGAACTGAACTGAACTGAACTATTAATAGTGGATGATAATGAGCACATAGCCCCAGGCTTCCTGGAGCCTAAGAACCGATAATGTTAACCTCTCCCACACCACCCTGTTCCATCACCATCAGCCAATCAGAGAACTGTGCACAAGCTGACCACCTACCTTGTGATCCCCTTCCCACACGTGGCTTTTAAAAATGCCTTGCAGAAACACTTTGGGGAGCATGGGGCTTTTTAGGGCATGGCCCTGCAATAAACCTTTCTCTGCTGCAAACTCCAACATTTGTTTGTTTGGCCTCACTGTGCATTGGGCACAAGAACTTGCCCTAGCAGCATTGGTTTCCAGTACAGTCCCCTTACCTGCCTCCGACTCTGAAACCCACATCTGCCTGCACCCCAAAGATATCCACGTTTCATGCCCTGCCCTAAAAGAGCTAGCAAAGGAGCTGCAGAACACTGAGCCAGGAGCCCAGAGACAGCTTCCCACCCCAGGTTTAACAACTGTGACACTGGGAGATGGTGGTTTTGTCACATGGAATATTAGGGGGTTAAGTGGAATGTGGCTGAGGTTCCTTCCCCAGCCAGCATTCTATGAATCTATAAATGGCTTAGCTAATTTTCAAATCTCACTGAGCTCATTGCCTGAAAAATGCCTGAAGTCATGAGTTGAACCTGCTAATAGCACTTTGGAAAAAAAAATAGATTTGAAAAATAAAATATCTGGATCCCTCAAAAGCCATTTGCAAATTCATAACAAGATGAGCCAAATGTAAAAAACAAAGTCATTCACCCTCTTTCGCCTCTAAAATGAAATTTCAAAGGTGAGAATTCTAACAATGAAGAAAAACTTCCTACCCTAAAGCTTAATGTCTCTATAAAAATAGCCCATCAATGACATTATTCAGTAGAGATAAATGAACCCTGGAAAAAGAGAGGGGTTCTGACCACACAACTACAGTGAAAGTGAGCTTGACCCTTCTTCAACCCAATTCCTACCCTCCCCAATCACTCCCATACCTAGAGATACCAATGTTGGTTTTATTGCTGTTGCTGTTGAGTTACTAAGTTGAGTTTGACTTTGTGACCCCAAGGACTGTGGGCAGCTAGGCTCCTCTGTCCATGGGATTCTCCAGGCAAGAATACTGGAGTAGGTTGCCATTTCCTCCTCCCAGGGATCTTCCCTACCCAGCGATCGAACCCGAGGTTCCTTCATTGGCAGGTGAATGCTTTAACCCTGAGCCACCCAGGATAGATTTATTTCTCTTGCCATAAATCCTTAACTTTGATTCATTCAATGCTTTTTCCAAGAAACTAAAAAATATGCTAGGTTAGCATGATCTATACCATTTAACCTGGAGCAAGACACAGATCTCTAGAAAGAAGGGTTTGGCCTTTGGTCTTCTTGCCTCCTCTCCCCTCTTGACCAGAATTCTACCCCATCTGAAGAGCTATGGCATCACTCTTTCACAGCATAAGGCAGGCAAGCAGGCTGGGGCCTGATGTCCAGGGTAGTCTGTGAATTTCAGACACTTTTGTGCACCAAGCCAGGGCATTCACTTCACCTGCTCTTGGGAGCCTCTGTGTCCTGAGCAGGTGGTGAGTCTGATTTAAAAAAAAAAAAAAAAAATAGTGCTTCTTGCTCTAGAAGATTCTCTGGGTCAGTGGAAAAAATTTTGTGGCAAAACCTCAAGTCAGGAGGAGCATGTTCCTACAGCAGTGAGTTCTCACGTAAGACTTAGTGCCTTGACCCTAAGGTGCCTAAGATCTAGGATAGTAACATTCAATTTTGATAAAATTAAGCTTAATTGAAGAATATCACAGTAAGTAAGTTCTAAGTCCCTGACAAGGGTGAAGTCTGTTTAATGAACAGGAAGCAACACTATAAATTTGAGGACCTCACTCTAAGAATGTGGCTGTGTATCTATTCACCATAGTAACCCAGTCCCCACCCAACTGCAGGGTGTGTAATACATTCTCCATTAAGAGTGTGAAAAATAAAATTACCACTCTTAAAGGGCACGACTTTTTCAGTTTGTCTCTCAAACTAGATGTTTCTCCACTGCAGGGACTTAACTCTGCTTTGTCTTTTGCACATTTTCATCCTAAGCTGTAAGCAGATTTATGTCTGGATAGAGAAAGCTCACACAACATAAAGACTTGTCATAAAATAGAAACTCAAATGTCTTCTGAGGGAATAAGTAATTGAAAATTACTTGAAAACAGTTAACAAGATTTTAAAATATATATGCATATATTTCTATATCTTAAATATATTTCTATGTACTTGAATATAGAAATGTGCATATACATACATACAATGAATTTTTAAATTTTGGTTTGTGGTCCAACAGTCCCTTGGTCAAATTTCTCGTCAGAAGCCTGAACGCCTCCTTAACACTCACTATGCATATGGTGATATTTTTTCCTCTATTCTGGGAAAAAGAGGAAAATAACAATTTGTGATCTTCAACTATTTCTCTCAAGGATGTCACATCATGATGTGAATGCATGTTTCTAAGAAAAATAAATTTTACTCGCTTCCAACAAAAGGGTGGCAAATGCTCTCAAAGTTCCTGTGGCAATACCTCACCAAAAATCGTGCTTGGTTGCCGTTGACAGTTCAGTAAAGATGGGAGCAGCATCACCAATAGGACCCCTGTTTAAATTAGGAGTGGATAACTTCACTGCCAATTATTTCTCTCATTGGAGTGGTTCTGTAACAGAGAACCTCTCATTGTTTCAAGCAGACACCAGGTTTAAGAAAGATCCCCAAGAGTAGCCCACCAAAGTCAAAAGTCCAGATTTGCTCAGTTATCTAAATTTGCAAAATGAATGGATCACATAAGCAGAAAGAGAACTCAGTGTAGGAACATATACATGTTGTCTTCTGAGCAGTTACTGCGTTCTGTTTCTGAGCACTGTTCTTGGCACTTAGGAGAATCAGCGAACAAAGCAGATAGAAATTCCTCTCCCGTGAAGTTCACCTCTCCCATCTTTCTGTCAATACTTACCGTTATGACACACAGTTCATGGATGTGCACATTGTGCATAATGCCACTCTAGAAGCAATAAAATACAGACCGGGCTTCCTGATGGCTCAGGGGTGCAGAGTCTGCCTGCCAATGCAGGAGATACCTGGTTTGATCCCTGATCTGGGAGGATCCCACATGCCTGGAGCAGCTAAACAACTACTGAGCCTGTGCTCTGGGTCCCGGGAGTCACAACTACATGACTACTTACCACAACTACTGAAGTCTGAGTGCCCTAGAGCCTATGCTACCCAACAAGAAAAACCACTGCAGTGAGAACCTTGCTCACTGCAACTAGAGAAAAGTCCTTGAAGCAAGGAAGACCCAGCACAGCCAGAAATAAATAAAATTATAAAAATAAATAAAAGACAGACCTTCTCACATCATTCATTTAACATTCAGTATGGTACCTCCAGTGGCCAATACTGGAAAAATGTCAAAATAAGGATACAAAAATAAGGGTGACACAGTCCTTAACCTTGAGGAGTCATCTTTTAGTAGGGAGGCTGAAAGGTAGGAGCATTAGTAACACACGTACAATGATGCTCATTACATAGAAGCTCAGTGGGGGAGAGTCATATCTATTGGGAAATGGAGTGATGGCTTCTGTTACAAGCTGAGATTTAGGATACATCTTAAAAATGGGCAGATTTATAGAAGGATAGAGAATCTAAGAGTAGAAAAAGTATGTATGGAAAAAGTACATAATTATAGGAAAGCACAGAGCATGTTTGGAGAAATGGGGGAAAAAGTCCATTTGTCTGTCCTGAGGTCAAGGGGTATATCAGGCATAGAGCAGGCCACAGCCCATAGACCAATGAGGCTAGCCTGGGTAGCTGGTTCTTTGTTGCATAGAATTTGGCAGCTTGCAGGGTTTTGAACACAGGAGTAACAGGCTCACACTGAAGATGACAAAGTCACGTGGCCCAGAGAAGACAGAGACGGGAGGGCAGAGAGCAGTTTTATAAAGTCCTGGCAACAACAGGAACAACGCAGAAAGGACCTTGTGAACAACACAGATTCAACAATAACTGAGTGACCTGCAGCTGCTTGTTTGGATGCTGAGGAGGAAGCAAAGACAAGTTGTAGCTTGGTCAGAGAGTGCCAGCCAGGATAAATGACACGGAGACCCCATGCCAACCAGATGCCCAGTAATAAAGCCCCCAGCCCCCACCTTGAAGAGTGAGGGAAACAGGGAAAGAAAAGGAGTGTTCTCAGAGGATCCAGACACCTAAGAATACCATCCAAACTCCAACCCAGAGGATCATAAAGAGATTTGTATCCTATAAAGAGTGTCCACTATGTTCCAGGCATGGTTCCAGGCACTGGCAAAGAGATGGATCCTTGATCTAAGTTCATAAGTTAGAAGGGGAGGTGGACAGTAGACACATAAGTTAAGAAAACATGTAAACAAAGCAGGTGGTCCTAAGGGGTGTAAGAATAGAGGGCAAGTTGATGGAAGAGAGCACAGTGTAAACAGATGGTCAGGGAAAGCCTTGTGGAAAGTCTGCTGTTTCATTAACATAGGGGGCAAGCTTAGGGAACTGGGAGACATCTCCCAGGTTGAAGGAACAGCATGTGAGATAAGAATGTGCCCCACATATTCTAGGAAGAATGAGGAGATTGGGGACTGGGACCCGATGTACAGGATAAGAAGAGAGTGAGGCAGGAGTGGGAGGCCAAGAAGTGAAAGTGAAAGTCACTCAGTTGTGTCTGACTCTTTGCAAGCCCATGGACTATACATATGGTCCATGGAATTCTCTAGGCCAGAATACTGGAGTGAGTAGCCTTTCCCTCCTCTAGGGGATGTTCCCAACCCAGGGATCGAACCCAGGCCTCCCACATTGCAGGTGGATTCTTTACCAGCTGAGCCACAAGGGAAGTCCACAAATACTGGAGTGGGTAGCCTATCCCTTCTTCAGCAGATCTTCCCGACCCAGGAATTGAACCAGTGTCTCCTGCGTTGCAGGCAGATTCTTTACCAACGGAGCTATCAGGGAAGCTAAGAAAGGGGTCTGAATTTCATTGCAAGCAGGGGGATTGTAGGCAAAGAAATACAGTAACTCCCCTACATACAATTGAGATGCACTCCAAGAGTGCATTTGTAAGTCCAATTTGTTCGAAAGTCCAACAAAGTTAGCCTAGGCACTCAGTTAACACAACTGGCTGTACAGTACATCACTGCTGCTTTTATGCTTGCTGCCGGACATCCCGAGCTTGAAATAAAGATACTGTACTCTAGAGGATACTGTACAGTGAAGTACATAAAAGCACAACCACGTGTAGAGGATGCATGCAGGTAACAATGTACGCCAGACATGTTAACTAACTTACGTAATTGAACATGTGAACACATGTTCGTATCTTTGAAAGTATCTAACTTGAAGGTTCATATGCAGGGGACTTACTGAAACAGGATTTGTAATTGCTGTGTGTTGTGCTTACGCTACATGCCAGCACCTAAAACAATGACTGACACCTAGCAGATATTTAGTCAGTATCACGTAGACTGCTAAGAGAAGAGATTTGGACAAGAAATGCAGGAAACTGGTTAGTGGTCAAGTGCAAAAGGCAAGTGATCATGGTAGATTAGATAGGAGTGGTGGTGCTGGATGGAGCAGGTGAAGCAAAGGAAGAGTGACTTGCTGAAAGCTAGACTGGGGTGAGAGAGAGAGAGAAACCGGGGACTCAACGGCATTTGGCCTGAGCAACTGGAAAGACAGTTGTCCCTTACAGAGATCACTCCCGGGGCAGGGAGGGTGTAAGCAGGTTTGGGGTGTGAAAATCCAGAGTTGTGTTTTGCACCTGTAGATTTAACTTTTGTGTGGCATTCAAGGGGTGGTGCTGCTGGTGGCATATGTAAGTCTGGCATTCTGGGAATGAGTCAGGACGGGGGAATAAACGAGATCATCAACAAGAAGGCAGTGTTGAGACTGAAGGAAGGAACACATAGGTAAGAAGAGACCTGACAGCCAGGCCCTTCCTGGAGAAGTCCATCACATATGGGTCAAAAGTCAGTACATCAGCAGGGATAAAAACTCAGGGGCCATCAAGAGAGCCTAAGAAAGCAGACCCAAGGAGACAGTAAAAACAAAAAACAAAAAACACCAGGAGAATCCAGCATCCTAGAAGCCAGGAGCATGAGAAAGAGGGAATGGTCCTGGGTGTGAGATGTTGTTGGGAGATCAGAACACTGGGATGGAGAACTGACCACACAGGAGTACAGGGCAAAGAGCACTGGTGATCATCATGGGAAGAGCAGAAGGAAGGGGACAGAAGCCTGGATGGGATGCTGTCGAGAGAGGCCAAGAGAGAGATGAGGCCAGGGCACCAGAGAGCCTCAAAGGAACTGACAGTGCTCTGCTGCATGGCAGGTATTGGTTTTTGATTCATCATCTACATATGTGCTAAACGTGTCATCTGTCTGAATCAAACATTATACATTAAAATATGTCTTTACAGGCTAAGACAAAGAAACCCAGTGTAGAAAACTTTTTCAAGCTGTGTTACAGAAGAGGAAAGAGACCATCCATGGCGGGGAGTATGGAGTCTGTATGGAGGAAGGACCTATAAAATGTAATATGTTAACAGCACACTTGTGTGCCAACTGCGTCTGTAACTATCGTCCCCTCTACCTGCAGGTGCTGTGTCTGCTTGTGGACAGAGGTGGCACCAAGGGCTGGGGTGGGGAGAAAATGCCAGCAAAACCCTCAATTATTTTTTTTCTCAACTTTGAAAAACTCACTTCCACAAAAGTGTGATCGGAAGAGAAGGGGAAGTTTGTTCATTAAGTAGTTTTAAGTTCTAATGGCAACGGTGGATTTCTTTGGTGGCCCAGGGGCTAAGACTCTGCACTCCCAACGCAGGGGGCCCAGGTTCAGTCCCAGGCTGGAGAACTAGATCCCACAGGCAGGATCTGAGTCTGCACGTCACAACTAAAGATCCCACGTGCCGCAATGAAAATCAAAGATCCCGCGGCAACTAAGACCTGGAGCAGCCAAATAAATAAATATAAATATTTTAAACAGTTTTAATGGCAAAGGGCATTAGGGATAACAGTAAGGAAAAAGAAAAGTCCTTTTAAGGATAAAAACCTATTGATTGTGTCCTGCAGCTCTTTGGCTGATCAGTGGATTACAGGAAGGAAGATGACAAATGGCTGGTGGGTCCATTAGCTCTGGTCCTGACAGTAAGCAAGCCAGGTCTAATGTATCTCCCCACGGTTTTTCCCTTTAACCTGAATCTCTGAGTTCCAATATGTAGGACTGAGATTTCTGTTTCTGAAACTGCTGTGACTTAAACCCCCAAAAGCAAAAGCAGGAAACGTTTGTGCAAGTTAAATGGGTGTCAATTTAAGGACAAAGTGATTGAATTACAATCCCTGGCCGTGGATGTGAATTTTAGTCTTTTTTTTTTTTTTTCCTTTCACACTCATGATATTTCCCTGACATCTGTGCAATACAAATAGATCTAGAAAGTGTGAAAGGGAAAATCTGCTCTACTAAATATATAAAAGGGACCCCGCATGAAGTCTCCATGATAGCATTCGTCATCACAGGCCCAGATGGCATCCTTTCCCAGATCTCCCCACCTTCCCCCACCCCCAATATCAGTTTAAGTTCCATCCACTGAATTTGCCCCAAAATACTGCAATGCAATAGATGCCTGATAACACCAGGAGAGCCCATGTGTACCATGAACTCTCATTTTTCAGTCCTCTTTGTGCATCAAACTTGGGGCCAATAAATCAGGAAAAGCATCCTGTGAGCAGTGCACATCACTTACTGCCATGGAATCCAGATGCTTCCTCCAGTGACCTGGGAGCTCAGTAGTCCCTGTGACGTCTTGCCAATGAGTTGATGACATTACTGTCATCCCACATTGGCTGCTTATCATTTTCCCTACAGTTCTCAATTCACAGAACATGACAGCCACTTACCAATACCCACACGACCAAACATTATGGGATGAGATATATATTGGTTTGGCCAAAAAGTTTGTTTGTGTTTTCCCATACCATCTTGCAGGAAAACCCAAACTTTTTGGCCAAACCAATAAATCTCCTATCTAGGACTTGGTTTCTTCAAGTATTTAAGGAGGCTTTAAGACACAAATGTCGGTGGTCAGAAAGTCTGTGAGACATAAATGTGTACCATAAGCAAAATCAGCAGGCGAGCTGGTTTGCCTCTATCTATCCTTGCATCTTCACTTGAGAAGCAACGCTCATGAAAAATGAAAAGGCTGAGACAAGGAGGAAAGTTATGAGGCTCTGACACCTGTATTTGGTGGGGTAGAGTGGGATTGGGTGGGCAGTGCTTCTACAGGCATGTTTTATGGATGTGACAGGACATCAGTGTAGTTAAAAAGAAGAGGCAAAAACAAACAAAAAGAGCAAAATGAGAAGCAGACTGAAATGGAAAGGTACATTGTTATGAATCTTAGGAAATACTTTTGAGTGTAAGAGTTACTCAGCTGGAAGACACACTCAATGACCAAACTAAAAGTGCTTCATAGTAGCTCTTGGAACCTTTGACCATTAATCCCTAAAACTCTAAACATCTGACCCACTGCCCTCCTCACTGGGATCAGAAACTGCCACAAACTTTTCCCTTCAATATAGTAAATTCAGTTTTACAAATAAGAAAGAATTACTGTATTTACAGAGAACAGTGTTAACAGAGAACTTAAAGGGATTATTAGATCCCAGAGACTGACCCACATGGCCTTAAGTATCTCTACTCTCTATATTGCGAAGTTAAATTCTCATTAATATTTTTCACCCTTCAACTGGTAAAATCGCATAAACCAAGAAAAACAATCACAGAATCATGCCGTTAATCCTTTGGGACTACTTGCTTCAACTCCCTCCTTTTGAGGAAGAAGAAACTTAACCTCAGAGAGGAAAAGTGATTTGATAAACACACCCCTGAACATTTCACACTGTGTTCTCTACAAGTCCTTGAACAGCAAACATACTCAGGACTGGATTATAGAAATGGTACGTGGGCACTGAAATTCCGGATTTCCTAACCATAACCTGTGCTGTTTTCTAGGACAGACAGGAAGGAAGTGATGGGAGAGAAGCAGGGGTCTCTCTGTTGGGAGATCCCATCAGGGTGAGAGGGGCAGGAAAGAGGGTTGTCTGTGGGCTAACTGCTGGCTTGTTTCAGAAGCTCAGCTGATGGTGGTTAAAAGTGATTTGAACAAACAATGGGTTTGGTCAGTGGTTTCCCCTGGATGAGTCTGTCATCCTAGCAAGCTCTGGGTGGTGAGACCAAGAGGTGGAGAGAAGGAGGGCTGAGGGATGCTCCCCTTTCTAAGTGCAGGTAAGGGCGCACAGAGTGCTTGTACTGGACATGTTTCCTTCTAAGGCCACAGCTAGAACAGGGCAGTGATCACCTCGATTTTCTCAACATGGACAATCCAGGTCATCCAAGTGAAAAATAAAGAACCCAAACCTCCAGGATCTGAACTTGCAGTCTACATGGGTGGGGCTGGAGCCTCTCTCTGCCTGGATTTGAGTCCCAGATCACTGGTTCCCTTCAGCATCTTACATAACCTCTGATTTGCCTATCTGACTCATGAAGGGAAGAATTCCCACCTACCTCCTACCTAAACAAGTAGAGGGCTTTTTTTTCTGATCTGAGGTCCACAGTCAATATTCCTGAGAACACACCATGTTCAGGGCAAAGTCTGAGGTGTTAGAGAGATGAGACAAAAGAAGCTAACAATGCCCTTGTCCTCAAGGAGTGAGACTGGGGGACTGCGCCCATTCACAACTCAGGTAACTGCAATATGATAAGTGCTGCCTTAGCGGCATGGACGAAAAGGCTGTGGGAAAACAAGACGGGCAGTGATTCATTATGCTTGGCAGGTATTATTATTCCAGGATGTTATTTTGATTGTAACTTAAAAAAAAAAAAAAAAAAAGAGCACACTACTGGGGAAAATTGTGTGGATCAGCATAAATCAATAACCAAATACCTCAACAATCCCTAAACTGTAAAAATTACTATAAGAATTTGAAAACACTTTGCTTGCCTGTTTAAAATAATTGTTGCCTTATTTTTATAACAGGCAACAGTCCTAATAAGTTTTATGAGCAATACCAAATACTACTGGGGAAAGTAAGTGGCAGGCTACTAACAATTGCTATGTAGAATTAAACAGTTATCCTGAGTCTTTCATTAAGAGCAAACAAACAAAATCAATCATCGGAAATCAGCTACAAAAGACAGGGCGGGAATTGCTAATTAAGCCACAACAAGGAGAAAAGTCTGTTATCCAGTTAATCCAACATTCTACTCTATGGCCCAATCCCTATTAAATCTCTTGATATAGTAGACAGAAAATGACCTGTTTGAGTCTTTGGCTAATTTCTTTTATGGGAAATATGCAGACGCTGGGGTTAAAAACAATGCAGGTGTAAAAATAAACCATAAATTCTATCATCAATCCCTGGTGCATATAGTTTGAGGCTATAATTAGCCTTGCTAAATTTAGTAACTTTTCTTACTTCTCCACCATTATCACACAATACTGGAACTGGATAGAAGGACAGAAATCAGCTAGTCCAACTTACATTACAGATAAGGAAGGAGATGCCTGAGACTTGCCTTCCCGTGATCACATCTGGCCTTTTAGCATTTCCCATAATAACAGTAATACTGATGCAAGTACCATAGTAGGTAAATCTTAAAGCAGTCTTTGAAAACACCCATCTTTCAAAGCCAGAAGTGTGAAAGGAACCAAGTGATGCTACATACACACATCACAGCAGCTGCAGTCCCTCAACACTGATGCGGTGATAGGCTGTTTCAGCTCAGGATGTGGTCTCCTTATCCAGTCAATAACGTCACAATCTGAACAAACTTAGGCAATTTGCCTTTATGAAATAACTACCCCAGACAAAAACAGCAGTCATTCCACAGAGCTGCCAACTTGTACTAGCCTGGGATCCCAGAATTAGTCAGAACACAGTTTATTAAGCATAAACTCTCAAGTCCAATATGCCTGTAGGTAGGTCTAGGAATTAAAACATTGCTATATTGTCCCAATGCCACACTCCGGAGGAGGTAGCAAGCAGAGGAAGGGGGCAAGCAAAGGAAGGGGGCAACAGGGAATTCTACACATTATATTTCTCTACCAAACAGGCACACACACCATACCAGGGTAGACATGTGGACTCTAATCCCTTCTTAGTGGAAAACACACATTTTCAAAATGAATCCCCAATCTAGAACGAATTACCGTAATAGCCACAGCCGGAGCGAGTCCGCTGAGGAGAAACGCAGATCTGGCCACCTGCTTTGAGACGCCTTGGACCACGACACTGCCGGGGTCTTTAAAGGCTGGCCTTTTCGGGTAGGGCATCTGCCCTCCTAAATCGCCTTAAGATTCCAGGAAAAGAGAGAAGATGCCTCTCTTAGTCTTTGAACTATGCTGCTCTTCCTGTATCCATTTCTGCTGAACACAGCCTTATCTTTTCAAAGAGAAAAAAAGATAAAAACAAGAGGAGAATTGCACCACTGCAGATGCCAAGAGAAGTAAGCACAAAACTACAGCAACGTCAAATAATATCTTCAGCAACTAGGAAAATCCCCACATGCTGTCTGGTGTCAGCCCAATGCAGACTGGGGTGCGCTGTGCCCGGAATCACAGGAAGCCGGGCAGCTCTGCAGCCTGTGTCCCTGCCAGCTCCCCCCACGCGCTGAAATTCGCCAGGAAGAACTTATGATGCCCAGCTTCTGTATGCAAGACAGGCAGGCAGACCACGCACCCAACACTCCGCGACTCGGCCAAGGGGCCGCGACATCAAAAAGGCAGAGCCATCAGAAGGCACGGGAGGCACGGGGGTTTGAGCCCTCGGATTTTGCTGCATTGTCACGAACTAGGAATGTAGGGGTAGGAGCAACTGCACCTCCAGCCAAAAATGGACCGGACGCATTTTTCCCGGCGGCGCCCTCCCCGCCCGTGTGCAGGTCGCAATACGGTAGGCGACATGACGGGCTGC
>NW_011495058.1:5696524-5697398 GCF_000754665.1 Bison bison bison
CTCCTCCCGCTAAAACTCGGGTGGCAGGCCAGGCAGAGCAGCCTGGGACAGGGAGGCGCTGAAGCAGCACCCACATCGCGCATCCTCCCCACCTGCCACCACCCAGGGGAGCAAGGGCCGCACCTGCCACGCTCCCCCTGAGCGAGCACGAGCAAGCGCTTGCGGGGCTGCAGGCGCTCACTGGCTAACCCTGGGCATTGCTTGGGACACAATTGTCTAAAAGGGAGCCCGAGGCAAACCCAAATCCAGAGCTCTAGTTCATAAGGGGTGGGTGTGGGCTGGTAACGGGGATTACGTAGGTCTCTCCGCCCCCTCCCCTGATACCTCCTCACCACTGGGAGGGCGCCGGGGGGCCGGGGGAGGCGCCACGAACCCGCTTGGGGGCCTCTTTGTTTCTCTCTGTGCCCTGCAGGAGGGCCGGTGTGCCAGTTGTACCCAAACCGGGGTCATCACCCGGGGATGCCTGCCTGGCCCGGGTGGCGGCGCTCCCCAGGCTGACAATTGAACCTCGCGGGAGAAGCAAGAGGGTGGGGAGGAGGGTGGATCCCGGACCCTGGGGAGGGAGGGCGCGCTGACGGGGCCTCCGGAGCTGGGAAGCCACCCAGAGGAGGGCGGGGGAAGGGGCGGTAGGCAGAGTCCCCGCCCGGAGCCCGCTTACCTTGGCAGCTCCGGCCTGGGCACAGATCATGCTCCCATCCGCGCGCAGGTTAGAGACGGGGGGCGCTCGTGCCCTGCATGGTGCGCCGGACCCCGGGACCTGCCGGAGGTGATGACCGTGGCACCCACCCGCTCTCGTAACGCTCTGGGTGCCGGGGGAGAGCGGCGGCCACCGCCGCGGTGGAGGGGCGCGTGCGATTTGATGAGTGTGTGCGCT
>NW_011495058.1:5697498-5705205 GCF_000754665.1 Bison bison bison
GCTGCCCCGCCCTGCAGCCTCCGCGCACCCCTCTCCCCCGCCCCTGCCGTAAATATATATTGATTCTTGTTACCGCCGGCCCCATCCTTCCAACACTCGGCACTCGTACTGGGCATATCCAGCCCCAACCCTTTTGTGTGTGTGCAAACAGTGCGTTCAGAAAGGACGTGGTACAGACACCCCAGCGGGTACCCTATGACAGGTGTTCCTGGCCTCGTTCTTACACACTTTCCTGTTTTGTATCATTGTGAGCACTCACACCTACCTGGGCACCTTCTTGTCCCCGCATGGCAAACACACAAAACAAACATGGTAATTACAAATGCAAAGGATGAAAATAGCCCTCTTCCCGGGAAAATCTATTGTTGGGCAAGACTAGCTTTCAAACTGGGTTTTACATTGAACTGCACGCAGTCAGAATGCTGGAACTAGAAGGACATAATCTCCAGACTCTGACTTTCTGACCGAACTGCATTCTTCACAAAGCTTTTCTATTTCTCCCATTCCCAGTTCAGCATCGTTTACATTAGATGTTGTTCACATTCTGAGAAGTTATCTTCTTTTTTTTTTCTTCCCATGTGTTGAATGTAATCCTCCCTAAGCTAAACAAAAGGCAGGCCCTGACTCCAGACTCCTGACTGAACACCAGAGGACAGAAACCCAAGTCCCAGATTGTGGGATGGGCTGCTTCTCACGACTCAACTCTTGGTTTTGAGTTCTCTCTCAAAGCCAGAACTTTCCAGAACTGGAAGCCTTGGAAGATAATGAAGGCAGCTTCACCAGCTATCCCCCTTTCTCCAAGGAGACACGCACATATTCATCAGGACTTGACTTTCCTCATTCCCCTGGAGATGGGGGTGCCAGGCCTCCCCCTTCCCTGACGGACAGCCCCTCTCTTTGCCTGTTGCCCTTAGATCTCCCAGTCAGATGAGATAAAAGCTGATCACTTTTCAAATCTCAGCTAAGATCCATGCAGAAAGCTGGACATACATTTCTCCAAAAGACTTTTACAGTTCAGTTATTATTGACTCAACTGACTTAATTATTCAATTACTCCTAGGTGAAAAAAACCCTCCAAGAACAAACTAATGCAGGCTGCAGCAGTAAACAGCAATATCAACCAACTGTGTGATGTTTCCAACCAGAGCTTACATAAAAACAAGGACTCTGCATAAATCAGCATCCACGATTTCTAAATTAGCACAGGATCACCTAACCATAATAAAGGATAATCCCTTTAATTAATAAAAGCCAATATTTCATAATAACTATAAAGAGAAAGTAACCTTTAAAAATTATATCTTTTTTTTTTTTTTAAGAGAGAACCAATGACAAGATTTTGGAGAAAACCAGTAAACCATTCTTCCCAAATTAAAAAAAAAGGATAATTCTTTGCCTCCACTAATTACCAGGATGTTCACCTCATTGCTTTCAGTGATGAAGCATCAACTTGGCTCAGAGATCCTTCTCTCTGTTCTCTCTGTCAAGGAGATAAATTGACAAGTTATATCTCTCATAAAAGTTACTGATGCAACAATCCTGAGATGTGCTTTATTTGTGCTTTATAAGAAGTGAAGAGCTTCTTTTCTTATACCGAAGGCAAAAGTACACAAAGTTTCCCATTTTCATGTGTTGAATAGATAAAGTCCTTGTCAAGCACCTTCTACACGCCAAGTCCAGTGGCAACATACACACTCTTGTATTTTGTCCTGTTTCTCTCTCATTTCACATGATCTTGTTTATTTCTCATGGTCTGGGAATAGCATCATCTTACTTTATGGACGTGAAAAACAAGGCTACATGGGGCTCTATAATTTCCTTACCATCTTACTTCCCCCAGAAAACCTCAAATCTAAAGTAAACTGACATCAGCTACCCTAATCTTAAATGAGGCATATTTGGTGGAGAAATCTCGACTTGCCATGGATTTTGAAATCGTCCATTTATTAGTCACATTTACCAAGCCTCTAATACACTCCAAAAACTGTTAAAATACAATAATAATGTCACAGTCCCAATGTCCCCAACAATACTAATCTCACATAATGGTGTAAGATGATGTGGGTATTTGGAGAAGTCTTATTTAACTTTTATGCAGAGTACATCATGAGAAACTCTGGGCTGGAAGAAGCACAAGCTGGAATCAAGATTGCCGGGTGAAATATCAATAACTTCAGATATGCAGATGACACCACCCTTATGGCAGAAAGTGAAGAGGAACTGAAAAGACTCTTGATGAAAGTGAAAAAGGAGAGTGAAAAAGTTGGCTTAAAGCTCAACATTCAGAAAACTAAGATTATGGCATCTGGTCCCATCACTTCATGGGAAATAGATGGGGAAACAGTGGAAACAGTGGCAGACTTTATCTTTTTGGGCTCCAAAATCATGGCAGATGGTTGACTGCAGCCATGAAATTAAAAGATGCTTACTCCTTGGAAGGAAAAGTTATGACCAACCTAGATAGCATATTACAAAGAAAAGATATTACTTTGCCAACAAAGGTCCGTCTAGTCAAGGCTATGGTTTTTCCAGTGGTCATGTATGGATGTAAGAGTTGGACTGTGAAGAAAACTGAGCACCGAAGAATTGATGCTTTTGAACTGCAGTGTTGGAGAAGACTCTTGAGAGTCCGTTGGACTTCAAGGAGATCCATCCAGTCCATTCTGAAGGAGATCAGCCCTGGGATTTTTTTGGACGGACTGATACTAAAGCTGAAACTCCAGTATTTTGGCCACCTCATGTGAAGAGTTGACTCATTGGAAAAGACTCTGATGCTGGGAGGGATTGGGGGCAGGAGGAGAAGGGGATGACAGAGGATGAGATGAGGCATCACCGACTCGTTGGACGTGAGTTTGAGTGAACTCCGGGAGTTGGTGATGGACAGGGAGGCCTGGCATGCTGCAATTCATGGGGTCGAAAAGAGTCGGACACAACTGAGCAACTGAACTGAACTGAACTGATACATACTCTGTGTACTATCATAATGCTGGTGCAACCTTGTGTTTCCATCTTTTATAATTCAGGGTCCAGCAGGATGCAGGGAGGGGTTGGCATGCCTGCCCATCTCAGGCTACATGCAGGGAAAGACAAGCAAACAGAGCAAGTGGTGCCTACAATGCTGAAGAAGCTGTGACTTGGGGTGACCAGGGGCTTCACCTTAAGGAACAGACCTACATCATAATGTCAGTAGTAAAAACGTGGTATTGTTGGAGTTGTGCTAATGCTCCCAAGTCTGACACAGTCTGTCTCTGCAGGACTAACTCTAGCCAATGATATAAAATTAGCATTTGAAGACTCCCCTGGTCCAAAGGCTTAGGATAATAATTCAGAAGGCAGGTTTCTGACTTGGTCAGCTGAGCAAGTTCCCAGAGAAAGCAGACCTTTTCCGATGAGGGAAAAAAGGATTTTAATTTTGAAGGGTGAGTATACTTCCACATGACTGAAAAATGTCATTGGCTGTCTTGGCAATTAAGAAAACCTTGGGTCGATTTAGGACAGGGAGGTCAAGCAGAGGCTGAGATTACATGAAGGAACACAGAACTTTTCTCATGTAAATTTATTCACTCACTCAACAATTTTTAAAATATGCTAATTTCTGGAGATATTAAAGAAGATGGAATCTCTGACTTAATGGAGATCAGAGTTGAGAATATTAAAATCTCTAATTAAACCAGTTGTTGTTGTTCAGTTGCTAAGTCATGTCTGACTCTTTGCAACCCATAGACTGTAGCATGCCAGGCTTCCCTGCCCTTCACTATCTCCTGGAGTTTGTTCAAACTCTCGTCCATTGAGTTGGTGATGCCATCCAACCATCTCATCCTCTGTCACCCCCTTCTCCTGACAATCTTTCGAGCATCAGGGTCTTCACCAGTGACTTGGCTCTTCTAATAAGTTGTCTCTTCACATCAGGTAGCCAAAAGATTGTAGCTTCAGCTTCAGCATCAGTCCTTCCAATGAATATTCAGGGTTGATTTCCTTTAGGATTGACTGGTTTGATCTCCTTGCTGTCTGAGGAATTCTCAAGAGTCTTCTCCAGCACCACAATTCAAAAGCATCTTCAGCATTCAGCTTTCTTTATGGTCCAACTCTCACATCTGCCCATGACCACTGGAAAAACCACAGCTTTGACTATACAGACCTTTGTGGGCAAAGTGCTGTCTTTGCTTTTTAATATGCTGTCTAGGTTTGTCATAGATTTTCTTTCAAGAAGCAAGCGTCTTTTAATTTCATGGCTACAGTCACGTCACCATTAAACCAGTTAGTACTATATATTTGACACATGAAGTGATGGATCACATGGAGGGCCATCAAGGCCCTAATCCAGACCCAAGTGAAGGGGATGAGGCTAAAGTTCTAACAGAAGACTTCTTGGAATCAATGGTGTCCAACTCGAGTATTAAAGAATCAGTAGGAGCTGGCAGTGAAGGAAGGCAGGGTATCCCAGATGAATGTGGCAAGGTCAGAAGATAGGTAGTAACATTTGTAGTATATTCAAGAAACTTTCTGTCTCATTGAAATGCAGACAGTTGTGTGGGTAGAGTAGAACCTTTTTGTGATTTCAATTTGCATTTTCTTAATGACTAGTGAGGATGAGCATCCACATAAAGTTTATTTTCCATTTTTGGTGAAATGTTTATTTAAAACTTTTGCCCACTTTTAAGTGGATTATTTCCTTCCATATTGTGACTTTGAAAGTGTTTTGTCCTTTCTAGATACAAGTTTTTTGTCAGACTTGCGACCTCTAAATACTTCCTCCCAGGGAAATGGTATGCCTTTTCATTCTCTTGGTAGTATCTTTCACAGAGCAAAGATTCTAAGGTTAATGGAGTTAAATTGATCAACTTTTTTCTTTGATGAAGTAAGCTTTTAGCATCATACCTAAAAACTCTTTGAATAACTCAAGTTTACAAAGAGTTTATGTTTTGTTTTACAATTTTCAATTTTACACTTAGGTCTTTGGTCCATTATTTGTTTATTTTTATGGTGAAGTCATGGGGTTTTTTTGTGTGTGTGTTTTTTACATAAAATGTCCAATTATTTCAGCATTATTTATTGAAAGGACTACCTTTTCTTAATTGAATTGCCTTTGAAAATTTTCAAAAATAAAATGACCAAATTTGTATTGATCTCTTTCTGGAATCTCTATTCTATACCACTGATCTATATATCCTTTTGCCAATACTGCACTATCTTAATTATATAGACTTATACTGTCTTAAAATCAGATAGTGTGAGTCCTCCAATTTTGTTCTTTTCAAAATGTTTTGGCTATTCTCAATTCTGTGCTTTATTATCATACAAATGTATTCGTGTGTTATAAATTTTAGATTCAGTTTGTCAGTATCTACAAAAAAAATTCCTACTGGGGTCTTGATTGTGACTATGTTAAATTTATAGATAAATTTCAGAAAAACTGATATTTTAATGATCTTCCCACTTCTTATTCTAATCCATAAAATTAATATATTTCTGAATTTACTTAGGTTCTATGATCTCATCAGAATTTGAAGTTTCCCCACTCAGATTCTACACATATTTTGTTACTTAAGCATTTATTTTATTTGGTACTACTATAAAAGGCACTAATTTTAATTTTGAATTTCACCTTGTATTAAAATGTATCTGGGATTTATTTTAATCAGTTAGGGACATGGAGATATGCAGAGACAACACTGATTTTCACGGAAGTTTATACTCACAGATCCCTAGAAACAAGAGCCATGAGAAGCCATGTGGGGAAGCACAGGGGCACAAGGGCAAGGGGAGGGCACAGCCCAGAGAGAGTTTCTATATTGTTCTGTGCAGGAAAGCGTAGAGGAATCAGAGCAGGCAAATTTAAACAAATTTAGGATTTGATGGTGTGAATAATTTCAGTGGACTCTGGGCCAGGGGGACCGAGTTACTCTGTACTTGGTCCAGCGGTGACTTGGAGCAGGAAAGATACTGGCTTGATGTGTGAGAGTTAGATATAGGAGATGACTGGGAGTATGGACTCAGAATTGGTTTGTATATGAAAGATGTGCTCGTGGGAAAGTTGTTTTCTGCCTCTAGAAATTAGCTAGCCCTGGGAGGGGCAATCTCTCCCCTAAAGTCCCCTAAGGTGTCAAGACATCATGAAATATAGAAAATAGAATACATGATTGACACAGACTTGTCCATTGCTAGAATGGAGAAAAATAGGAGTTTTTTGGGGATACAGTTACCTTGTATCCTGTGATTTTGCTAAACTCACTTATTAGTTCAAGGAGCTTTTGTGTAGATCTCTTACAATTTTCAATGTAGACAATTATGTTGTCTGTGAATTGAGGAAGTTTTGTCTTTTTCAATCTGTATACCTCTTGTTTGCTTGTATTCTCTCACTGGCTATTTTTCTATTTCTTGAGTATATTTAAATGTTATTAATTAACTCAATATTTAATCTTTGCTGAGCTTCATTTTAAAGATGAATAATACTTAGAGAGCATACAAATTTGTGGTCAAGTTAAATATTTAAGTACAATATGATGTAAGTGCTAAGATGGAGGTGTGCTGTCTATAATCTGAGAAAGCTTGCTAATTATGGCCAGGCAAATTGGAGGCCTCCACTAAGAAGGCTTTAAAAGAAGAACAAGAGTTCATTGAATGAACAAATGGGGAAGTGCATCCTAAGAAGCAAGAATAGTATAGGGACTGAAGGAAGAATGTACTTGAAAACTGTTACATTTGAATAGTTCAAATTAACTGGAAAAAAGAGAGAGTTGATTCTGGGATAACTGGCAAGAAAGATTGGGGACTGATTGTAAAAGGCCAAACTTTCCTTGCTCCAGATTTTAGAATTAAGTCTGTAAGTAATGGAGAACCATAAAGATTTTAAAGTCTGGAAGTCAAATAACAAAATTTGTAATCTAAATATGCTCCTGCTCAGTCATTCCGACTCTTTGCAACCCTGTGGACTGTAGCCTCTGTTCATGGGATTTCTCAGGCAAGAATACTGGAGTGGGTTGCCATTTCCTGCTCCAGGGAATCTTCCTAACCCAGGGATCAAACCTGCGTCTCCTACGTTGGCAGGTGGATTCTTTACCACTGTGCCACCTGGGAATCCTCCCTGTGACTTCAAGTTTATAATGTTTTGATAACAGAAGTGTCAGGTTAGAATGGCAGTTGACTACTTTGCCCTCGCCCACCTTTCCATCAAAATACTTATTAAAGGGACTTCCCTGGTGATCCAGAGGCTTCCCTGGTGGCTCAGATAGTAAACTGCCCACAATCTGGGAGACCTGGGTTCGATCTCTGGGCCAGGAAGATCCCCTGGAGAAGGGAATGGCAACCCACACCAGTATTCTTGCCTGGAGAATTCCATGGACAGAGGAGCCTGTTAGGCTACAGTCCATAGGATCGCAGAGTTGGACACAACTGAGCTACTTTCATTTCCCTTGTCCAGTGGCTAAGACTCTGTGCTGCCAGTACAGGGCACACAGGTTCAATCCCTGGTCAGGGAACTAGATTACACATGCTGTAACTAGGAGTTTGCATGCTGCAACAAAATACAGATTCTACATGCTGCAAATAAGACCCAGAGCAGCTAAATATATATATATATATATATATATATATATATATATATTTCAGATCAGTTCAGTTCAGTTCAGTCGATCAGTCGTGTAGGACTCTTTGCGACCCCATGAATTGCAGCACGCCAGGCCTCCCTGTCCATCACCAACTCCCAGA
>NW_011495058.1:5706229-5707904 GCF_000754665.1 Bison bison bison
CTGCTGAAGCCTGGCTTGGAGAATTTTGAGCATTACTTTACTAGCATGTGAGATGAGTACAATTGTGCGGTAGTTTGAGCATTCTTTGGCATTGCCTTTCTTTGGGATTGGAATGAAAACTGACCTTTTCCAGTCCTGTGGCCACTGCTGAGTTTTCCAAATGTGCTGGCATATTGAGTGCAGCACTTCCACAGCATCATCTTTCAGGATTTGAAATACCTCAACTGGAATTCCATCACCTCCACTAGCTTTGTTTGTAGTGATGCTTTCTAAGGCCCACTTGACTTCACATTCCAGGATGTCTGGCTCTAGGTCAGTGATCACACTATCGTGATTATCTGGGTCATGAAGATCTTTTTTGTACAGTTCTTCTGTGTATTCTTGCACAGAATTGTATTAATATCTTCTGCTTCTGTTAGGTCCGTACCATTTCTGTCCTTTATCGAGCCCATCTTTGCATGAAATGTTCCCTTGGTATCTCTAATTTTCTTGAAGAGATCTCTAGTCTTTCCCATTGTGTTGTTTTCCTCTATATATTTAAAACTTATTAAAGAGCACAAAGTGGCAGGCCATTATGAAATATGAATGTTTATCACAATTTATCATGCTCCAGAAGGATTTTTCACTAATGATAGCATGGACTAGGCATTGAAACACAGCCAGACAGAAAAACCAAAACCAAATGTTACTGGGTGCTCTGTCCTCAGAAGTGTAACATCTCTATTTAGGAAAGGAGGATAGTGGTAAAGAGTATGGATTTTCAAACAATATGGTTTTAAAATATGATTCTATGGACTTCCCTTGGTGGTTCAGTGGTTAAAATTCAGCACTTGCAATGCAGGGGATGTGAGTTTGATCCCTGGTCCTGCATGCTGTGTGGCGTAGCCAAAAAAAATTTTTTTAATGTGATTTTACCATTTACTTGTTCCGAGTTCTTAAAATTATTTACATTAAATTTTCCTTTATGTATAAACTTGAGTTATTTATATTACTTACCTTAAAAATTGTTAGGGTTATACTTCAGTTCAGTTCAGTCAGTTCAGTTCAGTCGCTCAGTTGTGTCCGACTCTCTGCGACTCCATGGACTGCAGCACACTAGGCTTCCCTGTCCATCATCAACTCCCGGAGCTTACTCAAACTCACGTCCATCACATCAGTGATGCCATCCAACCATCTCATTCTCTGTCGTCCTCTTCTCTCCCGCCTTCAATATTTCCCAGCATCAGGGTCTTCAAATGAGTCAGTTCTTCACATCAGGTCGCCGAAGTATTGGAATTTCAGCTTCAGCATCAGTCCTTCCAATGAATATTCAGGGCTGATTTCCTTTAGGATAGACTGGTCGGATCTCCTTGCAGTCCAAGGGACTCTTAAGAGTCTTCTCCAACACTACAATTCAAAAGCATCCATTCTTCAGCACTCAGCTTTCTTTATAGTCCAACTCTCACATTCATACATGACTACTGGAAAAATCATAGCTTTGACTGAAAGTGAAAGTGAAGTCACTCAGTCGTGTCCGACTCTTTGCGACCCCATGGACTGTAGCCTAACAGGCTCCTCTGTCCATGGGACTTTCCAGGCAAGAGTACTGAAGTGGGTTGCCATTTCCTTCTCCAGGGGATCTTCCTGACCCAGGGATTGAACCCAGGTCTTCCACCTTGCAGGCAGACACTTTACC
>NW_011495058.1:5708401-5710849 GCF_000754665.1 Bison bison bison
TTTCCACTGTTTCCCAATCTATTTCCCATGAAGTGATGGGACCAGATGCCATGATCTTAGTTTTCTGAATGTTGAGTTTTAATCCAACTTTTTCACTCTCCTCTTTCATTTTCATCAAGAGGCTCCTAGTTCTTCTTTGCTTTCTGTCATAAGTGTGGTGTCATCTGCATATCTGAGGTTATCGATATTTCTCCTGGGAATCTTGATTCCAGCTTGTGCCTCATCCAGCCCAGTTGTTTCTCACGATGGGTTATGCTTAGGGAATACAATCTGCTTGTCCTCTGTGGAATTTATGCCACCTCCCGCCATGGCCTGCATCATTTTTTATTTTGTTTTTGTTTTCTCATTTTTTTAGAATCAAGAGAGACAGACTTTCAAGGGAAAGATCTCAGACTAAATCTAGCTCTTAATGATATGATGTATTAATTACTTAGTGTCCCTCTTTAAACTCAGTTCAGTTCAGTTCAGTTGCTCAGTCGTGTCCGACTCTTTGCGATCCCATGAATCGCAGCACGCCAGGCCTCCCTGTCCATCACCAACTCCCGGAGTTCACTCAAACTCACATCCATCAAGTCGGTGATGCCATCCAGCCCTCATCCTCTGTCATCCACTTCTCCTCCTGCCCCCAATCCCTCCCAGCTTCAGTCTTTTCCAATGAGTCAACTCTTCGCATGAGGTGGCCAAAGTACTAGAGTTTCAGCTTTAGCATCATTCCTTCCAAAGAAATCCCAGGGCTGATCTCCTTCAGAAGGGACTGGTTGGATCTCCTTGCAGTCCAAGGGACTCTCAAGAGTCTTTAAACTCAAGTCTAGTTAATAAAAATAAATTCAAGAGAAAAAAAAATTGTTGGGGTTCTGTGGGATAACAAATGTGAAGTTCACAGCACTGTGCTTAATATACAGCAGCATTTAATGTTCCTTAGTTTGTTCTACTAGTAATGTTCCTAAACATCCATTTGAAGATTCCAGGATGCTGTAATGCATATGGCTAAGTTTAAAAGTGTTTGCACAAAAGTGTACAAAAGAAAAAAGGGACAAAGGACATTCAAAAGCTTTGGCCAATGATTTAAAATTAATAAGAATGCACGAAAAATATTTAAAACAGCCCTGTGAATCAAGTATGTGAAAATTAAATTGAGAGACCAATTTTACTAATTAAGTTGCACCTAAAAAATACACATTGAAGACAACTGCTAGTTAGGGTACAGTGCATTTCTGCTGGTGAGAAAGTAAATCATTCCAACTTATCTGAAGTGCAATTTGTCACTAATTTCATGGATCTTTAAACAACTATGTGCCTAAATGTAGCAGTATCAGTTAGTTATTGCTGCCTAACAAACATTCCAAGACTTACTAGATTAAAATTACAACCATGTATTATTTCTCATGAGTCTGTAAACTGGCTATAAATTGGTGATCTGGGCCCAATTAAAGCTGGTCTCAGCTGGGCTCACTTATGTGGACAGTTGACAGGTTTCCTGAGAACTGGCTGATCTTCAATGACTTCATCTGGGACAACCTGGCTCTCTTTCAAGTGATCCCTCATCCTCTCACAAATTAGTTCAGGCTTATTCTCATAGCAGTGGCTGGGGCTAAAGAGACAGGGCAGAAGTACATGAAGCCTCTGAAGTCTAGGCTCAGGATGGGCACATTATAGCTTCTACAATATTCTTTTGACCGTAGCCCATCACAAGGCCAGCCCAGACACAAGGGGTAGGGAAATAGAGCCCACACCATTTGGGAAGAATCCATAGGGTACTGTTGTAAAGAGTATACATACAAAGAAACATTGAGAATTGAGGCCCCAAACATGACAGTTTTGAGAAATAAAAGACATTGGCCAAAATCTTGGCAGGACTTGAACAATTACATCTTTGATATAAAGGACTGAGAATTACATTCTTGGACTATTCATCACAAGCTCCATCCTCTAGCATAGATCATATGACACCAAGTAAAGTCAGATCAAACTCTGGACCCTCCCTACTTTTCCTGCAATCTTCAGAGCTAGCTAAGGAAAGGTTTGCAACTGCCTTTCCCCCCCTGTATGAATCTATTTCACAGAATAGTCATAATAGAGAATAGAAGGGCCAGCCATTGATGCATGACTCTCCAGAATGCTTATTTATCCATGATAAAGGCTTTATGAATTAAAGTCAAGCTAGGACAAGCTGTGAAAGCAGTGGATACTTGAGTAGAAGTACAGACTTAAACAAGCTAGTTCAAAAAACTGCGAACCGAGTCTCTAATTTGGTTAAACAACCTGAGCTGTCAAAGGGCGCATACACTTAACCACAATCCTGCAGGCTCAGGTCACCTGCAAGGTTCTGAACATTAAGGGGAGACTGAATCAAAAGATGCTTACTCCTTGGAAGGAAAGTTATGACCAACCTAGACAGCATATTAAAAAGCAGAGACATTACTTTGCCAGCAAAGGTCTGTCTAGTCA
>NW_011495058.1:5710949-5722660 GCF_000754665.1 Bison bison bison
AATGGACATGAGTTTGGGTAAACTCCGGGAGTTGGTGATGAACAGGGAGGCCTGGCATGCTGTGGTTCATAGGATCACAAAGGGTCAGACATGACTGAGCGACTGACCTGAACTGAACTGAACTGAACCCACACCTGACTTTCAGATCTATATCCTGAAACCATCACATGAGTAGCGGCAAGGATAATAATGTTCTAGCTGCCCTGTGTCTACTGAAACTGGATAACTCTCTGGCCATCTGAGGATTCACAAAACAAACAATCCAAAAACAAAAGGATTTATAGAACAAACAATCTGAAAACAAAAATGGGAGTTCTGAAAGTATACTTTAATTGAAGAAAGAGAGAATATTGTTCCTAGAAATTAAAGAGCATATCTATAAAATGACCTTCTATTGAAAAAATAGTTTTAAAATTTAGAAGGTATTTCCTAGGTGCCTTCGTGAAGTTGACAAAGAAAATAAGAAGAGGGAAAAAAAAATAAAACTGATGCAAGTAGAGATGTAAAAAGGAGAGTGAGAAACAATCAAATTTCAAGGAAACTTCATATGCAAGTGCAGATTAAAAATCCATATTGTAGACTAAAATGGGAGAAAAGACACTATAGAAAAAAAGAGATTGATGTACTAATGTAAAGGATAACCCTGAAAAAAGTGTCAAATTCTAGATGAAATGACAATAGAATAAATGAGAGAAAAAGGAAAACTATATAGACAGCAGGTAAAGGAGCACCACCCTTAAAACTGTTATGTGTTCCTTGGGAGAATGGCAGTAAACTTGAACCAAAAAATCAAAAACCTTATAGAAACAATCTTTCCCAGGATGAAGTAATCCTTGGGTCTACAAATCTAGAGGATTCTTCATGTTCAAAAGAATAAAAATTCTACACCTAAATATGTGCTAAATTTTAAATTATCAATAATACAAAATGAATACAAGTTGCCAGATTTGAAATATAAGTAAAACAAAAGAATGAATAAAGTCTGGCTGGACTCAGATTTCTACTCTGCAACATCAAATGTTAAAACACAATGAAAGAGCATTGAGGAGGGCAAAATATTTTGTAAATAAAAATTCTCTATCTTTTCAAGTTATTCACATGTAAAGGTGGCAGACGATATCTCAAGATATAACACTTATGTACCACTCCCCTCCCCCCAAATTCCCATTAGACATACATCGAGGCAGCAAGGTGTAAGTGAAAAGGAAGAAATATAGAATGACCCACAAGCACTGAAACAAAATAATTATGTAGAATTTGGTGTGACTTTGGTAAGCAGAGTTACATCAAATGCAAAAAAATCTTTTTAATCCTCTTATTAAAATAGATCTTAAAGAAAAAAATCACAATAAAATAATAATTATGTGATGTAAATTAGGTTGATAAAGACAAGAAAACTGATATCAGGTGGGAGGTAATGGTGTACCATATTTCCTGTCCTGATTCTGGTAATTAAAATAATATCAGTATCAGTCATTCAGTCAGTTCAGTCGCTCAGTCGTGTCCAACTCTTTGAGACCCCATGAATTGCAGCACGCCAGGCCTCCCTGTCCATCACCAACTCCCGGAGTTCACTCAAACTCACATCCATCAAGTCGGTGATGCCATCCAGCCCTCATCCTCTATCATCCACTTCTCCTCCTGCCCCCAATCCCTCCCAGCATCAGTCTTTTCCAATGAGTCAACTCTTTGCATGAGGTGGCCAAAGTACTAGAGTTTCAGCTTTAGCATCATTCCTTCCAAAGAAATCCAAGGCTGATCTCCTTTAGAATGGACTGGTTGGATCTCCTTGCAGTCCAAGGAACTCTCAAGAGTCTTCTCCAACACCACACTTCAAAAGCATCAATTCTTCGGCACTCAGCTTTCTTCACAGTCCAACTCTCACATCCACACATGACTACTGGAAAAACCATAGCCTTGACTAGACAAGTATACAGGTAATCAAAAAATTTTTGACCAATTATAGTAAAATTTAAAATAGGGATTCATTCAACTACTTAAATGTAGACTTTAAAACATCACTTTTATATATAAATAGTAGAATTTAAAACAAAATTTCAATCATTTCTTCAATTCAGAAGATAGAAGCAAACAATTAATAGGCCATATTTTTAATAGCATAAAGCAATTGACAGAGTTGAGGTCAAGCACACTGTTTTGGGCTGACAGAAGTTACCCCATTGAAAAACAGATATGCTCAATTTCATTGAAAAATAGATATGCTCAAGATTAAAATTCTTCATAAACAAAATACAACAGACTAAATCACACACATAAATTATATATGCATATATTAAAAGCCTCAAAATGATAACATAAAGAAATGAAAAATGAACAGTAGACAAGTCATAATAAGCAAGTGAATACATTAAAATAGCATTTGCAACCCTGTTAAAAGACAAAATTCAAGCTTTAAAAATACCAACAAAGCTGCAGGATACAAAATCAATACACAGAAATCACTTGCATTTCTATACACTTACAATGAAAAATCAGAAAGAGAAATTAAGGAATCAATCCCATTCACCACTGCAACAAAAAGAATTAAATATCTAGGAATAAACTTACCTAAGGAGACAAAAGAACTGTACACAGAAAATTATAAGACACTGATGAAAGAAACCAAAGATGACATAAACAGATGGAGATATATTCCATGTTCCTGGGTAGGAAGAATCAATATTGTGAAAATGACTATACTACCAAATGCAATCTACAGATTCAATGTGATCCCTATCAAATTACCAATGGCATTTTTCACAGAACTAGAGCAAAAAATTTCACAATTCATATGGAAACACAAAAGACCCCAAATAGCCAAAGCAGTCTGAGAAAGAAGAATGGAGCTGGGGAATCAACCTTCCTGACTTCAGATTATGCTACAAAGCTACAATCATCAAGACAGTATGGTACTGGCACAAAAACAGAAATATAGACCAATGGAACAAGATAGAAAGCCCAGAAATAAATCCATGAGCCTATGGGTACCTTATTTTTGACAAAGGAGGCAAGAATATACAATGGGGCAAAAACAGCCTCTTCAATAAATGGTGCTGGGAAACTGGACGGCTACATGTAAAAGAATGACATTAGAACACTTCCTAACACCACACACAAAGATAAACTCAAAATGGATTAAAGACTTAAATGTAAGACCAGAAACTGAAACTCTTAGAGGAAAACATAGGCAGAACACTTGATGACATAAATCAAAGCAAGATCCTCAATGGCCCATCTCCTAGAGTAATAGAAACAAAAACAAAAGTAAACAAGTGGGAACTGATTAAACTTAAAAGCTTTTACACCACAAAGGAAACTATAAGCAAGGTAAAAAGACAACCCTCAGAAAATAATAGCAAATGAAACAACTGACAAAGGATTAATTTCCAAAATATACAAGTAGCTCATACAACTCAATGCCAGAAAAACAAACAACCCAATCAAAAAATGGGGAAAAGACTTAAACAGACATTTCTCCAAAGAAGACATACAGATGGCTAACAAACACATGAAAAGATGCTCAACACATCTCATTATTAGAGAAATGCAAATCAAAACTACAATGAGATATCACCTCACCCTGGTCAGAATGGCCATCATCAAAAAATATACAAACAACAAATGCTGGAGAGGATGTGGAGAAAAGGGAACACTCTTGCATTTTTGGTGGGCATGTAAATTGATACAGCCTATGGAAGACAGTATGGAGATTCCTTAAAAAACTAGGAATAAAACCACCATATGATCCAGAAATCCCACTTCTAGGCATATGCCCTGAGGAAACCAAAATTGAAAAAGACACATGCATCCCATTGTTCACTGCAACACTATTTACAATAGCTAGAACAAGGAAGCAACCTAGAGGTCCATTGACAGATGAATGGATAAAGAAGTTATGGTACATATACACAATGGAATATTACTCAGCCATAAAAAGGAATGCATTTGAGTCAGTTCTGATGAGATGGATGAACCGCAGGGTACATCATGAGAAATGCTGGACTGGAAGAAACACAAGCTCTAATCAAGATTGCCAGGAGAGATATCAATAACCTCAGATATGCAGATGACACCACCCTTATGGCAGAAAGTGAAGAGGAACTCAAAAGCCTCTTGATGAAAGTGAAAATGGAGAGTAAAAAAGTTGGCTTAAAGCTCAACATTCAGAAAACGAAGATCATGGCATCCGGTCCCATCACTTCATGGCAAATAGATGGGGAAACAGTGGAAACAGTGGCAGACTTTATTTTTCTGGGCTCCAAAATCACTGCAGATGGTGACTGCAGCCATGAAATTAAAAGACGCTTACTCCTTGGAAGGAAAGTTATGACCAACCTATATAGCATATTCAAAAGCAGAGGCATTACTTTGCCAACAAAGGTCCGTCTAGTCAAGGCTATGGTTTTTTCAGTGGTCATGTATGGATGTAAGAGTTGGACTGTGAAGAAGGCTGAGCACCGAAGAATTGATGCTTTTGAACTGTGGTGTTGGAGAAGACTCTTGAGACTTGAGACTGCAAGAAGATCCAACCAGTCCATTCTGAAGGAGATCAGCCCTGGGATTTCTTTGGAAGGAATGATGCTAAAGCTGAAACTCCAGTACTTTGGCCACCTCATGCGAAGAGTTGACTCATTGGAAGAGACTCTGATGCTAGGAGGGGTTGGGGGCAAGAGGAGAAGGGGACGACAGAGGATGAGATGGCTGGATGGCATCACTGACTCGATGAATGTGAGTCTGAGTGAACTCCGGGAGTTGGTGATGGATAGGGAGGCCTGGCGTGCTGCGATTCATGGGGTCGCAAAGAGTCAGACACGACTGAGCGACTGATCTGATCTGATAACCTATTATACAGAGTGAAGTGAGTCAGAAATAGTAATATCATATTAATATCAAATAAATACCATATTCTAACACATATATATGGAATCTAGAAGAATGGTATTGAACAACTTATTCACAGGGCAGCAATGGAGAAACAGAAATAGAGAATAGACTTGTGGAAATAGGGAGTGGGGAAGAGAGGGTGAGATGTATGGAAAGAGTAACATGGAAACTTACATTACCATATGTAAAATAGATAGCCAACAGGAATTTGCTGTACAGCTCAGGAAACTCAAACAGGGGCTCTGTATCAACCTAGAAGGGTGGGATGGAGAGAGAGATGGGAGGGAGTTTCAAAGAGGGGATATATGTATACCTATGGCTGACTCATGTTGAGTTTTGACAGAAAACAACAAAATTCTGTAAAGCAATTATCCTTCAATAAAAACACAAATTAAAAAGAAAAAAAAAAGAGTAGGGGCCAAAAAAGCATTCTCTTTGATGATGCTAAGTGTGATATGTGTGTCTAGAATGCAGTTACAGATAACATATTGGCGAATAAAGTAAATGATTTATTAGTTTAAAAAAAAACCAACAAAGCAAAACAATGCATAATGAATAATTTTCTATTGATATTAAACATCTATAAGAAGTTTTAAAAATCATGGGACTTCCCTGGTGGTACAGTGTTTAAGACACCACGCTTCTAATACAGGGGTATGGGTTCAATGCCTGGTCAGGGAATTAAGATCCCACATGCCATGCAGTGCAACCAAAACTTTTTTTTTTTTTTTAAGTCAAAATGTGGAGAATAGCCTTATATCAAAATGTTAGCAAATGTTAAACACATTTGTTCCTAATATCTTTTTCAAGGAGAGTTTAGCATGCGTCAACCAGTCAATGTCAGATGGACCAGGGAAATTTAAAGTACATATGGTTAGAATAATATCATGGGAAAAAAAACTCAATTAGGAGACATATAGCAAATGCTTCAAAAATTACACAGATGTGCTTTATTTAAGCAGCCATGCAATATTTATAAAAATGGATTACATATAAGGCTACAAAGTAATCCTCCAGAACATCTAAAGTAAGATATTTGATACTCCACATATATTAATACATTTGCATTCCCTCACATTTACCTCCATAAAATAAATATTCTCTGGTTATTTCTTCCTAGATCTTAACTGCAAAAGCTCAGATCTTGCTAGCATACATTAGCCAGGTCCTCAATTCCTTCAGTATGAAACCTATTTCCTTCTGGAATATAGACAGTAATCATCAGTACTTGACCCTCATTTATCTGGATGGAGACAAGGACAAAAGATGAAGGATTTGCAACATCTTTTAGGCTCTTGTGTCAGGTGAACCTTTGCAAGACCTGAGGGAGGCACCTCTCTTCCAACAAGGAAGAGAAAGTGGCAGGCCTGGGACTTTCAGATCAATCAACCAAATATCCCGTCACCAGGTCCCAGGGTCCCACTGTTTTCTTATCAGAAATCTGACATAGGTGACCTATCAAGGATTCTCTGCAACACTCTCTTACAATAAGATCCTAAGTCCAATTTTCAGTGGTGCCTGCCAGTAACTGTAAGACCTAAGGGCTTCTCAAAACCCTGTCATAGAGAACTCTGGTTTTCAAAGTGTGCTGTAAGCAGATAGTTTGTTAAAGAATTCCAAAGTAGCAACTTCCCTGGCGGTCCAGCAGTTAAAGACTCTGTGCTTCCAATGCAAGAGGCATGGGTTCAATCCCTGGTTGGGGAACTAAGTTCTCACATGCTGTACAGTTAAAAAAATAAATATCATTCCTGTTTACCTACAAAGAGAGGGTTATAGATTTGTTTTGCTTTACTGCAAATTGTGTGTGTGTGTAAGTTGCTTCAGTCATGTCCAACTCTTTGCAACCCTGTGGACTGTAGCACACCAGGCTCCTCGGTCTGTGGGATTCTCCAGGCAAGAATACTGGAATGGATTGCTATGCCCTCTTCCAAGGGATCTTCCAGACCCAGGGATTGAACCCGCATCTCTTATGTCTCCTGCATTGGCAGGCAGGTTCTTTACCACTAGCATCACCTGTGTGCATTCAAAAAGGTACCCATCATTTTTCACTGCCCTAATCTTCACCCAAACCAATTCAATCCTAAAGGAAATCAATGTTGAATATTCATTGGAAAGTCTGTTGCTGAAGCTGAAGCTCCAGTACTCTGACCACCTGATGTGAAGAGCTGAAACTCAATGGAAAAGACTCTCTGATGCTGGGAAAGACTGAAGGCAAAGAGAGAAGGGGGCAGCAGAGGATGAGATGGTTTGATAGCATCATTGAATCTGCCTGCAATGCAGGAGATCTAGGATCAATCTCTAGGTTGGAAAGATCCCCTGGAGAAGGGAATGGCTACTCACTCCAGTATTCTTGTCTGGAGAGCTCCATGGATAGAGGAGACCGGTCAGTTATAGTCTATCGGGTCGCAAAGAGTTGGATACGACTTCGTGACTGCACAACAAAAATAAAATCTTCACCTAAATATTCAATGCCTTATGACCTAGATGTCACCTAGAATCTTTCTTCACTATCATTCTTGATTATCTTCATAATTGGCTCAGACTCTAATTCCACACTCTGAGAAAGTCCAAAGCCTTTTCAGTTTAGTTCAGTTCAGTCACTCAGTCATGTCCGACTTTGCAACCTCATGGACTGCAGCACGCCTGGCTTCACTGTCCATCACCAACCCCGGAGCTTGCTCAAACTCATGTCCATCAAGTCAGTGATGCCATCCAACCATCTCATCCTCTGTCATCCCCTTCTCCTGCCTTCAATTTTTCCCAGCATCAGGGTCTTTTCCAATGAGTCAGTTCTTCGCAGAACTTTTTCTTAAACAGCCTTTTCAAGAGTTCTTCCAATTATGGTACTCTTATATCCTCATATTTGTCTCTGGCCATGGACAACTTTTTCCATGTGTTTTCATAATGCAATTTGTTAACACAGATGTGATGCTGTTCATCACATACTCCAAAAGGAAAAAGAGAGAGAGAGAAAGGTTAAAAAAAAAAATACTACTCACAGAATTTTTTCTGGATGTTAGGAGTAGGTTGTGTGTGTGTATTGGGTGGCAGGGGTGCGGAGGGAAGGTTGGGGAGATGACACTGAAAACACTTCCTGAATCAACATTTAACAGTCTTGTTGTTTAAATTCTTTTTGGGCATCCTGTCACAGGAGTTTTGCCCCATCTCACTGACTCTTCTCATTCCTCTATTTCTTACTTCCTCCCACTCAGATTCCCTTAGAAACTGAAATAGTTTTTCTCCTCACCTTTGTAGACAGCAATATAGCTTTTTGCTAACTCTTACTGTCAAACTTTCCCACACAAACCATTCAGCCAAGCCCAAAGGGCTGCTATTCAACTTTTAACATTTGTTATTAACTATAGAGACCATAAACATTAAAAATATTTTTCTCTTACACTTTTCCTGATTTTATAACTTCTTGCTATTTTTCAGTACTCCCAGAGATGTAGCCCTTAAGTACAGTCTGTCAATTCTTTTATGAAGATGTAAGAATACTCTTCTAAAGTCAAGGTTTATTCATCCCAAGGTAAAAATTTCTCAAATTCTACTATACTGTACCACCTTGCATGCATACTAAGCTGCTTCAGTTGTGTCTGACTCTTTGCAACCCTCTGGACTACAGCCCACCATACTCTTCTGTCCATGGAACTTCCCAGGCAAGAATACTGGAGTGGGTTGCCATTCCCTTCTCCAAGGGATCTTCTTGACCAAGGGATTGAACCTGGGTCTCCTCTATTGTGGGCAGATTCTTTATTGCCTGAGCTACAAACTGTATGATATAGCCCTAAAGCCTAGATTGTTCTTTTTCTAATTATTTCCAGCCAATTAGCTCATGTGTATTTGAGTATGTTTTTTAACCTTTCTCTCAGTTTCCTTCATTTGAAACTGAGAATAATAACGATGTCCTGAGCATAAGTCTATGATAATGATTAAAAAAAAAAATACACTTAGCACTGTATCTACATAGCACAAACAAGTGTTCAATGTATGCTAATAATTTTTATCTTCATTATTCTTATCATATATGGACCCAAGAGTCTCCTTGATCCTATAAAGTAAAGGAGGATAATGTTCCTGATGTCAGTGAAGAGGTGGACAGGGGCTATTTGAAAATCTTACTGCAGGATTAAAACAGAGTTCCTTACAAAGTCCCATTTTTTTCCCCTAATATCGGACTCCATACATAATTTAATATCTCTCTAGTGACAGACTAGCAAAATAGATGGACTCCCATGTTTTCTACACATACGTGTATACTTACATACACACAATGTATAAAAGAGAAGCCTAGACAGGGGATCAGAGAGATTTGGGAGAATATCCACATGACATCTTTTCTGGCCATGTCTCAAAAACATCCAGATTTCCGAGCTTCCTCTTGGACATAAAGCCCATCTGTGACAATCTGGTTTCTCTGCATATTGAAGAGCACATTTTCTCTCCTGGGGAATAGTGGGAGCATACATTGCCAACGTGCTGGCAGAGCCTGCCTGGGAAGCCACGCTCCTCTTTTTCTTTGGCTCTCAGAAGTGACTTATAGTCAACAGTTGCCTTCGTCAAGTGGAGAAGACAAGCAATGTGTCTTAAATAGCACTCTTATAATTAGAAATATGCACACAAAGATTAATTTTGGAATCTATGCTTTTTTTTTCCCTGAAGAGCATAATTTCCTAAAATCTGGGGGGAAAAGTTTATGTTCTCACTACCTTTTTGAAAAAATAAGTCTCAAGAAGCCTTCTTGTTCCTTCAAATTTCATCTTGCAACCTGAATTGTTTAAGTTAAGCATAAATGCAAAATGCAAATAGTAAGAAAAACTGGGCAAATTTTTGGTCACCCATATGATGGAGAAATCCATATTTAAAGAATAATTACAAATCAATGAGAAAAAGGAGTGATCCATTAAAAAATTATCTAATTATAAAAGAATTGCAAGTGACTAAAAAATATGAAACATGTTCACCTTACTAGTAATCTAAAATAATCAAATTTAAGACTAACAATGATTCATTTTGCCTAAGATATTTGCTGATACTAATGGTGCAGTAAAAAGAAAAATATTTGATTTTGCTGATGGGAGTAGTAAATTGACACTCTCTCTGGTGACTCAGATGGTAAAGAATCTGCCTGCAATGCAGGAGACCTGGATTCTATACCTGGGTCAGAAAGATTCCCTGGATAAGGGAATGGCTACCCACTCCAGTATTTTTGCCTGGAGAATTCCATAGAAAGAGGAGCCTGATGGACTAAAGTCCATGGGGTTGCAAAGAGTCAGGTATGATTGAGCAAATAACACTTTCATTTTTTTCACTTTCTTAATAGCATAGAATAGGAGGATACGTTGGTTCAGATTTTGTAGAAGGCAAATTGACAATGTGTTCAAAGTTTTATCCTTTGATCCCCAAATTTCCCTTGTAGGAAACATATCTAAGAAATATTTAACTACTTATCTCTGGTGATGCTGAATGGAGTATTTTTTTGTAATAAAAAATGATAAAGTCAATATCTAAAAGAGTAGATTTGTTAAAAGATGGCACATTCTTAAAATGGACTACTGTGCAGAAGTTGAAAATGATAATTTAGAAAGATTATGTATGATATGAAAAAATATTTGTGACATTTTTAAGGGAGGATAAAGGCGAGAAAGCCATCTCCCTAGTTATGCTGCTTCTTTTCTTAACACGATTCAAATCTTCATCACTCTTCAAATACCCTATCCTACACACTTTCTTCAACCACAGGGAAAATTCTCAACTCTTGAACAGAAAAGAATATGCCAGACAGGTCCTCTCTCCAGTTCTATCTTGACACCTACAGTTTCCTGAATTAAGGCACCCCTAATTCTAGCCTCAAGCTCATTCTGCCCCCTGGGCTTTCGGTAGCTGTCTGCCCACGTGTAATGTATAAGGGACAAGGCGAAGTTCAAAGGGAAACTCAAATGTATGTGTCTAAACATTTTAGTCATAAATCAAGATAACTCTTATGTAAAATATGTTCCCACCCTTCTGATGAACAAATATGCCTCCCTGAGGAACTGAGAACCAAGTGGGAATTAAATTCTGGGATGTTCTGAACCAGAATGAGGAGATACTCTCAAGCCTGCTCCCCTTCTCTTCCCACTTCCGGCTGTGTCCCACACTCTGAAGGGCACTCACACGTAGTTCAGGTTCTGTGCAGCCTTCATGACAGCCACCTTGAACCCCCTTCTGGCTTAGATGTGACACATGCCTGCTATGTGCCCATCTGAGGGAGCAAAGATTCTGAAAAAAAGGCACATGGACCCCAGAGGGAAGCTCTGCAGGGTCATCAAAGCAGGAAGTGGACTTCAGATGGGCCCTGAATGAGCACCACACAGACACAATCCGTTGGTCCACAGACTCTGCCTGCCCTTTAGGGAGGAGAAACATCAGAGGAGAACCAGCGCAGCTCCCAGATCTGGTCTCTGTCTTCTTCAGTCACAACCCAACCTTGGCTGTTTGGTGGAGACAGGTCACCCTGCTGCATAAAGATGAGTTTCTACTTCCTGATTTGAATATGAGGCTTGTGATTTTTGGTTGAAGAACAAATAAACGTGATCATTTCACAAGTGATGTGTCTTATTTCATACGTTTTGAACACTTCTATCTTATTTATAGTAGGAAATTTACTCTACACAAAATTCCGCCTCCCCAGTTCAGTTCAGTTCAGTCGCTCAGTCGTGTCTGACTCTTTGCGACCCCATGAATCGCAGCACACCAGGCCTCCCTGTCCATCACCAACTCCCGGAGTTCACTCAGACTAACGTCCATCGAGTCAGTGATGCCATCCAGCCATCTCATCCTCTGTC
>NW_011495058.1:5723135-5730917 GCF_000754665.1 Bison bison bison
CATCTATTTCCCATGAAGTGATGGGACCGAATACCATGATCTTTGTTTTCTGAATGTTGAGCTTTAAGCCAACTTTTTCACTCTCCACTTTCACTTTCATCAAGAGGTTTTTTAGTTCCTCTTCACTTTCTGCCATAAGGGTGGTGTCATCTGCATATCTGAGGTTATTGATATTTCTCCTGGCAATCTTGATTCCAGCTTGTGCTTCTCCCCAGTGAACTTTTTGGAATTGTCATTCACTTGTATGAATCTCTTAAAAAAGAATCCCTCCTATATATACCTTTTTAGTGAGTATTTTGGAGAAGGAAATGGCAACCCACTCTAGTGTTCTTGCCTGGAGAATCCCATGGATGGAGAAGCCTGGTAGGCTGCAGTCCATGGGGTCGCACAGAGTCGGACACGACTGAAGCGACTTGGCAGTGAGTATTTTAATTCTTGGACTCTCTCTTTTTACAAATTTTATTACTTTAAATAGAGGATAATTATTTTAGTTGGAGGATAATTGCTTTACAATGTTGTGTTAGTTTCTTCTGTCCAGCAATGTGATCTCTCCCGAAGGTGAGTATTCACCTATCATTTAGTGTTGAGGGCCTTGAACTCAAAATGTAGGGGGTGATTGAATAAAAGGTTAGATAATTTGTTAGGAAGTACTTGAAGCACAGAGTAACCTGCCCATCACGAAGATGACTGTCTAGAGGAAGCAAATTCAGGAATAACTTTTTTTTTTCTTGTACAGTGTAATTTTGAGAAGAAATGCTGCTGCTTGCTGGTGCCTTGTTTGCCTAAAAAATATTTAACTCATAGAAAAAATATCTGGGAACTCGTGATGTGTTCCAGAAGTATCTTTCAACAAAGCAATGCAACTGCAAGGTTGTCAAGACAAGTGGAAACAGATAAGAATGAGTCAATGTGGTATTTAAGCAAGTTAGAAAGTGAGGAGAAGGCAATGGTACCCCACTCCAGTCCTCTTGCCTGGAAAATCCCATGGACGGAGGAGCCTGGTAGGCTGCAGTCCATGGGGTCGGGAAGAGTCGGACACGACTGAGCGACTTCACTCTCACTTTTCACTTTCATGCATTGGAGAAGGAAATGGCAACCCACTCCAGTATTCTTGCCTGGAGAATCCCAGGGACAGGGGAGCCTGGTGGGCTGCCGTCTATGGGGTCGCACAGAGTCGGACACGACTGAAGTGACTTAGTAGTAGTAGTAGTAATAGTAGTAGTAGAAAGTGAGGATGGATTCACAGTGGCTACATATCTCTTCAATTAATTTAATAAATACATCTGCAGAATTTTTTACAAAGGATGTTTTATCCAGCAGTCCTATTGTTAACCTTAGGACTTTCCAATCCTTAGCTTTCTGATCATATTTTTTTTTCAATTTGGGAATTAGAACAGAGCATTGTCCTGATGGACTAATGCACATCACTATGACCTGGCAGACAAAACTGGTCTTGTTTCCACCACAGCAATTTTATGAATTGGTCTCAAGTTACAAATACTCTGAGCACCCATGACATCCTGGGAATCTGAGTGGTGCGAGCCTGTGTCTCCATGTTTCTATGGTAACTCCAACACACATAATAAGCCAAGTGATCAGAAATAAATCAGTCTACTATGTTCTTAATTTCCTTAAGAAAAACTCCAGGTGTGCATGTATGTATTTTAACTGCAAGCCAAGCTTCAGAGAAAAGTGTGAATTATATATACAATATACATGCCACACACACAGAAAAATGTGTGTATATTCTACAAGAATGCCACATGTATGTAGTATACTGTACACATGTAAAAAGAGGCACTGACTTCATAAAATGCTGAAAGCTATTCCGGCTATCTCTACACCCAACAGTAAACCAGCATTAAGTGAATAAAGTACGTGAGAAAAAGCACAGGATCAAACCAGCAGATGCAGGCTTAGAACTAGCTCAGAGATTTTCCTGGTGTTTGATATTTTGGAAATCTGTGTTCTCTAATGACCAGTTTCATATAAGGCTACTTCCAGTGTCAAGGTGGAGGCAGTATTTATAATTCTCCAACATATGAGAGAATGGGAAACCAGATGTTACCTGCATACAAGGCTTTAACTCCCTGGGTGCAGTCTGTCCTGAGCCACAGAGTAAGGAGGGCGCCGGTGCTGACGCTGAAGAAATGCAGCTGAAATCCTGGTAACTAGCATGCTTGGGCCTGTTGTTCCTCCTGACAGCTGCGGGGTGTCTCAACGTTTCCCAAGAGACCACAGCTGACTCCTGAGTCCTCCACCTGGAGAGTAGCCTCCAGGCTTTGCATTCCTGCCCCAAGTCGACTTCCAGCCCCTTCAAAGGGGCCCCGCCAGCAGGAAATCTCCTTTGAACAACGTGGGGGCCGCCTGCGGGCCGGGTCCTGGTCCTGGCAGGCCGAGGAAGGCAAACAGGAGCCCAAAGGATGCTCCCAAGGCTTGGGGTGTGTAGGGCAGCAAGCGGGATGCCAGGGTCGCGCTGGTGGATGCCAGCGTCTCAGAAAACCAGAACCGCAGAGTCCACTGGGTGGGTACCACGGCATGAACCACACTCTCGCGAGGAAGCCAACCGCAAGGGCTCTTGGGAGATCACAGCCTCAGCCCCACCTCCGCCTCTCCGTTTTAGTATCTTTTTTTTTAAAGATTTTTTTTTGATGTAGATAATTTTTAAAGTCTTTATTGCATTTGTTATATAATATTGTTTCTGTTTTATGTTCTGAGGTTCTTTTGGATGCAAGGCATGTGGGATCTTAGCTCCCCCACCAGGGATCAAACTCACACCCCCTGCATTGAAAGGTGAAGTTTTACCCGCTTGAGCACCAGGGATGCCCTTCTTTGGCTCTCTTATGTACTGTGAATATTTTCCCAGTTTATCATTTTTATTTGCATATTTTTATATATAATCATTAACATCTTTTTGTTTTTGCAGTGTTGTGCATTAAGGGTCATATATCAAGTTGCTTTCCATGCCTCTTCCTCCTCCCCCAGGGTTATGTGTTCTAGATTTTCTTCATGGGCTTTAAATCATCCCACACCTACATTTAATTATCTGATTTATTGGCGTTTATTTTTACAATACTCTATGAAATAGTATCCAACCTTTTCTTCCAGAACTTAACCAGATGTTATAACTTAATCTGTTGATAAATTGCTTTTCTACTTTGTTTAATTATTTTCTATTAAAGTATAATACACAAAGAGACTGCATAAATCATATAAATGCAGTCCAATGAGTTGTCTAAGTGAACACATTCATGAAAATACCCCAGTAGCTCAAGAACCAGAACGCGGCCAGCACCTAGGACACCCACTGCCAGGCTTTTTCTTAGTCACTGTGTTTCTTCCCCACCAAAGGTTACTGCTATATGTACAGATGAACCCACATATTCTCTTGTGATGTGCTCTCTTCCACTTCAAGTTATACTTGTGAAATTCAGGTTGTGCTAATGTATATTTTGTTGTATAGTATTTTATTATTTGAATATTTCACAATTTATCTCTTCTACCATTGGTGGACATTTGGGTTGTTTCCAACTTTGGGCTAGATTGCTACTGTAAACATTCTTGTATATATATAATACAAGTTTCTGTTAAGTATACATGTACATAAGGATGAAATTGCTGGACCATGTCATAAAATTTTGCCAAACAGTTTTAAGGTGATACACAAATTTGCATTACTTTCAGCATGAGAATTTCAGGTATTCAGTATCTTCAGCAGTGTTTATTATTGTTACTCTTTTTAATCTTAGCTCTTTTGGTGAAGGTATTGACTTATTTAGCTATAGTTTTCACTTATTTTATGACTAATAAAGTTGAGAACACTTTCATAGATGTATTGGCCATTGGATATAATTTTTTGTAAAGTGTGTGTTTAATTCTATTGCCCACTGTTTTAGTGGATTCCGTGTCTTTTTCTTATTGGTGTATTGGAACTTTTATGCATTCTGGAAAAAAATCCCTCGTGTTTATGGATATATATATGTCACAATATCTTAGTATATGCTGTGACAGTTTTGTCACCCTTTATATGTTTCCTAGGTCTGATGTGACAAACTAGCACAGACTTGGTGGCTTGAAACAGCAGATTTTTTTTTCTCTCTCACAGTTCTGAAGGCCATAAGGCCAAAGTCAAAGTGCAGGCAAGGTGAGTTCCTTCTGAAGATTCTGAGGAAGAATCTATTCTGTGCCTCTCTCCTAGTTTCTGGTGACTCCAGGTGTTCTTTGTTTTCTTTGACTTTTCTTGTAAACATATCATTTCAATATCTGACTCCATATTAACATTGTGGTGGTTTAATCGCTAAGTCGAGTCCAACTCTTGCAACCCCATGGATTGTAGCCTGCCAGGCTCCTCTGTCCATGGGATTCTCCAGCCAGGAATACTGGAGTGGGTTGCCATTCCCTCCTCCAGGGGATGTTCCCAACCCAGGGATCAAACCAAGGTCTCCTGCATTGCAGGCAGATTCTTTACTGACTGAGCTATGAGGGATATTAACATTATCCCTTGTGTAACTGTCTCTGTCTCTACAAAGTGCTCTCTTCTGTGCCTCCATGTCTGTTCCTCGTCTTCTTTATTTCCCATCATTGGACTCAAAGTGAAAGAAAGAAAGTGATATTGCTCAGTCCTGTCTGACTCTTTGCAACCCCATGGACTGTAGCCTATCAGGCTCCTCCATCCATGGGATTCTCTAGGCAGAAATACTGGAGTGGGTTGCCATTTCCTTCTCCAGGAGATCTTCCCAACCCAGGGATTGAACCCGGGTCCCTCATAGCTCACTGGACTCAGGGCCCACCCTAATCCATGATGATCCCATCCTGAAATCTTCAAATCAATCACATCTTTGCCATGTAAGGTTAGTTAATATTCATGGGTTCCAGGTGAACTGAATTTGAGTAAATACCATTAAACCGCTGCTGCTGCTGCTAAGTCACTTCAGTCGTGTCCAACTCTGTGTGACCCCATAGATGGCAGCCCACCAGGCTCCCCCGTCCCTGGGATTCTCCAGGCAAGAACACTGGAGTGGGTTGCCATTTCCTTCTCCAATGCATGAAAGTGAAAAGTGAAAGTGAAGTCGCTCAGTAATGTCTGACTCTTGGCGACCCCGTGGACTGCAGCCCACCAGGCTCCTCCATCCATGGGATTTTCCAGGCAAGAGTACTGGAGTGGGGTGCCATTGCCTTCTCCGATTAAACCACTACATTCTCATAATTGTATTTTTTCCCTCATGGTTGGCTCCTTTTTGCAGCCCTTTAAAGAAGTCTTTTCCTCCTCCCTTACTCTTACCATCATGAAGATATTCTCTTATGTTATATTCTAGAGAAGCTAACACATTTAGATATATCATCCATCAGCAGTTAATAGTTGTGCAAGGTAAAGTAAAGTGTCAAATTTCACTCCACTCCAAACAGACGTTTAACTGACGAAGGAACACTATTAAACAGAACATTCTTTTTGCACTATTCTGTAGTATCAGTCATAAATTAATGCCAATTAAGTGTTCTTTCTGGACATTTCTGAAAGATTTGTCCGTCAGTCAGTCCTTAGATCATTCCCACACTATCTTAATTACTGTAGGTTTATAGGTCCTGATATTCAATAGTGGAAGGTCTCTTTCTTTTTCAAGATTGTCATGACTATAAGGTGGTTCCTTCCATTTCCATGTAAATTACAAAATCATCTTATTTTGCTTCTCTCAAAATGCTTGAATTTTGATTGGGGTTGCATTGAATCTTCCATCAATTTTAGGGTATGCTGAAATTTTTACCATGTTGGAAGTGTATATTCTTCCTTTTTAAGTCTTTATCAGCCTCAGCAATGTTTTAGATACTGTGAAGGACTTTTGAATACCTTTTGTTATGTTTATTCCTGTGTATCAGATGTTTTGATATCATTTTAATGGCATATTTTAAAAATTTGCCAATTTCTAATTGTCTCTGTAGATATTCTTAATTTGGTTTCCATAGATCTTGCTGATTTATTTGTTAATTATAATGGGTTATCAGCAGATTCTTTTAGGTCATTACATACAATCATCTGAGAATAGTGAGAATTTTACCTCTAGCTTCTTAATCTTTTTCCTTTTATTTCTGTCTCTTGTTTTATTTCACTGTCTAGGACCTCTAACATAATACTGAATAGAAATAAAGTGGGCAGAAATCTTTGTCTGGTTCCCAGTATTAGAAACCTTCTAACATTTTAACAGTGTACCATTCAGAGATCTGCTACAGGTTTTTTTTTTGTAAGC
Source organism: Bison bison bison (assembly GCF_000754665.1). Lineage (NCBI taxonomy): Eukaryota > Metazoa > Chordata > Mammalia > Artiodactyla > Bovidae > Bison > Bison bison. The sequence continues at coordinate 5,729,378 of NW_011495058.1, forward strand.
ATTCCAAGTTAAGGAGTTAATTCTCTTCTCTCCTTAACTCACTAAGAGTTTTTCCCCCAATGAGTAGATGGGTTTTGTCAAATGCTTTCTCCGCTCTTATTGTTAAGTAAATTTTTCTTTTTTTGTTAATTTGGTCATCTATATTGTAATTGGTCATTTATATTGTAAATTAATATAATGATTTTGATATATGTAATGTTAAATCAGCCTTACTTACCCCAGATAAATCCACATTTGCAATGTATTATCTTTTCTACATGTTATTATATATACTAAGATTTTTTTTTTTATCAGGTTATAGTAACAAAATTTGACTGGCTTTTTAATATAAAATGGGGATTACTCTCTTGATTTACAATATTCTCTTTTTATCATTTTACTGTCTGCAAGATATACAGTGATGTCCCTTTTTCATTCTCAATATAAGTAAATATCATTGGTTTTTGGTTCTTGATCAGCTTGCCAGGAGTTTATTAAGATTAGTAGTATTTCTTTTTAAATCAACCTTTGGTATTATTGGTTCTCTCCATTTTATTATTATTGTTAATATACTACTATGTCATTACTTTTTACATTTAGCTGTATTATTAATTTTTTCAGTCTTTGCTATATTAAATTTTTTCAGTCTTTGCATTTCAGTCTTTGATGTTCTTTTTACTAACTTCTTTAGATGAATACTTAGATCATTGTTTTCTAGTCTTTCTTCTTTTCTCACATGTATATTTAAGTTTTATATAAGCATAGTTTTAGCTGCATTTGACAAATTATTATGTCATAACTTGCCACATTAGTCTAGAAGCAGAATCCCTTTTTGTCACCACTTTTACTTCCACATTCTTTTGTGCACTTGATTCTGCTTCTGGACTTGCTATCCTATTGTTTTCTGTTTAATCCTGCAGCTGTCTCACCTTGTTTACTTTTCTTCCCTTTATAAGGTGATCTAATGACTCACAGAGCAAGGCCCTCTTCTATGTAGTATTTGCAAAGAATTCTCTTGACTCTTCTAGGGTCCTCATTCACGGGTATAATTTTGTCAGATTCTCTAAAAATAATTCATTAGACATATGTTTTGAGTGGAATTAAAAATACAGATTATGAAGAAGTGACATGCTCGCAGTATTGAGTTTTTATGCTCAGGAATATGATATGTCTCTTCAATACATTCCTCAATAAATAATTATCAATAATTGTTTACATCATTTTCCAATAAATATTTATAAATTTTAATATGGATTTACATATTTCTTATTAACCTTTTATCCCCCCCTAGGAATTATTTGAAGTTTTTTTTTTTTTTTTTTTATTTTAGCATTAACTAGTAACTACTAGCACTAACTTAGAGAAGGCGATGGCACCCCACTCCAGTCCTCTTGCCTGGAAAATCCCATGGGTGGAGGAGCCTGGTAGGCTGCAGCCCATGGGGTCGCTAAGAGTCGAACACGACTAAGCGACTTCACTTTCACTTTTCACTTTTCACTTTCATGCATTGGAGAAGGAAATGGCAACCCACTCCAGTGTTCTTGCATGGAGAATCCCAGGG
>NW_011495058.1:5731017-5743398 GCF_000754665.1 Bison bison bison
CCACTGCAGGCGGTGGGGCTGTGGCATGCTGGGCCTGGAGTAGGGGCTGGGTCGTGGGAGGCTCCAGGAGTGGCCTGGAGCCAGTGTCTCAGGCGTCGAGGAACCGCCCAAGTTTGTGTGGTGGTGCAACCCCCAGCTTGTTTTCCTGGTGGCCCAGCCATGTCCAAGTATTTCTGGTCCCTGATCCTTTTGAACTATGGTGTTGGAGAAGACTCTTGAGAGTCCCTTGGACTGCAAGGAGATCCAACTAGTCCATCCTAAAGGAAATCAGTCTGGGTGTTCATTGGTAGGACTGATGTTGAAGCTGAAACTCCAGTACTTTGGCCACCTGATGGGAAGAACTGACTCATTAGAAAAGACCCTGATGCTGGGAACAATTGAAGCAGGAGGAGAAGGGGACGACAGAGGATGAGATGGTTGGATGGCATCACCGACTCGATGGACATGAGTTTGAGTAAGCTCGGGGAGTTGGTGATGGACAGGGAAGTGTGGTGTGCTGCAGTCTATGGGGTCTTAAATAATCGGACACGACTGAGTGACTGAACTGAACTGAGTGACTACTAATATATAGGAAAATTCACCGACTTCAATATTTACTTTTGAACTTGCTAATTTTTTTTAGCTATTTTTTCTGACTTTTTCAGATAAAAATCATATCATCTGCATGTAGTAATAATTTTCTCCTCTTTTTTCATATTTACATTGTTCACCCTCCAGTTTCTTATTGCATTAATTAATCCCTCTCAAACATGTTGAGAACTCAGTGACATCAGGCTTAGTTATGTTCTGACTTTAATAGGAATGTTTTCAGTATTTCCCTATTAATTACAATAGAGTGGTAGATATTTATTGCATTAAACAAGTCATTTTTTATTTTGGTTTCTTAAATTTTCCATTTAGGCATTTATTTTAAAATCAGGATGAATGATTAATTTTACAAATACTTTTTCAGCCTCTATGACTCCAGGATCTCAGTTCCAAATAAAACTAAGTCTAACTGCTCCTGTGTAGCACAGATCATGCCCAGGAGAGGGGAACCAAGCCTGCAAAATTCTCATGAAGTTGAGGGGGAGAGGCATCTCCAGGAAGACCAACCAAATCATTCTATGACTCAGTGCAATGAGATCACTGTTGAATGCTAGGTGACCCAGCTGATTTCCCCAGCACAGCTACCCTGGAGCCCCAGAGCCGGGGCGTGGTACCATCACTGCCCCTACTTCCTAGCTTTGCCTACTTAATTTGGATTTAAACCTGGTGTCAGTGTGGTTGGTTAATCCTAGGATGTATACTCATGTCCTGGATGCCAGAGAAGCTGCTTCTCTGGTAGCTCAGCTGGTAAGGAATCTGCCTGCAAAGCAGGAGACCAGAGTTCAATTCCTGAGCCAGGAAGATCACCTGGAGAAGGGATAGGCTACTCACTCCAGTCTTCTTGAGTTTCCCTCATGGCTCAGATGGTGAAGAATCCACCTGCAATGTGGGAGACCTGGGTTGAAAAGATCCCCTGGAGGAAAGCATGGCAACCCACTCCAGTATTCTTGAGTGGAGAATCCCCATGGACAGAGGTGTCTGGGAGGCTGCAGTCCATGGGGTCACAAAGAGTGGGACACAACTGAGCAACTTTCACCTTCACTTCACACCAGTACTCTCACAGGGTACAGGATTCTCCAAACATGTGAAAATGGTTCTGATGCTGGGTGGTCACTGCACACAGTCAAAAAGTTGACATCTCCACATTCATAGAAATTTTTGAATGGATTGTCTCCTTTATTCTACTAATGTGAAATATATATATAATATATGTATATTGCCATTATTATTATTAAAGTCTCCAATGCCGTGTATCTGGAAAATGCCAAAGGTTGAATTTAGTATGTTAAAAGCTATGAGCTTTCAGCAAGAACTGATTGCTGGTCCATGAATATAAGTGACAGAGATTGCAAATGATTTCTTTTTAGAGGGTGTGTAAGAGAAGCCCTTCCAGCTTGGTAAGGCTGTCACACTCTTTGCTGAGTTACCTGTGTTGGGTATATCAAGAAAGCATCTGTCCAGAGTTGAAAACTGGAGATGTTTGTTTTAATATACACAGTGGATTTCTTCTTAATTGAGCCAGTTCATTCATGTTTGCCACAGTTCCCCAAATTCCCAGGCCTTGTCATATATTCACATCATCTAAAACCCTGCAAGCATTCAGAAATAGACTTTCCCTTTATGGTACCATGTTTTGATTCTTTTTCGAGCTTTGAAAATCATAACAATAGTACATGCATGTTGTATAATGTCAAACAGTACATTATTATATATATTATATAATTGTATATATATATATGTACATAAATAAATGTGTATAACAAAGTTGAGACTTCCCTGGTCATCCAGTGGCTAAGACTCCTAGCTCCCAATGTAGGGGGCCCGAGTTCCATCCCTGGTCAGGGAACTAGGTCCCATATGCCACAATTAAAGATCCCACATGATGCAAGTAAAGATCCCAGGTGCTGCAACTAAGACCTGGTACAGCCAAATGAAAAAATAAATAAAACCAAATATTTTTAAAAATAGCTACAAAAATATGAACAAGCTAATCCTCTCCCTGACACTTCACTCATCCCTTTCAGATAACCAGTGTTAACAGCATGGTATGTGCTAGCCCTTCTTCATACATAATCTTTCAAACATATTTGCTTTCTTTGTATTTTTGCTTGCTTTTACTGATGTGGAATTCTACTATACTCAGTCAACAAATTGTTTTTCTTTTAAGGTTTTACTGTGGAAAATCTCAAATATATGTAGGCACAGAGAGGATACTATCATAGTTCAGTTGGTAAAGAATCTGCCTGCAATGGAGGAGACCCTGGTTCAATTCCTGGGTTGGGAAGATCCTCCAGAGAAGGGATAGGCTACCCATTCCAGTATTCTTGGGCTTCCTTTGTGGCTCAGCTGATAAAGAATCCGCCTGCAATGCAGGAGACTTGGGTTCAGTCCCTGGGTTGGGAAGATCCCCTGGAGAAGGGAAAGACTGCCCACTCTAATATTCTGGTCTGGAGAACTCTGGACTGTATAGACCATGGGGTTACAAAGAGCTGGAGACGACTGAGCAACTTTCACTTGCACTTTCATGTCCCCAACACAGAGCTTTAACAATTATCAGTTCAAGGTCAATCTTGGTTTAAACTCTACCTTCATTTCTCCACACTCCTCCATATCTTGGATGATTTTTATTTTAATATGTAGAATTACGCCCCCCCCCCACAGTTTTATGTAAAAAATTTCAAACCTATAAAAAGTGTTGGCAGGCTAGTATAATGAACAATCCATCTGTTCATCATCTGGATTTCCCAGTTGTTTTTTCATCCTAGACAGGCTTCCCTGTAACTCAGTTGGTAAAGAAACTGTCTGCAATGCAGGAGACCCTGATCTGATTCCTGGGTTGGGAAGATCTGCTGAAGAAGGGATAGGCTACTCACTCCAGTATTCTTGGGCTTCCCTTGTGGTTCATCTGGTAAAGAATCCACCTGCAATGCAGGAGACCTGGGTTCAATCCCTGGATTGGGAAGGTCCCCTGGAGAAGTGAAAGGCTACCCACTCCAGTATTCTGGCCTACAAAATTCACAGTCGGACACAATTGAGCAAATTACTCACTTTCAGCCTGGACAATATTTTATGGAGTTCTCTATATTTAGACATAACTTTATCCTTTCCTCCCCTAATTTCTTGATGCACACACACACATAAATTACTTTGTATAATTACTCATTTTTATAGAATACCACTGATGTGCAGAAGCAGGATGGCTGAGATGCTTAAAGCAAGGTGATCAAGTTCACCCAAACAGAAGGATTGAACCAAAACAGTTGCCAAAGGGGGAAACAAGGAAAGATACTGTGTAACAGTGGTTAAGGGAAGGCACTCTCTCATGCTTAGCTGGGGGAACTCCAAAAATCTCTTCTGCTAAAGTTACTTGCAGACACCTAGCTTTGGAACCAGACAGCTGTCTATACAAAGCAGACTCACCCACCCAGGGAAGAGAGGACCCTGAAACACGAGGTCTTGGTCCAAGCTCAGGAGGGCCAATGGCCAATTGCTGGCCACTTTCCTTTAATAAACTGTTGGAACAGTAAGTCATTCCAAGCCAACTATTTTTAGATTGTTCCAACTGCCTTTTGAATTGGGCAAAGTTTATCACTAATACTGCATTTTTGGTCAGTTCTCCTTGTATTTCTAATTGTGCTTTATATACTTTTTCAAAATATTATTAGGCACATCAAACTTCACAGTTACAGCTTCCTTGTACATTTCAGTTTTTATAAAAGAGAAACCATCCAGTTTGATCCTGACTAATAACAAGTAGCTGGAGAAGGAAATGGTAACCCACCCACTCCAGTATTCTTGCCTGGGAAATCCTATGGACAGAGGAGCCTGGCAGGCTACAGTCCATGGGGTCACAAGAGTTATACATGACTTAGCAACTAAACAAACACCACCAGTAACAAGTAGCTTGTGTGTGCATGCTAAGTCGCTTCAATCGTGTCAGTATCTTTGGGTCCCTATTAGTTTTGGCCCTCCAGGCTCCTCTGTCCATGGGATTCTCCAGGCAAGAATACTGGAGTGGGTTTCCATCTCCTCCTCCAGGGTATCTTCCCCACCTGGGGATTGAACCCGTATCTCTTATGTCTCCTGCACAAGTAGTATATATATTACCAAAGTTTCTTTGAGCATATCTCACTCAACACCCTGCAGCAGCAGGAAGCAAGCCTTCTAGGTCTGAGAAAATTTGAATACCAGCTCTTTCTCTCCAGTTACATTTTCCTATCTTGGACAATGATGCAATATACCATGGACTAAGCCCCACTTAGCTGGTGTTTAGATCTCCTTTCCAGATTCAGATATGAAGGAGATAATGGTGTTTGTAGTTTTGGGCTTGAAATCTACATCAACTGACATTAACAACATCCATCCACAACACATTTTTGTTTGCATTTCCCTGATAAGCTAGTGGCCATTGTAGTAGGTTTAATGTATCCTTTCATTCAGGTTTGTTTGCTTTAACTTTGTATTTGTTACTTGTTGTTGCACAACAAATAACCCAAACTTCAAGGGCTTAAACAATAACCATTTATTATGTTACAGTTTCAGTGTGTCCATAATTCAGGAGTGGCTTAGTTGCAGCTGTTTGGACTCAAGGTCTCATGAGGTTATAGTCAAGCTATCCCCCCAGAGCTGCAGTAATTTGAAAGCTAGCCTGAGGCTGGAGAATTTGCTTTCAAGATGATTCTCTCTCATGCCTCAGTGACAAGTCAGGACTGGTTGCCAGCAGGATGCCTCATTTTCTCATCATGGGACTCCTCCACAGAAGTGCTTAAGTGTGTCCTCATGACATGGTCACCAATATCGAGTTCTTCTCTCCTTCCTGGACACAAAACTAACTGCATTTCAGGCAAGCATCCCTTCCCCACCCCTCATCAGTTGTAACCTTGTGACTACCCATTGGAATGTCAGCCCAGGCCATGAAATGGCCAACACCCTCTTCCCCACGCTCACTCTCTTTCCTCCTCTGTATGGCTAGAAGTGAAGGTCTCCAAAATGCCTGGGAAAAGCCCAAATTCCTGAGGAGAGCTATCTAGCCAGAAGATCTGCCCTGGACTTTGGGTCCAGGGCAGATCTAGACCTAAACCTCTGTTGTGCTAAGCTTCAGGGATTTGGCTACAGCAACTACTTTCTTACTTGCTTATTCAGACTAACACAGTACAGCACATGTGTGTATGCTAAGTTGCTTCAGTCGTGTCTCTCTGTGACCCCATGGACTGTAGTCTGCCAGGCTTCTCTGTTCATGGGATTCTCCAAGCAAGAATACTGGAGTGGGTTGCCGTGCCCTCCTCTAGGGGACCTTCCCAACCCAGGGGTTGAACCCACCTCTCTTATGTCTCCTGCATTGGTAGGCTGGTTCTTTACCACTAGTGCCACCTGGGAAGCCCACAGTACAGCACAGTTACCTTCCATTTTCAAGTGTTCTTTACATTTCTCTAATGTGGTATGGACAGCATGTTTTAATCCATGCTACTTAAGAGGAGGACTCTGTAAAGTTTCAGGTTTCCTTCCTTTCTTAAAATCTCAAAAGAGGCTCAATGATACAAATATAATATCAATAAATAAGATAAAACTGTATTTTAAATATATAGGTAAGGAAATAGGGGCTAAAGAAGAGTAAGGCTGGGAACTGGGATGCCAGATGGTTTAAATAAAAATACTGAACATATTTAGAAAAAAATGTGTCAAAATATATGAAGGATATAGCTAATAATCTAAATTATATTGTTACATTTTGTGTCAGATCATGTAGCTTTTTTCTTTTGCTGCCCAACACACAGAAATATAACTTTCAAAAAAATCTCAGTGATGATACAGTTTATATGAACTTCACACTTAATCTGTTAGACTCATTGGTGCATATAATAATCATGGCAAAAAAATGAATTTGTATGCTGGTATTATTCACAGAAATTCAAAAAGGATATTAAACCAGATTTGACAGATCTGGGCCAACAGGTAAATCTTTATTGAAAGAAAACTTTATTTTAAGAAGTGGGAAGCTCAAGGGGAATGATAATTATGTCCCTCAAGCATCAATGCTTCAGAAAAAAGAACATAGAAGATTGTTTTCCATGGTTTTAGCACAGCCAATTTAATACTCTCAAAAAGAAGTCATCGTCTCCTTCTAACCCTGTGAAAGTGCTCAGAGAGCTATAATACTGCCTCAGAAAGAATCCACTCCTGCGAATTCTCACTCACCTTGATATACACTGAGAGCTTCAGAGGCAAAATCATTAAGTAAAGTGAGAAATCTGTCTTTACACAATGCAAATTTAAATTTAATTTTCAAGTGTTTAATATTTTTTCAAAATACTTTAGAACTAAAAATTAGTCAATTCTTTTCCAAGTCAGGCACCTTTCTTTAAAAAAAAAAAGTTTTCTCTCACTGACTTACTCTTATCATATAATAGTTGAATTTGATAACATTTACTTAAGCTGTGCTGCTGCTGCTGCTAAGTCGCTTCAGTTGTGTCCGACTCTGTGTGACCCCATAGACAGCAGCCCATCAGGCTCCCCCGTCCCTGGGATTCTCAAGGCAAGAACACTGGAGTGGGTTGCCATTTCCTTCTCCAATGCATCAAAGTGAAAAGTGAAAGTAAAGTTGCTCAGTCGTGTCCGACTCTTAGCAACCCCATGGACTGCAGCCTACCAGGCTCCTGCGTCCATGGGATTTTCCAGGCAAGACTACTGGAGTGGGGTGCCATTGCCTTCTCCGACTTAAGCTATACAAGCATAATATTAATAATAAAATAAATACCTGTGGGTCCAGTATTCATGTTATGAACTAAGACCTTCCCAGGTACCGTTGAAGTTACCTATGTGATTTTTCACTCTCCCACTTCTTGCCTCCCTCACCAGTATCCTGAAAAGTTACTGTATCCTGTATCAAGATACTGTAACCAGTATCCTGAAATCTTTACAGTTTCTTCATGTATGCATAGATCTTTAAGCATGATGCTGTTCACCTTTACTTGTTTTTGAGCCTTAAAACATAATACTTAATATAAAGTGAAAGTGAAGTCGCTCAGTTGTGTCCGGCTCTTTGGGACCCTGTGGACTGTAGCCTACCAGGCTCCTCCATCCATGGGATTTTCCAGGCGAGAATACTGGAGTGGGTTGCCATTTCCTTCTCCAAATACTTAATATAGTACTCTGTAATTTGATTTACATTGCTCATCAGTTTAAGTTGAATACTTATTTCTGATTCACTCACTTTATCTCATTTAGCTGCAAAATGTTCATTTTCACTATTTTATGTGACTATTCTATAACAATTTTTTTCATACCCTTGGTGGTGGATATCTGGATTATTTCCAATGTTTTGAAATATCAGACCCTGGGGTCTTTTTTTGTTTAAATTGAAGTAGAATTGATTTATGTTTCAGATGTACAGTTTTATATATACATGTGTATTCTTTTTTAGGTAGCTTTCTATTATAGATTATTACAAGATATTGAATATAGTTTCCCATGCTATACAGTAGGTGCTTGTTTATCTGTTTTATATGCAGTAGTATGTACCACTAATCCCTGAATCTTTCATATGATATGTTTTTCTCTGACTTAATATGATGATCTCTCAGTCTATCCATGTTGCTGTAAATGGCATTATATCTTTCATTTTTATGGCTGAGTAATAGTCCATGAAATCACTTCTTAATGGCATCCTTGCATTTCTTAGAGTCATTTACCTCACTTGATTATGTTGTATTATTTTTGTACACCACTAGATTCTATTCAGAGAAGACAATGGCAACCCACTCCAGTACTCTTGCCTGGAAAATCCCATGGATGGAGGAGCCTGGTAGGCTGCAGTCCATGGGGTCGCTAGGAGTCGGGCACGACTGAGCAACTTCACTTTCACTTTTCACTTTCATGAACTGGAGAAGGAAATGGCAACCCACTCCAGTGTCCTTGCCTGGAGAATCCCAGGGACTGAGGAGCCTCGGGGGCTGCGGTCTATGGGGTCGCACAGAGTCAGACACGACTGAAGCAACACAGCAGATTCTATTTACTACTAGTCACTTAGGATTTTTGCATCTATAATAATTTTTGCATTTATAAATGATATTAGATCATAAATTTTTCTTTCTCATTGTGCTATTTTCTGGACTTGGTATCAAAATTGTTGGTAAATAAATATTCCCTCTTTTGATTCACTACAAAGTTGTATGAGATTGAAGAGATCTGTTTCTTGAAGATTTTGTAGAACTTGTCCGTAAGACCATCTGAGTTTGAAGTATGTATAGAAAGACATTACTTTTAGTGGTTGTAGAAATATTCAGGCTTTCTATTTCACCTTGAGTTTGTTTGGTTAAGCTATATTACTCAAGGAATTTGTTTATTTTGTCTGCATTTTCAAAATCAGAAAAGGATACATCAAGGTTGTATATTGTCACCCTGTTTATTTAACTTATATATAGAGTACATCATGCGAAATGCCAGCCTGGATGAAGCACAAGCTGGAATCAAGATTGCCATGAGAAATATCAATAACCTCAGATATGCAGATGACACCACCCTTATGGCAGAAAGTGAAGAAGAACTAAAGAGCCTCTTGATGAAAGTGAAAGAGGAGAGTGAAAAAGTTGGCTTAAAGTTCAACATTCACAAAACGAAGATCATGGCATCCGGTCCCATCACTTCATGGGAAATAGATGGGGAAACAGTGGAAACAGTGTCAGACTTTATATTTTGGGGCTCAAAAATCACTGCAGATGGTGACTGCAGCCATGAAATTAAAAGACGCTTACTCCTTGGAAGAAAAGTTATGACCAGCCTAGATAGCATATTAAAAAGCAGAGACATTACTTTGCCAGCAAAGGTCTGTATAGTCAAAGCTAGGGTTTTTCCAGTAGTCATGAATGGGTATGAGAGTTGGACTATAGAGAAAGCTGAGCACTGAAGAATTGATGCTTTTGAACTGTGGTGTTGGAGAAGACTCTTGAGAGTCCCTTGGACTGCAAGGAGATCCAACCAGTCCCTTCTGAAGGAGATCAGCCCTGGGATTTCTTTGGAAGGAATGATGCTGAAGCTGAAACTCCGATACCTTGGCCACCTGATGTGAAGAACTGACTCATTGGAAAAGACCCTGATGCTGGGAAAGATTGAAAGCAGGAGGAGAAGCAGACGACAGAGGATAAGATGATTGGATGTCATCACTGACTCGATGGACATGAGTTTGAGTAAGCACCAGGAGTTGGTGATGGACAGGGAAGCCTGGCGTGCTGCAATCCCTGCAGTCACAAAGAGTCTGACACAACTGAGAGACTGAACTGAACTGAACATTTTAAGGTGTGCTGGCATTAATTTCTTTGTGGAATTATTCCCCTCTTCCATCTTTCATTCCTAATTTTGTTTATTTATGCTTCTCTGATGCCCTCAGATTCTTATGCAGACTGTTTAGGGAGGGACAGAATATGGAGAAGAAGGATGAGGATTATTGGGGATGAATAACTACATATGTAGATGCTGGGAAATATTGAAGGCAGGAGGAGAAGAGGGTGACAGAGGATGAGATGGCTGGATGGCATCACCAACTCGATGGACATAAGTTTGAGCAAGCTCCAGGAGTTGGTGACAGACAGGGAACCGTGGCGTGCTGCAGTCCATGGAGTCTCAAAGAGTCAGACATGACTGAGAGACTGAACTGAACTATAACACCAACCATTAAAGTTCTTGTCTTTTAGGAATTACAGGCCCATTAGTTTCTAGACCTTCTTGAGAAACAACAGACCTTTTCCTGTCTCTTAGGTTCCCTTACTTTGGAAAGGGAGAGGAATAGTTGAGATAGCTGGTCTGACATTGACAAGTGCCTACCTACACACACACACACACACACACACACACACCTTTCCTTACTTTCAGACAAGGACTTCCTTTCATTAAAAATTTGAGTCTTGGAGTTGAAATTCTTATATAAAAGTATTTGTCACAAAGGTAGGTTGGGAAGCCAGGGAAAGTAGTATTGCTAAAACCAAGAAAAGATAGACTTTTATCATTTTTAAGAGGCCATCCAAGAGTCCACTATAGCCAAGTTTCAGATGGACACATCCAGAATGGAAAGCCCTGGACGTGGCAGTGAGAGCATAACTTCTGGCACAGTCGTTTTACTGGAGGACCAAGGGCCAAGTCAGATAGCAATGGTTAGGAGAGTGAAACACATGGTCTACTGAGTTAGGTTTCATTTAGTTCCCTCAATGAGTGTACGGCTTCAATAGGGAAACAATAAGAAGGAAGGGAATTTCAACACAAACCAAAAAATGGAGGCAGATGTAGGGCTTTTCATATTATTTTTGTTTGTTTTCATTTCTGGCTGCACCATGTGGCATATGGGGTCTTAGTTCCCTGACCAGGGATTGAACCTGTGCCCTCTGCACTGGGAGCATGGAGTATTGCCCACTGGACTGCCATTTTCTTATTTTTTAAAGTGGATACTTTTCATCATTGACTTATATGGATTTGGGGGCTTCTCTGGTGACTCAGAAGGTAAAGAATTTGCCTATAATTCAGGAGACTCAGGCTCGATCCTGGTTTGGGAAGATCCCCTGGAGGAAGGCATGACAACCTGCTCCAGTATCCTTTCCTGGAGAATTCCCATGGACAGAGGAGCTTGGTGGGCTACAGTTCATAGGGTTGCAAAGAGTCGGACATGACCAAGTGACTTTCACTTCACTTTCACTTTTTTTATGAATTTAATATTCTCTCTCAGAAATAATCACTTTTTAAATCTTGTTTGTAATTGTGGACTAAAGGGTAATAGGACACAAAAAAATTCTAGAGCTCCTGAAATTATTCTCTTTTGCTGGTTATTTATTCTGTTAATCTTGACCCCAGGGGAATTATTAGAAATTCAAAGTATTAACTCCCTGACCCACTTGTTCTAAATAAATCCTTTTGTAAAAAATACAGGACAAGACAAACTGTCAAAGCAGCAAACATCCTAAATTGCTAGCAAAGACGGTTCACAGGGACTTCCCTGGTGGTTCAGTGGTTAAGAGTCACTTTCCAAAGTTGCCGGTTCGATCCCTGGTCAGAGAACTAAGATCTCACATGCCTTGGGGCAACAAAGCCTCAGCGCTGCAACTTCAGAGGCCACTCACTCTGGAAACTGTGCACCGCGACTAGAGACCCCAGGAGCTGCAACTACTGAGCCCATGCAACCTGGAGCCACAACTAAAGAGAAACCAGCATGCCACAATGAAAGATCCCTCATGCTGCAGCTGAGACCAGACACAGCCAAAAATAATTAATTAATTTTAAAAAATAAAATAAAAGCCAAGTGCGGGAAGGGGGTTGCAGGGTCTGTGATCAACTTGTGTACAATTCTCTAATTGGTTGGTGGTGGTATATCCGGGTGATGTCACATCTGTCCCTAGGCTCCAGGAGGCCTGGGGCTATGTGCTCATGGTCATCAAGTGTTAATAGTTAACAGCTTCCATTTGTTGGAGAGGGGGAGGTTTTTTATATCTGCAAAACAACTCAGCAAATGTGCATCAAATACTATTACCAAGGTATTTCAGTTCAGTTCAGTTGTTCAGTTGAGTCCGACTCTTTGCGACCCCATGGACTGCAGCACAACAGGCTTCCCTGTCCATCACCAACTCCCTGAGCTTGCTCAAACTCATGTCCATCAAGGAGGTGATGCCATCCAACCATCTCATCCTCTGTCGTCCCCTTCTCCTCCTGCCTTCAATCTTTCCCAACATCAGGGTCTTTTCAAATGAGTCAGCTCTTCGCATCAGGTGGCCAAAGTACTGGAGTTTCAACTTCAACATCAGTCCTTCCAATGAACAT
>NW_011495058.1:5743498-5769638 GCF_000754665.1 Bison bison bison
TTCCCAACATCAGGGTCTTTTCAAATGAGTCAGCTCTTCGCATCAGGTGGCCAAAGTACTGGAGTTTCAACTTCAACATCAGTCCTTCCAATGAACATTCAGGACTGATTTCCTTTAGGATAGGCTGGTTGGATCTCCTTGCAGTCCAAGGGACTCTCAAGAGTCTTCTCCAACACCACAGTTCAAAAGCATCAATTCTTCGGTGCTCAGCTTTCTTCACAGTCCAACTCTCACATCCATACATGACTACTGGGAAAACCATAGTCTTGGCCAGATGGACCTTTGTTGGCAAAGTAATGTCTCTGCTTTTTAATATGCTGTCTAGGTTGGTCATAACTTTTCTCCCAAGGAGTAAGCATTGCTGGAGTGGTGAGCAGTGGCTGCAGGGCACTGGATTAGCAAGTGGAGGAGGGGAGATACCCCATGTCCAAGGTCAGGAGCAGCGGCTGGGCTTCACTGGACCAGCAGTGTGGAGATACCCCATGTCCAAGATTGGAGAAACCCCAGTAAGATTGTAGGCTCTGGGATGGCTGTGAGGAAATATCCCATGTCCAAGGGCAAAGGAGAAGCCCCAGAAAGATGGCAGGAGGGGCGAAATCATGTTTAGAATTAAACCCCATTCCCGCCAGAGACATTCAGAGAGCTCAAAAACACCTTCTGTGCACCTGGACTCAGGGACCCCACAGAGACCGAGACAAAAGTGTGTTTGAGTGTCTCCTGGGGAGGTACTGGTCAGTGGTGGTCTGATGCAGGGACAAAGGCTCTGGGTGCAGCAGACTTGAGTATGGCATAAGCCCTTTTGGAGGAGGCTGCCATTAACCCGACCATAGGGCTGCCAGAACTTACACAGGACTGAGAAATAGACTCTTGGGGGGCACAACAGAACCTTGTGTGCACCAGGACCCAGGAAAAAGGAGCAGTGACCCCACAGGAGACTGCCCCGGATTTGCCTGTGGGTGTCCAGGAGTCTCCGGTAGAGGCGTGGGTCGGCAGTGGCCTGCTGCAGGGTTGGGAGCACTGAGTGTGGCAGTACCTCATGGGATTTTTTGAGGGAGGTCACCATTATCTTCATTACCTCCACCAAGGTACTTCAGAGAGGAGCTAAAGCAGAGGCTATGGGGGAAGACCTGTCCCAGGAAGACCCCATGAGGTCCTGCTGTTACATCACCATTTGAATGAGTTCCGGCCATATTCTTAATTGATTGTAAGAATAATTGAAAATCTTTTTCCTCTGTAAGTGAACCATATAATCTTTCTATTTATCTTTTTGACCAAAAAAGAGACACAAGCCCTCTAAGGGTGTATAACCATACAAGAGCTTCCCTCTCTTTATAAAGCTTCTTACTAAATACAATTATAGCTTTTATGAGTATGTATACATTTCACTACAAATTGTTATTGCTTTAATTCTAACATGATAGATTTCTCTTTAGAAGAGACCTATCTCTTTGTTTTCTTACAGCATTTCTCATTTTTCAGACTTTGCACTTCTACAAAATGCCTTATTTAAATATTTGGCCAGAGAGTAATAATGTTTAACCCTTATGAAACTTCTCTGGGTCATAGTTCAGTGCCTGAGATACCAGAAGTAGCAAGTCAAGGTTTACAACTGGGTGGTATAATTCCCTAGAGACTGTGGGTTCCTTTGTCTCAAGGCAGGGCAAGCTGAATTAATATGCTGAAAACTTCTTAAATCAGCTTGAGACCTTGGCAGAAGATGACCACAGAAGCAGCCCAAAGAACTTAGGCCCCATATTTTAAAAATTTTAATGTGACAACAAAATTTCCAAAGCAGTTTTCCATCTGATCACATTCTTTGATATCCTCCTTTGAAGAACCAAAAAAATGTAGTGCGGTCTTTTGTCTTCCTGGCCTCCTGAAGTATTAGGATAAAAGCCTGAAAGCTTTGTGTCTGAAAGAGTTAAAACAATCTGCATGGCAGAATATCAAATCCCACCACTTCTCCCTGCCAAATGGGAAAAAAAAAAAAAAAAAATCAAAGCAAGCAGTAAGAAGGAAAGGAAAAGGGGAACTTTAGTGTTAGTAAATCAATCAACTCCTAGACACTAATCTTCTTAAATCCATCCCTCAAGGTGGGGAGGGCCCTCTTTGGCTTTTTGGTGAAATTGATACCAAGGACTCTCAACCTTCTTCTGATTAATGGTCCACATTTACTATTTATCTGGATTTCAGAATCATCCCATGGAAATGATCCACTAGCACAATTATACTGAGTACTTAGTAATTTTATCCTTTACTCATTAATATTAATTAGTGCTTGGAGGGGAAAGAGGACAGAGAAAGACTTCTCCCATCCAAGCTAATTAACTTTGTCTAGATTCTATGAAAGTGAGAAAGCACTTTATTAAAAACCATAAGATAAGCACACAAGGGACTTTTATTTTCTGCTTAGGCTAAATTGTGATAACATTTGGATTTGAGAGCATCCTAGAATTGCCAATGAGAATAAAAGGATCATTACTGGAAAGCAAAGTCTCCAGCTTGGTTTCCAAGGCACCCACTCAGTTGGTGATAACATAGATTTGATGTTTTCATGCTATTTTGGGAAATGAAAGTGATTTCCAAGCCTCCTATATACGACATGATAATACTCCAAGTGACCAGGAAAAGTAAGAGAATAGAAGTAGTTGTTCCTTCTTTTTTAGTAACATGGATTGATACATTATTAATACTCAAGCAGTGAGCTGAAACACTTTTTAATCTAATATCTAATATGTATTTGATTTCCAGCTGGTACAAGAAACATTTTTTAAAACAAAGATTTCATTAGATACCTTTACTATTCCCTATGAATAAAACACTGTTAGACCTCCATAAGGATCAGTAGCAATTAGAAGCCATATATTTCATATGATTTTTATCTCAATATTCATTCGTTTGTACTTTTGACAAATTTGGTGGAGTACCTACGATGCAGGAGGAACTATATTGAGTTCTAAAACCTTAGATATCAATGCGAAAAAAAAAAAAAGTTATCTTAGTTTCCCCTCACATTTATGCTGTTTGTCCAAGTCCTTTGAGATGTAGACACCAAGACAGGATTAAACTTGTGAAGATTTCATCTTGTGATAAAATAGACAGAAAATGGAGAGGGGACTGGAAAAGCTGGGAGAGTTATCAGACTACATTGCAAGGCTGTCAAAGAGGAGAGAGGGAAGGAAGACTGAATGGGACTCGGTCCAGACTCCGGTGCAACCAGCATAAGGAAGCAAGACTATGGGTGGGGGTGGGGATTCCCATTTCTCCCCCAATTGGGCTTACTTTCATATCCCTGCTGTGCTCATTTGCTTCCTGAAAACGTCCCATGGGAAGAAGCATGGCTGTGACTTAAACAGGGCAATGAATTGCCGAGCAAGCAGCTGGACTCTTGGTCAACTGTACTTCTGGTACTTAGAGGTTGTGAGAGGCATTCTCATGGCTGCCACAGGCTCTGTTCATGTCTTTATTATAACATTACCCATTTTAATTTGTCTTCCTGACCGATAGTTGAAAAAAAAAAATGGAATCTCATTTATGCCCGAATCATAAAATGTTAATTTTGTTATACAGAATTAGATTTTGGAAACTTCACTATAAATCCCTAAAATATCTGATTTTTCAGTCTAAAACCTAAACCAGTTTCTGGCTTATATATTTGGTGCCTAATGGCAATGGAATGTATTTGCAAAAAATAAAAGAGCAAAGCTTTAAAATCTTTTATAGCAAAATTGTGTGTAAAATATAGACTATAGAGGAAAGCTTTCAAGGATGTCCTAATAGTATTTTTACTTCCTCTAAGCATCTTGAATTAGTATTTTTGAATTGATATCAAAGTTGGTGTCTTTCCATTGTTGAAAACAAGGTCAGTGTGAATTCAAAGCATTGTTAAACCTCATGTATCTTTTACTTCATGGTATCAGTCTAATTTGAGGTCATTGAGTCTTACTGATCTTTTGCTAGTTTGAAACTTAATTTTTTGTTGTTGTTCTTTGCTGACAGTAATTCTGTTTTCAAATGGCTTCATTGCTTTAAGAATCTGTTTGTATTTTAAGAAAGTGTTTGAGGTAGAAGTTTCGAAGGCTTTGTCATATGGTAAAAAGACCATGATCTTTGAGATCAAACAGACTATATTTGGGTCTCAGCTCTACCTCTTTAATCAGTGCATGCCTTTTGACAAACTGATAAACCTCCTGAATTTGCTTTTTTCTCTGTAATTTAGGGATAACAATTCCCGCCTTACAAGTTGCTGTGGGAAAGAAATGAAGCAGCTGCACAAGCTGACCCTGCATCTCCCTATCCAGACTGTCATGTTTCCTGGTGTCTTCAGTTCAGTTCAGTCCAGTCGCTCACTCGTGTCTGACTCTTTGTGACCCCATGAATCGCAGCACGCCAGGCCTCCCTGTCCATCACCAACTCCCGGAGTTCACCCAAACTCATGTCCATAGAGTCAGTGATGCCATTCAACCATCTCATTCTCTGCCATCCCCTTCTCCTCCAGCCCTCAATCTTTCCCAGCTTCAGGGTCTTTTCAAATGAGTCAGCTCTTCGCCTCAGGTGGCCAAACTATTGCAGTTTCAGCCTCAGCATCAGTTCTTCCAGTCCCTTCCTGGATGTTGGTCCTTCCAACACCTAGGACCGATCTCCTTCAGGATGGACTGGTTGGATCTCCTTGCAGTCCAAGGGACTCTCAAGAGTCTTCTCCAACACCACGGTTCAAAAGCATCACTTCTTTGATGCTTAGCTTTGTTTATAGTTCAACTCTCACATCCATACCTGACCACTGGAAAAACCATAGCCTGGTGTCTTGGTCTCCTTTTTATTGGCAGTCACTGGAGACTAACTGACCTCAAGCCTGCCCAGCCCAATGGTGCAAGTCTCCAGCACAGTCCCCTTGCAGCTGGTCTGAGCTGCAGGGTCTGAGCTGACAGGGCCATGACTTCTTGGCCTCCTAGTGTCTTGTGTTCTTGCAATCCCTTCTTCAGCACATCAAAATGCTACCTCATCCTCCCATACCCACTGCTATCCCATGATCATAACAGTGGGAAAGAGTGTTGTCTGAAAAGGCTGGAGAGTGCAAGAAGCAAGTCCCTCAAGATCCCATCCACCTGGATCCAGACAAGTGAGTGTTCTGCAGTCACTCAGGTCCAGCAATCAGGTATGGTAAGACCCCTCTTCTTGTCTGGTCTACCGTTCATCTTTGAAACCGAGCGGGACCCCACGGAGTCTTCCCAGGGACAGACACCCTCTGTACCCCTCTCCTGGTTCTTGTTTGTGGAAAAGCTTTAGTCTCCTCGACCTTCCCCACATTTTAAAGAGCAAACTTAATCAGAGAAGTGAGAAAATGCAGAAACAAAGGAAAACAGGCAAACAAAACAAAATAATAGTTAGTCTGTGTGGCCCGAGCTTGACAGCTCCGCCACGCTCATCACAGGTCCCAGTGAGATTCTCCTGTGAGATGTTTGCTTTGTGAGACACTGTTTGTGTTGGGTATTCCTGAGAGACTCTAAAAGGTAGAACTTCAGCTGATTTTTTTTAAGGCCTTTTTGTTGCGTATGCAGAGCTGCAGGTAAGTTAAGGTGCTTAGTCTATAGTGTGTTTGCATTTTCATCTATGAAGTCTTAGAAATACATGCTGAGCAAGGAGAAACTTCAGGTTTGTGTTAAGCTGTCTGTGGTTCACGGGGAATCTGTGGCTGGGTATTTGTTATGTGCGTGCTGATTGTTTGCTTTTCTTAACTTTGTGTATCTAACAGAACATAGATTCGATTGTAATGAGGGGTCCGGTGAAAAGAGGGGTGCTGAAAGTGCTGGGGGAGGTGGTAACATCCCCATGCTCATGATGACCTGCACAGC
This sequence comes from Bison bison bison, assembly GCF_000754665.1. Classification (NCBI taxonomy): domain Eukaryota; kingdom Metazoa; phylum Chordata; class Mammalia; order Artiodactyla; family Bovidae; genus Bison; species Bison bison. The sequence continues at coordinate 5,749,351 of NW_011495058.1, forward strand.
CCAAAGGTTACTACTGATGTTGGTATCCAGGGAGAGAAAGTGTTTAAATATCGAAAGGCAGGATCAGAGGAAGGTAAGTAAGTATCTGCCTTGGGTGAAAAATTATAAATAAAATTTCAATGCAATATTATATATTTTTTTGGCTGCACCCCATGGCATGTAGAGTCTTAGTTCCCCAACCAGGGATCAAACCCATGCCCCCTGGATTGAAAGTGCAGAGTCTTAACCACTGAAGCACCAGGGAAGTCCTTAAAACATTATTTTTGAAAACTCAAAAATGTGTACCAAAAAAATCCATCATGAATGAAATGTCAAAATTGTAAATGAAGATGGGGTTAGTAATGTACGTTGACTCACCAAGTGTCAAGCAGTAATGAAGCCTGCAGCCAAAGGGAAAACCAGAAATGCTGATTCTGGATTTATTTAAAGTTTTAATATTGATTCATCACAGATGTTTTGCATTCATTTGATTTTTCACAAGATTGCATTGAAGTATTATTTTTCTTCATTACTGAGTCTTTTAGCATCCCTTAAACTTTGAGCCCAAGGCCAGTGCATCACTCGCCTCATCCTACTTCAAACCCTGCTGTGAGCCGCTGGGTTTTAAGGACATTCATTTTGCTTCCTTTCATCTTCCGCCTACTGGTAGAGGGTAGTTATGGCCCAAGGGCTACAAAACTGCCGTATATCAGAAACTGTATTGACGATATTTAATATGAATTTGCATGTGATTTATTGGGGCTTTGTAAATCAATCTTCTTCTCCACCAGAAATCCTTCAGGGAGGACTTGAATAGTACTGGAATAAATTAGTAATGAAAAAAAAATAAATGATTTTTTAAAATAGATTTTTCAAACACTATAAACCTTCAGGGTATGTTTAAATAATGGCCTTATTTTTCACTCCAACATGTTTTCTAAGTAGAGCAATAATCATCTTGTTTATGACATTACTGCATGGTAGTGTATCTGAAGCATATTTCAGACTTCTGCCAACTGGGAGTCATCAAAGGCATGAGCCAGTGTGTCTGGAGAGCAGCTGGTAGGAAGCTTATGCTTCACTTTATGCCTTGGTTATATCACAAGGTAAGATGACACAAGGTAAGTGCACAGGATAGGCAGTCGGAAGCCATTGATTCCTCATTTGTCACTTATTACCAGGGTAAGCTTCTACTTCCCTAAGTCTTGATTAACTACATCCTTTCAATAGAAATGACAATAGATTCTTTCCAGGGCTATTGGAAAGAACAAATTGAATCATAGGGGAAAGTGCTTTGTAAACTGCCAAAGGGCTTTACGAATAAAATGAGTTCTTTCCTTGATCAATGCTCAACCACAGAGTTGAGAGGATATGAAGGAGCTGAGGTTGACTTCTCTGCCAGGAGGCGAGAGAAAATCTGCCAGCTAGGTTGCATTTTCAGTTGTAGTATGTCATTCTAAGGACTTCCCTGATAGCTCAGTTGGTAAAGAATCTGCCTGCAATGCAGGAGACCACGGTTTGATTCCTAGGTTGGGAAGATCTGCTGGGGAACGGATAGGCTACCCACTCCAGTATTCTGGAGTGAACTACAAGGTATTCCCTTGTGACTCAGCTGGTAAAGAATCCACCTGCAGTGCGGGAGATCTGGGTTTGATCCTTGGATTGGAAGATCCCCTGGAGAAGGGAAAGGCTACCCACCTCAGTATTCTGGCCTAGAGAATTCCATGGACTGTATAGTTCATGGTCACAAAGAGTTGGACATGACTGAATGACTTTCAATCACTCAGTCACATGTCATTCTAAAACACTAACCAGACAAAAGGATGGTGGAAGGAAATCCTTCATCAAAAAGTTCATGCTTATAAAATGCAAAGGAATCATAAAGTGTAGCTTTCAATAAAGCTTCCTGAGAAAGGTATATAGACTTCAGATGAACTCTGGCTAATTGCACAAGATTTTCATTGATGTGGCAGTATCAAAATAATGAACAAACAACCAGAAATATGCCCCCAATGGAGAAGATACAGTAACTCTTCCTTCAGGAAATGCAGTAGTTGTACTAATTCCTGGAAGTCAAGAGTCAACAGTTTTTACTAATTGGTCTAGCAATTGGTCATCTTGACCTTAAAAGTATACTACCTAGTGGAAATTGAAATGGTCTTTTAACATATCTAGTGGGAAAACCAAAGTGATAAAATTATCCTTTAGGATTTTCATTTGTCAGGTAAATAGATAGCACTTTTGGTGAGTAATCAATTTTTAAAGAAAATCCTTAATTCAGAGACTGCCAGATTCATTGATTTCATTACCCTTGTTTGGTGCAAGGTGTATGCAGCAGATGATATACAAAAGTCTAGTCTTTAGTTAAGCTGATGGCAATTCTTGTGACAAGGAAAAAAAGTTCTTTACTGACTGCACTGTGAGATGGCTATGTTTGAACATGGAGTTAGAGGTGAATTAATTCCTATCTGACAAGGTCCTCGAGTGGCATTCGTTTGATCTTTGGAAAACCTTAAAGCCCCAGAAGAACTCTCCAAGGAAAATAGCACAGCCTTGAAGGAGGAAGTAGGCAGAACTTACTTCTACTGTACTCTCACCCCCAGTCCCAAGAATGCAAGGTTCTATTTGGTGTTGTATAGTGGTCAGGTCTCTTAAATTATTTGCTAATACTAAACTAAAATATCTTAGTGGGTGAGGCTATTTTAAATGACATTGCTTATTGGGCAACATTTTAAAAACTTGAGTATTATATAGAACCCATTAAAGGAAAGTAACAGATATCTATTATTGATTTATATTATTTTTATTATACTGTTACTTAAAATACTACAAACATTGTGATGCACTGAGAAGAGCTGTGGTATATACACACTGGGTTGCCTGGGCAATGAATGAGCAGGAATCAGGGGTGTTCTCTTCTCTCCTGTGGCTGGCAGCTCCTTTCCCCCCAGTAGCAGGGCCTGAGCTGAGCTTTGCAGATCCACTCCTGCTGACAGCAGGCACTGGCATGCCCAGTGCTGGTTGGATGCAATCCCCATTGAGGGGACTGCATCCCATACTTGCCATGTAAAGAGGAGGACCTGCATAGGCAAGGTCCTTCCACTGGGGCCCAAACTGGCTGCTCTGGCTTTCCTTTCCTCGTGGGAAGGTCAAATATCCCATGTCTTCCCTTGTGTTAATCTGGTCTTGTCAGCTTTTTCCTTTCCTCAGTAAACCCTGTTACTCAACTTTTTATTTGTGGAATTTGTCCCAAAACATGACAGGTGACAGGTGAAGACTGTTGGGATCCAGTTTATATGACAAACGTGAAATTAAGTATGAATGCCCTAGGATTTCAGCTCTTTCATAACCATGAACCTAAAATTTTAAGAGCAAGTATAAAATGTCATATTAAATTATGATTACTAATAATCAACATTGTCTTGGTGAAACTAAATCATCCAAGATGGTGTTTAATAAAAAAAAAAAAAAAAGTAGCATTAGTTTCAGTTGTATATGAATCCATTTTATGTGTGCTAAGTCACTTCAGTTGTGTCTGACTCTTTGTGACCCTATGGACTGTGGCCCACCAGGTTCCTCAGTCCAGGGGATTCTCCAGGCAAGAAAGCCGGAGTGGGTTGCCATATCCTCCTCTGGAGAATCTTCTCTTCCTAGGGATTGAACTCACATGTCTTAAGTCTCCTGCTTTGGCAGGCAGGTTCTTTACCACTAGTCCTACCTGGGAAGCCCAATCCATTTTATATTTTAACCTAAATTATATTAATTTTACAGAATGTTTGGATCAGTTTGATTGGCCACATGATATTAAATAATTTCAAGACTTTTCCAGTAATAGATCCCGTGTTTAACCAAAATTCTTGCAAACAATTCTTGAGTGTATATTTTGAGGCTGTGTCACATAGTAACTTGGAAAGCTGATCTGTTGATTTCAAAATAGGGTCAGCATTGTGATGCTATTAAATCTACTATATGTAGATGTCTAATCCAATTACTGGAGGAATTAGAACAATTTTCTATTTTACTGTAATTCTGGAAGTTGCTGTGTATGAATTGTTCTAAGTTAATGTAGAGGAAGATGGGCTGAACTGTACACCATGTGCCCACCTGAGATGGGAACATTTAACTATTGCTCATCTGGTGCCAGCTCTTTGAGTTTCTTGGACTTAGTGCCACATGCTGTGTGAGAATCTAAATCTTCCACCAGTGTTTCCTATTTTTAGGACAATGAAACTTTTCTTTAAATGATGAGTTGTGTGTGATTTTAACCTATATCCCACTCATTCATTCATTCACCAGAAACTTGGTTTGTGCATACCACGTGCCAGGCACCATTCTAGGCAATGACGCACATCAGTGAGCAAAACAGTAAGACCCTTATCTTCATGGAGCTCTTATGCTAGCAGAAGGAGACAGAAAACAGGACATACTAAGAAGTAAGCTTTGTGTATGGGGTACAGGGGCGGGGTGTTAGTTGTTCATTTGTGTCCAGCTCTTTGCAATCCCATGGACTGTAGCCCACCAGACTCCTCTGTCCATAGAATTCTCTAGGCAAGAGGACTGAGGTTGGGTAGCCGTTCCCTTCTCCCAGGGATCTTCTCGACCCAAGGATGGAACCCGTGTCATCTGCATCCGTTATCAAGACTTCCTTCATGTACCTTGAAAAAGATTCACCCATCTAGAATCCAGCTCGGGTACAGTGGCTCAAAGTATAGAGACTTTAGGGGTCCAAGCAAAGGGATAATCACAAACATCTTTTAGGAAAGTCACCTTTAATAAAGGTCTCATGAGCTCCCTTCAATCCATCTTATTAAAAGCTACTTTCCTAAGACAATTTTTTTATGTTTAAAGATTATTTGTCAAAATTCATTATATGATTAAAGCATTTTGATTTATAATAACTGCTCCACTTAAAATAGAAATTTTAACTCTAGAGATTTTTAATCAGGATATTAAAAATACATTTTAATTCATGAGCATATTTTTGTTTCAAAGAAATCTGATGGCATAAAGAAAATATATTTTTAAGCATAAAAATTGGATTAAGGCAGAATTCTGTGGAGGGGGGAAGTGTGATTTTAAGAGAGAAATCGTTGATGTAAATTTTCTGACTGTTGAAGAAATGTTCAAGTATTTTTAAAGTGAATAATGCTGGGTATCAAAACTCATGTTTTTAGTCTATTTCTTATAATGCACTCCATATTTATCAGAGCAATGTAACAGTTTTATTTTAAAATGTCAACATACAATATGTCAGAAATCACATCCTTTGTAACTATTTAACATGAAAAAGTTTTAGATATCATTTTAAAAATATAAAAGGAAGCAGTTTTCAAACTCCATCCAAGGATTAGCATAGTTCTCGAATTTCACTATGACTTAGACAACAATTAGGATAATGTCAAGAAGACCTGCATCAAGAGATCATCTCATCAGCAATGGAAAACCTTTATCTTTAGAAGCAGAAAGAGCAATCTTGAGTTAGCAATCTACTTTGGTTTAATTTTTATTGGAGTATAGTTGCTGTACAACATCATATTATTTTCTGCTGTACAATAAAGTGAATCAGCTATATATATACAATCCCCTCTTTTTTCTTTTTTTTATTTCCTTAGTAACCAGAACAAGGAAGCAACCTAAATGTCCACCAAGAGAGGAATGGGTAAAGAAGATGTGGCATATATACACAGTGGAATATAACTCAGCCATAAAAAAGAACAAAATTCGGCCATTTGCAGAGACATGGATGGCCCTGGAGACTGTCATACAGCAATCTCTTTGTAAGAATCTTTTCTTACAAATAAATTGCTGGAATCTTTTCCTTAGACATTTATCTCCATCAGGTGTTACGATGAACGAGGAAGAAAGAGGTGACATGGCTTGACAGGGACAAGGACTTCCCTGGCATTCCAAGAGTTAGGCTCCATGTTGCCAATGCAAAGGGCGTAGGTTGGATCCCTAGTTGGATAACTAAGATCCCACATGTCTCAGGGCATGTCCCCCCCTCCAAAAAAAGAAAGCATAGAGAGGATGCAGTACGAAGGAAGACCCTGCCACATTGAACGTGGTACAATGTTAACATAGTACATTGAAGAGGTGAAGGGTGACCAAGTCTGTGATAAGGACTCTTACAAAAGGGAAATGATTCATACCGAAAGAACGCTCAAGGGAAAGGACACAATAGCTTGAGTGTTGGCAAGAGGGCCAATGTCGTAGAGCGTGACTGTGATTCGAGTGGGATATGCATGCATCTCTTCTGAGTTTGGGAAACAGGTACAGAAGAGTGCTGGCAAGACACCTGGAGATTTCCCTGCCCTCCCATAGGAAGGGCGCAGCAGCCGGTCTACATGGCATTTTGATCGGCTTCTTCTGGAACTGAGCCTGCCTTGGGAGAGGACCTGGTTTTCATGAAGGTGTGCTACTGGGTCCCTTGCCATAAATCTAGCTTCATTTTGAGTAAGTTTACTTTGAAGACATGTTTATTCAGGCTAACTCCTGATGCAGGATTCTCTTAAATTTCCTGAAGATAGGCTGGTGTCTCAATTCCTTTTCCACACATCCAGGTGGAAAGGGATCTCAAAAATGAACCTCGTATACTTGAACAAATTACAAAGTTGGGCAGAATTCTATTCTGAATTACCTATGTGTGAACATCCTCATAAACATTTAGAAAACAGAATGCTTCTATTCTTCTTTTAAAGATATAAAGATCAGGGACTTCCCTGGAGGTCCGGTGGTTAAGACCTGAAGCTTCCGCTGCAGGGAGTGCAAGTTCAATCCCCGGTCTGGGAGCTAAGAACCCACACACCTTGTGGCCAAAAAACAAGAACATAAAAAAAAGAAGAAATACTGTAACAAATTCAATAAAGACTTTCAAAATGGTTCACATCAGCAAAAAATCTTTAAAATATATATAAAGATCAAAAGAGAAGTCAATCACAAGTGGCTTCCATCTTGAGCCATGAAAAAGCCACTAATAGTTAGACAGGGATGAGGGAGAAAAATGGAGAGCATGGCAGCCCTCTCCAGTATTCTTGCCTGGAGAATCGCAAAGACAGAGGAGCCTGGTGGGCTACAGTCCATGGGGGTCGAAAAGAGTCAGACAAGACTGTGACTTAGCACATATGCATGCATGCACAAGGAAGAGAAAAGCAGAGCATCAACATTTTTGGTGAGGAAAGACTGCAGCAGAGAATCAGCCTCTCCTGAGAAGCCTTTGGGAACTCTCAGGACCTGCCCTCTGGAGCCCACCAGAGCTGCAGTCTTCTCCAGCTGGCCTCCAGTCAAGCATGTTCTCTTGTAGAAAAATCCAGAAACCTGTGTTCATTCATGTATTGACATGACTCAGTGAACTGTGTGTTAAATAAGCTTCTGGAGCTGGCCTGAGTGCATTTTTTCTTAAATGGAACAGTTCAACTTGCATTTCAAATAACCAACTTAGAGTACAATCAGTTGTAACAAAAGACTCGTTCATTTCTTCTAATGTGTTATAATTCTAATTGACAGTCTCCAGGATTGTTTATCAGTTTTTATCATATATTATTTTTATATATTTGCATTTTATATTTGAAAGACTGTAAGTAGTGTTCATTGCATGTGCAATAACAGTTGATATTCTATACAGTGTTTTTGCAATTTAACAGGTACCTGATTTGGCAAATTATTGTCTTGAAGTGGTAAATATTTTCAAAAGGACATTGTCCTAGGACAGGCAGTTCAAGGTGTATTTCATGGAAAAAGAAAAGAGAAGCAGAAGATCACACTAATTTCAGCTTTGTTTTCTAAAAAATGACCTAAGATAGCTCTAAATTACATGCCAATTCATAGTTATTTTATACAGAACAACAAAATTTGAACAGTATGCATGCCAAAGTAGTTTATCTGTGATTGCACAGAGAATTTTCCTATCTTATATTCCAAGTGTCATTTGACATCTGAACCCATTTACACTTTATCGCAGTTGTGTGTCATACTTCTCTGTTGTTCTGTTTTCTACTTTTCCTGTGGTTTTGTGGGAGTTTGGGGGAGGTGTATTGTTATTTTATCTTTCTACTGATCTGGAAATTATACATTCTACTCATAGTCTATACAAGAGCATCTTTCATTAATAGTATGTAAAACCTTACTGCCTTGTCAATATTATCAGTGAAGCCTCAGTGTCTCCTATGAGGAATTTAACTTGCTTTACATTGTTTTCTTTTTTCTCTGCCTCCCAGATTATGTTAGCATGATCTCAGATTTTTGAACTAGAAAGTTAACAGGTTTTTCACTCTGTAGCTTCTCTTTCAAGACCATTTTGACATTTGAGTTATATGCAATCATCCAAACAATAATTATTCACTGGGGACTTTGTTTCATTGTACTGCTATTTATTGTTCACCTCCTTTACCTCCTTTTCATGCATTTGAGAGGGGGGAGGGTGGGAGGAAGGTCCAAGAGGGAGGGATTATATGTATCCATATAGCTGATTTGCTTTGTTGTACAGCAGAAACTAACACAACTTTGTAAAGCAATTATACTCCAATCAAAAAATAAAATGTGGATGTTCCACTTTCTAAATAATGGCATGTCTCAGAATACATTTATCATTTCTTCGTGCTGCAATCGGAGAAGGCAATGGCACCCCACTCCAGTACTCTTGCCTGGAAAATCATATGGATGGAGGAGCCTGGTGGGCTGCAGGGTCGCTAAGAGTCAGACACGACTGAGCGACTTCACTTTCACTTTTCACTTTCATGCATTGGAGAAGGAAATGGCAACCCACTCCAGTGTTCTTGCCTGGAGAATCCCAGGGACGGGGGAGCCTGGTTGGGCTGCTATCTATGGGGTCACACAGAGTCGGACACGACTGAAGTGACTTAGCTTAGTGCTGCAATGGTAAATTGTTTCTGTTTAGAATTCCAGGCCACTCCCTTTCCCCTCAAAATTCTGTAGATTTTGTTCCATTATTTTGGCATGATTCTATTACACAGAATATGGGAGACAGAGCCTGAAGCTGATTTGGTTTTACTACTTGTATCCTCGATCATTAAAAATCTGAAATGTCACCAAGACATTTAGATGTAAGCTTCTTTGTTTTCAAAGCAAACAAACCTCTCTTCTGAGAGCCTCATCAATTTGAAGTCTTAAAAATTTCTTCTATTATTTTTTTGTGTTTTTATCAGGTGGTCAAAGTATTGGAGCTTCAGTTTCAGCATCAGTTCTTCCAGTGAATATTCAGGACTGATTTCCATAGGATCCTGCTTAATTACAGTTCCTCTGCTTCCTTATCCACCTTGGCTGTCCTCTTTTAGGAAGGATTTGACACATTTAATCCCAAATTCACTTTGAGGAATACCTTTCTTCTGCCCACCAACTTGGTCTAAAGGAGTTAAGTGTCCTTTCACCATTTACAGATAATTTCCCTCACACATTTTAATTGATCTCATTCCCTTTTCCCTGCATTTTGTCCATGAGTCTTCAACGGCTGTATCAAGAGATGGGATTCACCTGCGGTGGCCAAATTCCACAAAGGAATCTAGAAACCTTTCCACAGCTCCTCGCTTCTCAAAAGTCTTACAGTTCATAGCTGTGTCCTACCTCCTAGACCTGCAAAGCTGGTGCATGGTTCACACTAACTGATGACTTTCTAGAACAGCAAATGTCAGCATGGTGGGTGTATAAGGGAGGGGAGGGTTGGGGTAGCTGGGCTGGATAAGCCTCCAGGGTCTGGAATATCTGCTCACTTTCTTTTCTCCAATGACCTCCAATTATTTAAAAGAATCATGACTCTTTTTTTCGTCTTGTCTTCAAAATGCTCCTCTGCCCTTCCTTCCCTACCAGGGACCCAGTTGGGATGGAAACCCTGAGGCCAAATAGTTAAGAAGATTTGTAATAATGGAATCTTTTAATTTTTTTTTTAAGTCTTTGTTGGATTTGTTACCATATTACTTCTGCTTTATGTTTTTGGATTTTGGGCCATGAGTCATGTGGGATCTTAGCTCACCGAATAAGTGAGTGAATGAGTGAAAGTCGCTCAGTCCTATCTGACTCTTTGCGAATCCACGGACTTAGTCCATGGAATTCTCCAGGCCAGCATACTGGAGTGGGTAGCCTTTCCCTTCCCCAGGGGATCTTCCCAACCCAGGGATTGAACCTAGGTCTCCCACACTGCGGAAGGAGTCTTTACCAGCTGAGCCTTAGCTCCCTGACCAGAGATCAAACCCTCACCCCCTGCCTTGGAAGGCAAAGTCTTAACCACTGGACTGCCAAAGATGTTCCTCCTTGTCCTTTCTAATGCAGGTTTAATTGTGTTTCCTCTTACCTAATTAGGATCCAGCCAACCAACTTTTGCTATTGTATTTCCTCATTGCACAAATTTGCTCTTAGAGATGACTGTTAATGTTGACCTAGGCGCCTCTCACGCTCATCAATTCTCTGCTGCCGGCCAAATATATCTTGGTTCCAAATATCTTTTTCAATGCCACCCTGTCCTTCCGGTCATCCTCAATTCCATTTATTACTTCCCTGATGAAAATTGAAATTTCTGCCAACTGCAAATGTACTTAAAGATCCCCACAAATGGAATAAAGGGAAATGACATTTCTGAGGCATCGACAATAGCATCTAGCACAGGGTGTGTAGCTAAAAACAGAAGTTTCTTTCCTTGCCCCTTCTTTTCAAAAGCCTCACTTTAAACCTCAAAACATCATAAAAAGCCACACTGGAGCACTGGCACAAAGCGGAAAGGGTCCTTTTCTCTCTCAGAGAGATGTTAATTGGTGGGTCAAAGTTATTAAATAATATTTTGCCTGATTCTTTTGACAGTGATAAATACAATCTGGGAAACTGTCATTTCCTCCAGATTAATTAAAGTGTTTTCTAATTGGTAAAATCCTCATGGTGTTTTGTACTCTGAGATAAGCAGACCGAGTGGGGACTGAAAGCGAGCAGTGAAGCACAAAGACGTAGCCAGGCCCTCAGTGTACATCACCTACAGAGGCAGCGAGGACAGTTGAATGGAGCATCAGCAATGTGGTGGCATTTAGCCAGATTCTCATTTCCATATTCCTCTGAAATGACTTTCTGCAGCTTGCCATGGCTTTACTTATCTGAGTTGCTCAAAATTATGCCACAGTGCCCCAGAAAATATTTACTCTGATAGGGACCTAGTTTTTTTTTTTTTTTTTTTTTAAGTCAGGAGAAGCAGGCAAGAAGACTGAGAAATTGAACTGTTCCTTCGAAAATGAGAGGCTGGAAGATTTAAAGAAAGAGTTGTAAATTTCTTGAAATTACTAGTGGCTTATAGACACCAAAATAAAATGCCATCCTACGCTCAGAGAAAGCTCTTTTCTTTCGATAGTTTGAGTGTGCTAAATGTTCACGCAAGGAACGTTTAAGAATTCTTTAAACTTTAAAGAATCCTTTATTTACTGATTGAAATGAATTTGTACTGAACTCCTTCTTCTGCCTCTTTCTCCAGGCTCTCACATAGCCATGAAACAGAACTTTGAATTTATTTAACTTGTTTATTTGTTACCAGAAGCTTAGAGAATAATCTGTAAGTAAATATTCCTTTCAGAGACTGCATCTTTAATCATGGTCTCCTTAGTACCTCTGCCACTGGAAATAACCAACATCTGGGAAGGATGCAAAGCTATAGTTAGTAACTGACAAGTCCTTGGTCTTTTAGTTCAACAGCCTTTATTTGTTTCATTGCTAAGGTTAATTGGATACCTTCTTGGCCTTTGATCTTCTGAATGTCTCAAACACCATTTATATAACTATGGCAACAGTCATAGGGCTCTGTGACTAATTGGAACTCAAGGGAAATTGAGAGTCCAGCTTGGAAGCAACTCTTCTTTCTCTAACTTCTCTGCCTTCTTTTCTTTCCTGTCCCCTGGCCACAGCCTTACCCTGCAGCCTATTTGAGGGCTGTTTTTCTCTCACTGTGCCTGGCTGCTCAAGGTCCTTGTTTGCTTTCTTATTTTCTTTGGAAGGAGTTCAGGACATGCCACCCTAAAATTCGGTACTTTGGTATATAGATTATTTTGAACTGGTGACACTTGAGAAAGAGCAAATGCACGGGGAGGCTTTCGTTCTGTTTTTTAAATTAGTTTTTATTGGAGTAGAGTTGCTTTACAATGTTGTGCTAGTTTCTACTGTATAGCAAAGCAAATCAGTTATATGTATACATGTATCCCCTCTTTGTTGGATTTCCTTCTCATTTAGGTTAGAGCATCTACTAGAGTTCCCTGTGCTATACTTTAGGTTCTCATTAGTTATCTATTTTATACATAGTATCAATAGTGTATATATGTCAATCCCAAGCTCCCAAGTCATCCCACCCCTTCCCTTTTCCCTCTTGATGTCCATAGACAGGCAAATAAGTCAGAAAGTGAACAAATGTGTATTAAAACAAATGTACGGAATCTAGAAACATGCTATATATGATCTTTGCAAAGGGAGAGGTTTCCTTTTCTGAACTCCCTTCACCTGCCTAAAACCTGATGCTCCAAAAGGAGCTCAGTTGTCATAAGTCCCTCTCTGGAAATTTCATCAGCTAGGGAAGATTGACTAATCAGCAGAGAGGAATGAGAAGTTGCCACCGTACGCAGACACACTTTGTCACACACTGTTGTATCTCCCATCTATTCTGTTAAAGGCCCATTCATCATCCTTTCTTCTCCCCTAAATTGCCTACATCCTTTCTCTCCTTCTCCATTGAGACAGGTATATAAACTCTCAAAGCTTTTTCATGCATTCTCTTTCTCCCTCTGGAATGCCTCTTGCATGTAATATTAAAAATTAATAAGTGTATATACTTTTTCTCCTTTTCATCTGCCTGTTGTCAGTTGATTTCGTAGAACCAGCTACAGAACTTAGCAAGTGAGAAAGAAAGCACTTCCCCTGCACTTTGATCACTCCACCCCGATTAGTACATATCCAGTTCACATACACTTGTGATCACCAATCTTTTCTTATCAGCTGCTATTGTCATATAAAGGGCCCCACCTCCCTCACTTCAAATAAATGCATCCAGAACTGAACTGCTTATGTTCCCCTGTCACCTAAAACCAGCTTCTCTTTCCCATTAAAAACATTTTTTATTGAAGCATAATTGATTTACAATGTTGTGTTAGCTTCGGCTGTACAGCAACGTAAATTACCTATATGTATACATATATCCCCTCCCTCTAGGACCTGCCCTCCACCGTCCACCCCTCTAGATCAGCACACAGCACCATGCTGAGCTCCCTGTGCTATACACCAACTTCCACCAGCTATCTATTTGCACATGGTAATGGCACCCCACTCCAGTACTCTTGCCTGGAAAATCCCATGGATGGAGGAGCCTGGTAGGCTGCAGTCCATGGGGTCGCTAAGAGTTGGGCACGACTGAGTGACTTCACTTTCACTTTTCACTTTCACACATTGGAGAAGGAAATGGCAACCCACTCCAGTGTTCTTGCCTGGAGAATCCCAGGGACGGGGGAGCCTAGTGGCCTGCCGTCTATGGGGTCGCACAGTCGGACACGACTGAAGAGACTTAGCAGCAGCAGCAGTGTATATATACCAATGCTAATCTCCCAATTCTTCCCACCCTCTTCTTCCCCTACCCCTACCGTGTTCACCTATCTGTTCTCCACCTCTGTGTCTCTGTTCCTACCCTGTAAATAGATTCATCTGTACCATTTTTCAGGTTACAGTTTCCAAAAGACTGTTAATCTGATTTGGAACCAGAAGGGTACAAAGTATTAAATTTGTTTTGCATTGGCTAGAACAGGAGATAAATTTCTTGAGGGCAGAAATTACTCTTTATGGTTTGTATTTCCTATAGTGCCTAGTAAAGTATTTCAATGAATATCTACTAATTATTGACTGGTTGATTAAAATGCCATGTTAAATGAGACAAAATATTATACCCTAACAAATATGACTAGCAATTAGCTAAAACTTGGTTGGAAAGTGTAAAGTGAAAGTGAAGTCTCTCAGTGGTGTCCGACTGTTTGTGACCCCGTGGACTGTCGCCCACCAGGCTCCTCCATCCATGGGATTCTTTGGGCAAGAATACTGGAGTGGGTTGCCATTTCCTTCTCCAGGGGATCTTCCTGACCCAGGGATCGAACCCAGGTCTCCTGCATTGCAGGCAGATGCTTTAACCTCTGAGCCACCAGGGAAGCCCCCCATTTTTGCTATTGCCAAACCCTTACAGGTGTCTGGCTTGCCTGGTAGCTGGGGACAGAGTTTCTGATCCCTAACTGTCAGGTTTGGTTCTGTATTTAACCAAACTTGAGGGCTGGACTGAGGTAGAAATGACTTGCTGTTGCTGTTTAGTGGCTCTGTCATGTCTGACTCTTTGCAACCCCATGGACTGTAGCCCACCAGGCTCCTCTGTCCATGGGATTCTCCAGGCAAAAATACAGGAGTTGGTTACCATTTCCTTCTCCAGGGGATCTTCCCAACCCAGGGATTGAACCTGGGTTTCCTGCATTGCAGGCAGATTCTTTATCAACTAAGCCACCAGGGGTGGACTGAGATAGAAATGGCTTATGCTTTACTAGTTTAATTTTTAAAAATTTATTTATTAATTTATTGGCTGCACTGGATCTTTGATGCAGTGCATGGGCTTCTCATTGCAGCGGCTTCTCTTATTGCAGAGCATGGGCTCTAGGGTCCAGAAGTTGTGGCACATGGGCTTAATTGTCCCGTGGCATGAGGGATCTTCCCCGATGAGGGATCAAACCTGTGTCCCCTGCTTTTGCAAGCGAATTCTTAACCACTGAACCACCAGGGAAGTCCCTACTAATTTAATTTTAACTGGTCCTTAGGATGTAAAAGATAATAAATTAATCCCAAATGGTGAAATCCAAAGATTATCTTCAGTCATGAAATAATCATAACAGTACTCAGTGTAACTAAAAACAAAACAAAATAAAAACCAGTAACCCTCATTCCAAACATATTCAAACTCTTTATAAAGGTGATAATGTTGGGGGTATAATTACTTTGTGCAATACACCATTCATGGCACTATATATAGCCTAAATTCTTCAAAGGCATTTTTTTCTTTTGAGAAGGAAAATTTCTTCAGAGACTTTACCCTATAGTGATACGTGAACTCTTTTCTTTGATGCAAGAAAAACAACACAGGCTGACCGAGAGGGGCCTGAGAATTAACACTCTTTCCTTTAAGAATTACCCTGATGTCCCAGATAATTAGTCAACTGTGCAAGATTTCTTTCCAGCTTTACAAACTAACTGTATTGCCATTCAAAATTAGAAGATAGGTCGGCAGGATTAAGGGCTTTGCCATTAGACAACAATGGCTTGAATACCAAGGATGACTTTGTTAGAAAGATGCCACAGCTCCCCGTTGTGAAGTCCTTAATGGAAGGGTAAAGTGTGAACTGCTTTGGAAAACAAGTGCCTTTTCAAGTGCTAGCTATGAAATCTATTTAGAATATTCTTTATTTAATGTCTTCCTGCTTGTTGCACTTTCTTTTTCTAAGCCTGGAATTAACAATTAAATGTGTTTTGTGAGTTAACTTTTTTTCCCATTAAAACAAGTTCCAGTAAGGAAACAGTAATGAACAGTAAATAAATCTACTTTATGAAAACAGCACGGGTTAAGAACTTTTTTTCCCTGACAATACTGTGTTGATATATGTCATTCATTCATTTAATTAACTACTTGTTGCCACAATTATTACTATATTATTATTGAGGCGTCACAGTACAAGGAAGAACGCTTGTACTAAGAGGGATACAAAGGTAGATAAGAATGTGTTCAAGGAACTTAGATTATAGTAATGGAGCAGGAAGGATAGCTAATAGCCTCAGTAAAAGCAGAGTATTACAAATGTCACACACCTTCCTGCCCACTCTACAGTGGTGGACCATTCATATTTTATTCCCAGAATTTGATTCTAACCCATCTTAATTATTCCTTTTAAAAATGACCTAGGCATTGCTCTGTTAAGAAGGCAAAGAGTCAACACATTTGTGTGAAATACCAGATCTATTTGTCTCCAACAAGTACCAAATAATTTCTTCCTCTTTTACTCATGTTAATGACTCTTTTTTCCTAAGTAGACTCACAATGCGTCTTGGGAAACTTGAAAAGTTCTCATTAATCCCTGTGTGCTCAGAAAACTTCTCAATTTCAATGTTCAGTGTTGCATTCTGTAATAATTTTTATCTGATGAAAAAGCTTTTTTTTTTTTTTCTCTTTCTCTTTCTTCTCTGACTGCCAGGCAATCTTAACAAAAGGTGCTAAGAAATAGGACTCATGCCACTACTGTGCGGGGGAGAAACAAAGATCTTGACAAGTCGCCATGTTGCGTGAGCAGCCCCTCAAAGTGGCCTGCTCTCGTTTGTAAAGGGCTCTGGAACGTCACTGCCAAACCCTTTTATTTCCTAAATCATTCTTTTCTTTCCCATGCTTCCAAAAAGCAATCAACATAGTCAATTTAAGGGGCTCATGGCAGAAGCAATGAGACTCTCCATTTTTCCAACGTCTCTCCGGAAGGGGGCCTCATGTGAGGCAATCACATGCCTTCATTGTTGACAGTAATGATTTGGTGAGTTCCACCAGAAAGACTGATCCAGAATAAAAATCATTCTTTTTTTTTTGAAATGGGTTTTCTAAATGTGCTTTCCTATTGTTTAATGATAGGGTTATGTATGTGTGAGTAAATTAGACTCAAATTTATAGAGCTAAAAGAAAAATGTAGCAAAGAGAACCTCACATTCCTGTTCTTCCTCTTCTTTGAATGTAAGATCCATCCTGATGGTCCTGTCATTCTGCTGCTCTCAGCACCATAGGCTGAGTCAGCACTGTGTTTATTGTATTCGGCTAATGTGTGCATGGCTTGGCACCTGTTCATTCTCTAATACGGGCACAAAAAGAAGTGTAGTTCCTCCCCTGTGCACTGTGAACAGCATATCCTGCTTGGAGAGACAGAGCTGGGGGCTGGATTCCCTCTCTATCTAGAAGTGATCAAAGAAATCATATTCTCTTTCTGTGATCATTAGTCAGACTGACTGTTTTTCAAAGATAAAAGTAGAACAAGCATCTGCTGAAAGAATTAACAAGATTGCTTATTTTACTTTTCAGTAAAAAATAAGAGGTTGTAGATATTGGAAGACAAGACATGTACTTGGTTTGGAGCATCATTATGATAGGTTTTTTTGATTCTGTGATCTCTCAATAGATATCTATTGCATATTGATAAGTGCATTTCCCTTCTGAAATTTTTGAGGATGCATTGGAACCCCAGTTGCTTAGGCTCTGCTGACCAAGGGAAATGTGAAAGAATAGAGGAAAAAATCAATAAAAATAATAGAACTTACCATGTACTAGATACACTTTATATATTATAAATTCTTCATATTAAGTCCACTGTAAATACTTGAAACTACTTTCATTGGGTATGGGTGGGATTATGGGTTGGAAAATCTTGAGGCCGACCAGATGTTTGTGACCACAGATGGAAGCTATGTTGCTTCTCTTCTTCTACTCCAGGTAGACAGGTAAGGATGCCTGAAGATGGGTGGTTGTGTCAAAGAGTCACAAGAAAGTATGAGCTATTGTCCCGGCTAGTCTTCCATGAGGAAAAATATTCCTCTGCCTCAGTTAAAGATTCATCAACAGATAATTCAACCACCCTCCAAACATCCGTGGTCAGAACTTGGGCAAATACTTACATCTTTAAGCCTAGGTCTCCTCCTCCATGGACAGAGCAGATTCTCCCCAGCAATCTCTAAAGCTCCTTCTTGCTCTAAAATTTGATTATTCTTTCTATCTAGGGACTTGCCCTCTAAAATAACTAATGAAATTACTTTTAAAATCCCATGACAAATGGACAATTAATGTCCACCCTCCTTAAGGATGAGTGAAGAAAGGAGGAAGAATTAATTTTGTACTTTATACATTTTAATGTAACATTGATGAATACAGTCATTCCTTATAAGGACCCTGGAAACATCATTGCATGCTTGCTACAGGAGTGGATAAGAATGCTCATAGGAGGAAAGAGTGGAAACTGTGAGGATGCCCATAAACATCAGATTGGAAGAATACACTGGGGTATATTTGTACCAAGGAATATAGCCCTGAAAGTGAATAAATTGTGGCCACATGGATGAATCACAGAAACATAATGTCCTGCAAGAAGATCATGATGGGGAAGATCTAAAAATACATCTTTCAGGGATAGGCAGGAAACTTTAGGTAAAGTAGAGGAGTGATTAACACAGAGCAGTGTTACCTCAGGGCAGCAGAGCAAGGAATGTGCGAGAGTAGCTTAGACTCTATTCTTATTGCCCACATTTTCTAACTAAGGTAACTCTGTGTTTAGAGATATATTATTCACCAAGACTGCACAACTAGTGGGCCCCAGGATTTGAACAAAGCTCCACTAAGTACCAAAGTCCTTGCAATCAACAACCACACTATCAGTTCAGTTGCTCTGTCGTGTCTGACTCTTTGCGACCCCATGGACTGCAGCATGCCAGGCTTCCTTATCCATCACCAACTCCTGGAGCCTACTCAAACTCATGTCCATTGAGTTGGTGATGCCATCCAACCATCTCATCCTCTGTCGGCCCCTTTGCCTCCTGCCCTCAATCTTTCCCAGCATCAGGTCTTTTACAATGAGTCAGCTCTTCACATCAGGTGGCCAAAATATTGGAGTTTCATCTTCAACATCAGTTCTTCCAATGAACATTCAGGACTGATTCCCTCTAGGATTGACTGGTTGGATCTCCTTGCAGTCCAAGGGACTCTCAAGAGTCTTTTCCAACACCACAGTTGAAAAGCATCAATTCTTCTGCACTCAGCTTTATTATTTTATTTATTTATTTATTTTTTTACTTTACAATATTATATTGGTTTTGCCATACATCAACATGCATCTGCCACGGGTGTACATGTGTTCCCCATCCTGAACCCCCTTCCCACCTCCCTCCCCATACCATCCCTCTGGGTCATCCCAGTGCACCAGCCCCAAGATTCCTGTATTCTAACACCATACACAAAAATAAACTCAAATGGATTAAAGATCTAAACGTAAGACCAGAAACTATAAAACTCTTAGAGGAGAACATAGGCAAAACAGTCTCCAACATACAACACAGCAGGATCCTCTATGACCCACCTCCCAGAATATTGGAAATAAAAGCAAAAATAAACAAATGGGATCTAAATAAAATTAAAGGCTTCTGCACAACAAAAGAAACTATAAGCAAGGTGAAAAGACAGCCTTCAGAATGGGAGAAAATAATAGCAAATGAAGCAACAAACAAACAACTAATCTCAAAAATATACAAGCAACTCCTGCAGCTCAATTCCAGAAAAATAAATGACCCAATCAAAAAATGGGCCAAAGAACTAAATAGACATTTCTCCAAAGAAGACATACAGATGGCTAACAAACACATGAAAAGATGCTCAACGTCACTCATTATCAGAGAAATGCAAATCAAAACCACAATGAGGTACCATTTCACACCAGTCAAAATGGCTGCGATCCAAAAGTCTACAAGCAATAAATGCTGGAGAGAATGTGGAGAAAAGGGAACCCTCTTACACTGTTGGTGGGAATGCAAACTAGTACAGCCACTATGGAGAACAGTGTGGAGATTCCTTAAAAAACTGAAAATAGAACTGCCTTATGACCCAGCAATCCCACTGCTGGGCATACACACCGAGGAAACCAGAATTGAAAGAGACACGTGTACCCCAATGTTCATCGCAGCACTGTTTATAATAGCCAGGACATGGAAGCAACCTAGATGTCCATCAACAGATGAATGGATAAGAAAGCTGTGGTACATACACACAATGGAGTATTACTCAGCCATTAAAAATAATACATTTGAATCAGTTCTAATGAGGTGGATGAAACTGGAGCCGATTATACAGAGTGAAGTAAGCCAGAAAGAAAAATACCAATACAGTATACTAATGCATATATATGGAATTTAGAAAGATGGTAACAACAACCCTGTATACGAGACAGCAAAAGAGACACAGATGTATAGAACAGTCTTTTGGACTCTGTGAGGGGGTGGGGATGATTTGGGAGAATGGCATTAAAACATGCACTCAGTTTTCTTTATAGTCCAACTCTCACATCCATATATGACTACTGGAAAAACCATAGCTTTGACTAGACAGACCTTTGTTGGCAAAGTAATGTCTCTGCTTTTTAATATGCTGTCTAGGTTGGTTATATCTTTTCTTCCAAGGAGAAGAAAATATGTGATTACAGCCTTTTAATTTCATGGCTGTAATCACATATGTAGTAATTTTGGAGCCCGCCCCCCCC
>NW_011495058.1:5770008-5776851 GCF_000754665.1 Bison bison bison
TTGTTTCATGTCCAGTCCTAACTGTTGCTTCCTGACCTGCATACAGGTTTCTCAGGAGGCAAGTCAGGTGGTCTGGTATTCCCATCTCTTTAAGAATTTTCCACAGTTTGTTGTGATCCACACTGTAGTTTATTATTATTTCCTACCTTAAAATGTGTAGAATAAGAGGCCATCATTTTTTCCCCCCCTGGTGGAGTAAAAATCAAATTAGTCATCAACTGCACTGCCAGCCTTGATTTTGCTCCCTAAAATCAAGATGGTAGAGTTTAGATAATCAGTCTTCATAAATGAAAAAAGTCCACCTAATCATGTAGTAGTTTATATAGATAGAGAGAGAGAAAGAGGTTGCAATATACTTAGCGCTTATGTAAGATATCAACTCTTTGGAAATTGGGATGCATACCCGAGTTTAATAAACATATGTACTTCCCATTATTGATATCATTTTGAGTAATAATTTTCACATGCAGCAATGAAGGTGTAAAACACAAGTGAGTTGAAAGATTTTTTTCTGAGATGTGAATAATTACTTGAGGACTTTGGGATAACTTTTCTTCTTTGCCAGGAAAAAAATGAAAACATCTTGATTTTTCCTAAGGCTGTTCCACATTAAATTAATGGATGTATTCTCTTTAAATGCAATCTTTGCTTATTTAGAGGAGAAAGTGTCTTATTAGGGCAAGCATATCACGGTATACCATGATAGCATATGCTCTGTGTGCTAAGTTGCTTCAGTTCTGTCTGACTCTGTGCGACCTCATGGACTGTAGCCTGCCAGGCTCTTCTGTCATGGCATTCTCCAGACAAAAGTACTGAAGTGGTTTACCAGTTCCTTCTCCAAGGGATCTTCTCGACCCAGACAAATGTGTTCCAAGTGTAGACTCACCCTCCATTAATTGAATGTCATGAAATTTCATATATAAAATTAGCACAATTATTCTTAGTGTTGTTGGAGAACAAAGTGGGCTTCAGTTTAAACCTGCGAGCTTAAGCACACACAACCCCTACTCTGTCCTGTAATGCCATCAAAATGGGAGCAATAGAGTAAAAGCATATAAACTCATACAGGAAAATAGAATGGGGAAGAAAAGGATAGCAGATGAGGGATATCAATACATTTTCAGAAGATAAAAAGGGGGAGAAAAAGTGGCAACTTACCTAGGAGAGAAAGTTAAATCCTGTATGTTTGAAGAAGGGCAAGAAGCAAGCAGACTGTGTCACAGAACTCCAGAAAGACCCATGAACTGGAGGCATGAATGGGGAGTCCACTAAACACAGGGGGATTTACTAAGAGACTTTGCAAGGAAAACATAGATCCATAGCTCTAACTCCTATCCCTATATAGTCAGGTGATGGGCCCACTTCTTCCCTAGCATGAGAAGGGAAATGTACTCTTTGAAGGAAAAGACCATATGTGGCACAGAACTCAGAGGCAACAGGTGTGGCAGAAGGTAGTTCTGAGGGTCACAGTCAAGCAGGAAGATTAAGTGAAAATCTACTTACGGTGACACCAGCACAATTGATATTAAGATAGAGAGGCACAGTGGATGTAAATTTCATTAAAATTTGGCAAATATGAAAAATTAGAAAGAAAATTACATAAGCAGAGGACAATGTAACATGAACCACGATGGAAAATGAAGACTTCTTGGGATAGTTAAGTGCTCTGTACAAGGTCACAGGGAGCTGCTGTTACCATGGGCCATGCATGAAGGAAGGGCGACCCAGTTCTTCTAACAAGTGATATTGGGAAAATTGAATATCCATATAGAAAAGAATGAAATACTCATTTGTTTTAGAAATGTACCTTTTATTATGGGTCCTTGCTTTACACCATATCCCAAATGGGTCAAAGATCTAAAGAGCTAAAAGTATAAAACTCTTAAAAGAACACATAGGGAAGAAATGTCACAACATTGGATTTTGCAATGATTTCTTGCTAATGAACCAACAGTACAGGCACAAAGGGAAAAAATAGATAAATTGAACTTCATCAAATTAAAAAAAAAAGTTTATGTGTCAAAGGACACAATTAATAGAGTAAGAAGGTAACCCACAGGGTTAAGAGTCCACACTTTCAATGCAGAGGCTGCAGTGGTTTTGATCCCTGGTCAGAAAACTAAGATCCCATGTGCAGCACAGTGTAGCCAAAAAAAAGGTGGTGGGGCGGGGGGCAAACCACAAAATGGGAGTAAATGTTTCTAAGTCATATATATAATAAGGAATTAGTAACTAGAACTTCTAAAATGCAACAACAAAAACCAAACAACCCAATTCAGAAAAGAGCAAAGGACTTGAACAGACATTTCTCCAGAGAAGATATACAAATGGCCAATAAGCACTTGAAAAGATGCTCAATATCATTAATCATTAGAGAAATGCGAAAGCGGATGACAATGGTCTTCCATTTCACATCCGTTAGAATGGCTATTATTTTTTTAAAGCAAGACCAGAAAACAAGTGCTTGTAAGATGTGGAGGAATTGAAACCCCTGTGCATCATTAATGGGGATGTAAAGTAGTATAGCCATTGTGGGATGCAATATGGGAATTCCTCAAATTCCCATGTGTAGTAGTTCCACATAAAACTACTACATGATCCAGCAATTCCACTTCTGGGTATTTTCCCAAAAGAACTGAAAGTAGGTTCTCGAAGAGTTATTTACACACTCATGTTCATAGCAGCAGACCTCATAATTGTTATGGTAGAAACAACCGAAATGTCCATGGATGGGTGAATGGATGAACAAAATGTGGTGTACATGCAACGGAACGTTATTCAGGCGTAAAAGGGAATGAAATTCTGATATATGCTGCAACATGAACGAAACTTGAAGATACCATGCTAAATGCAATGTCAGACATAAAAGGACAAATATGATTCCCCTTATATGAGATGCCAAAAATAGTAACATCCACGGAGACAGAAAGTGGAATGGTGAAGGAAGAGGGAATGGAAATATACTTTTTAATGGGTACAGAGTTTCAGTACGGAATGATAACATTCTGAAAATGGAGAGTGGTGATGGTTTCACAACAGTGTGAATGAACTTAATCCCACTGAACTGGATGCTTAAACATGGTTAAAACAGTAAGTTTTATGTAAGTTATATATAGTTTACCACAGTAAAATAAATCTGCTTGAACTTATCAGAGGCCTGACCAGAAGATAGAGATAACTATGTTGAGTATCAGAGAAGGCAGCCAAAACCAAATAAACAAAAATACTAAACCCAGAAAACTAGAAAGATGAGCCCATCATTTGGGATATATTTCTGCACAGGGCGAACTGTCAATCCAGAAAAAGTGATTGGCCATCTTATCAGCATTTTTCACAGCCTTGTGGAGTCCGAGAGAAGAAAGAGTTCAAGAAGAAGTAAGGGTTCAAGACCAAGAGCAAACTGCCTGTGTCCTGGGTTTGGGTCCTAAAAGATTGTATCCTAGGAGTGAGAGAGAACAGGAAGAAAGTTCTCATTCACACTGCGTCCCTGCTTCAAATCAACTGAGTGGCCCAGGAAATGTTGAACTATAAAAATGAAATAATGTAATTTGGACTGCTAGGATCCTACAGGAACACAGCAAAAACAAATGAAAGTTGTCTTTGGAGGAAAATGATATGGCTCCAGGCTTCAAATTATTTCTACAAATTTCACAATACAATTCTTGGAACATTCCCCTTCACTTAGAAAAAAAAAAAGGAATAAGTCACAACAGAGGTCAATACAAGCCTTTGACTGTGTGGATCACAACAAACTGTGGAAAATACTTAAAAGAGATAAGAACACCAGACCACCTTACCTGCCCTCTGAGAAATCTGTATGCAGGTCAAGAAGCAAAAGTTAGAACCGGACATGGAACAATGGATTGGTTCCAAATAGGGAAAGGAGTACATCAAGGCTGTATATCGTCACTCTGCTTATTTAACATATATGCAGAGAACATCATGCAAAATGCTGGGCTGGATGAAGCACAAACTGGAATCAAGATTTCCGGGAGAAATATCAATAACCTCAGATATACAGAGGACACCATCCTTATGGCAGAAAGAGAAAAGGAACTAAAGAGCCTCTTGATGAAAGTAAAAGAGGAGAGTGAAAAAGCTGACTTAAAACTCAACATTGAAAATAACAAAGATCATGGCATCCAGTTTCATCACTTCATAGCAAATAGATGGGGAAACAATGCAAACAGTGACAGATTTTATTTTCTTGGTCTCCAAAATCACTGCAGATGGTGACTGCAGGCATGACACTTGTTCCTTGGTAGAAAAACTATGACAAACCTAGACAGTGTATTAAAAAGCAGAGACATTACTTTGCCAACAAAGGTGCGTCTAGTCAAAACTGTGGTTTTTCCAGTAGTCATGTATGGATGTGAGAATTGGACCATAAAGAAGGCTGAGCACTGAAGAATTGATGCTTTTGAACTGTGGTGCTAGGGAAGACTCTTGAGAGTCCCTTGGACTGCAAGGAGATCCAACCAGTCAATCCTAAAGGAAATCAGTCCTGAATATTCATTGGAAGAACTGATGCTGAAGCTGAAACTCCAATACTTTGGCCACCTGATGCGAAGAACAGACAGAAGATGAGATGGTTGGATGGCATCACTGACTCAGTGGACATGAGTTTGAGCAAGCTCTGGGAGATGGTGAAGGACAGGGAGGCCTGGTGTGCTGCAGTCCATGGGGTCACGAAGAGCTGGACATGAGTGAGTGAGTGAACAGCAACAACTACGTGAAGGTGAACCAGCACCAACAACAGAGAGCAGAAAACAGCCCCGTAGCTCCAGACATGGCAATTGTTATACATAGGTTTTAAAATAACTCCCTTAATATGAATTAGTAGCTAGGGCACAGGGTTGAATTTTTCTAGTTCCATTGACATAGAACCAGAAAACAAAAAATAATATATCTTTAAAAAGAACAAAATGCAATTTCAGAAAAATATCTAAACTATAAATAAAATTAAGAACTCAGAGTTAGAGCTTACAGAAGATAGAAAAGTTTGAAAGGAAATTAGTCACTTGGATAAAAGGGCAGAAGAAAAATACCCAGAAGAAAGCAAAAAATAAAAGTTTGGAAAACATAAAAGAGAGGATAAGAAACACAGGAATATAGCTACAAGTCCTAATATACATATGGCTTTGAACTTTCTAAGACAAATGAAAAACATCAATTTGCAAATTCAAAAATTCCAGAGAAAATCCAAGCTAGAAAAATAAAAAGAAATCTGCAGCTAAAAATAATAACACTGGAGGTGGTGATGGGCAAGGTCGGGGGGTGGGGGGATGGAAGAGGAAGCAGGGGGTGGGGTGGTAGAGAGAGAAGGAAAAATAAAAGGAAAAAAATAGAAGCTGTCAGAAAAATTACTTTCAGAGGAACAAGGACGTCTAAAGTTAATGGGATAATATCTTCAATGTTCTGAATCCTATTTTGCAGCAAAAATATCCTTCTGAAATGAAGGTGAATTAAATATATTTTCCAACAAGCAAAAACTGAAATAACTTATCACTAGCAGAACTGACCTAAAGAGAAAACTAATGGATATTCTTCGAGCAGAAGAAAACTTATTCCAGATACAAAGTTTAAGATGCACAAAGAAATGAAAATAATAAATATATGGATTAATCAAAACAAATATGGACTGTAGGCTGTTATTTTTATCAAGTTTACACTGTAGGCAGAATTAAAATTGGATGATAGGAGAATAAACTGAACTAAAGTGTTCTAATGTCCTTGTAGTGCCCAGAAAGCTGGTAAAAGTACAAAGTAATGTTCACCTCTGATGAGTCAGGATTCACGCTGTGATCTCAGAGAGACCTGCAGAAACAATGGAAGAGTGCATGTCTTCCACACTGCCCAAAAAATGAAATAATTTTTTATCCAATAAAAGTCAAGAAAAGAGAGACAAGAGAATACAGAATAAGTGAGAAAAGTAGACATTGTATAGATGATAGAATTATATTCAAATATTCTGTTCAGTAGAAATATTGAATATTCTATTGTACATTATATTCAATAGAAAATAATAATAACACAAATAAAAGACAAAGCTTATAAGCATGATAAAATTGTCTATATGAAAAGGATTTGGTAAAATCCAACATTTTGTTATAATAAAGACTTTTAGCACATTAAAAGTAGAAGAGAACTTCCTTAGTTTGAAAAAAATATCATAAATTCCTAGAGCTAATATCACACTTAATGATATGGCTGGACATGTAGAAAAATCAAAGTCATCTATAAATTTATTAGAATGAATAATGGATTTATTAGATACAAGGCTAATACACAAAAATTAATTGTAATTCCTTATACTATCAGCTCAGGAAGAAAATATATATAATAGCAAACCATATACTGGCAACATCTTATTAAAAATAAAATTTTAACAAGATATCATAGACAATAGTATCAAAATAATTATTATGAATTAATCTTTTAAAATAGTTTTTAAGACTCCTAAGAGTGAAAAAGTTGGCTTAAACAATGAAGATCATGGCATCTGGTCCCATCACTTCATGGGAAATAGATGGGGAAACAGTGGAAACAGTGTCAGACTTTATTTTTGGGGGCTCCAAAATCACTGCAGATGGTGACTGCAGCCATGAAATTAAAAGACGCTTACTCCTTGGAAGGAAAGTTATGACCAACCTAGATAGCATATTCAAAAGCAGAGACATTACTTTGCCAACAAAGGTCCATCTAGTCAAGGCTATGGTTTTTCCTGTGGTCATTTATGGATATGAGAGTTGGACTGTGAAGAAAGCTGAGCGCCAAAGAATTGATGCTTTTGAACTGCGGTGTTGAAGAAGACTCTTGAGAGTCCCTTGGACTGCAAGGAGA
>NW_011495058.1:5776951-5779229 GCF_000754665.1 Bison bison bison
AAGGAGATCAGCCCTGGGATTTCTTTGGAAGGAATGATGCTAAAGCTGAAACTCCAGTACTTTGGCCACCTCATGCGAAGAGTTGACTCATTGGAAAAGACTGTGATGCTGGGAGGGATTGGGGGCAAGAGGAGAAGGGGACGACAGAGGATGAGATGGCTGGATGGCATCACTGACTCCATGGACGTGAGTCTGAGTGAACTCCGGGAGTTGGTGATGGACAGGGAGGCCTGGAGTGCTGCGGTTCATGGGGTTGCAAAGAGTCGGACACGACTGAGTGACTGAACTGAACTGAACTGAAGCAAAAATTTAATTACACCTTGTTGAGAAAGAGTAATAAAACTTAAATAGAGATATAGATTGTGTTCATGAAATGGAAAATTCAATATTGCAAATATCTCAAATTGATATATAGATTCAATGCAAACTCAAAAAACAACCCCAAGGCATTGTTTCTGTGTGTGTGCACATGAATGAAACTTAACAAGCAGATTTCAGAATTGCTTTGAAAGTGCAACAAGAATTTGGGAATAGTTGCTCTACTGAATAGAAAGACATAATAAAGTTGCTGTGATTAAGATACAGTGAAATTGTTGCACGGAAAGACAAACAGACCAGTGCAACAGGATCAATATCCTGGAAACAGAAGCATGAATGCACGATTTATAATGAAATCTAAAAAGCAGAAAATAAGGACAAATTTCAGTGAATGTCTTGGGGAAAACGATATCGTCATTTTAAAAACCTTGACCTTGGCTTTACACCACCCACAGTATCAATTTCTAGTGAATTTTAACCTAGAAGTGAACAAAAAACAGTGAATCACAATCTCATCTGAGATCAAGAAAATACACATTAAAACCACAGGGCTTCCCTGGTGACTCAGTGGCAAAGAATCCACCAGCCAATGCAGGAGACATGGGTTGGATCCCTGGGTCAGGAAGACTCTCTGGAGACGGAAATGGCAACCCACTGCAGTAGTCTTGCCTGGGAAATCCTATGGACAGAAGAGACTGGTGGGTTGCAATCCAAGGGGGTGCAAAAGAGTCAGACACCACTTAGTGACTAAACATCGCTGTTAAATTACCATTTCCCACTTCTAGAATAGCTAAAGTTAGAAAGCAAACAAGTTTAAAAGTTGGTGAGGAGCAACTGAAGGGCTCGCACTATTGAGTGGGGTGGGAATTGGGAGAACAGATGGGCAAACACTTTATTATTCTTTACTAAAGTGAGGATATACCCACCCTATGACCCAGAAATCCCACTCATAGGCATATGTCTAACATAAATATCCATCAACAGTCAAAAGGATTCACACATTATAGCATATATATACAATAGATGGCTGTAAAGACTAAAAATGAACTCACATGCAACATGGATGAATTTCTCAGACATAATGTTGAACAAAAGATTAAAAATAGCTTACACAGTATAATTCCAGTTAAATCATGGTTGTTTTTTTTTTTTTTAAAGGAAACTTAGCTGTAGTTTTTAAGAGTGCATGAAAAGTGAAAGTGTTAGTTGCTCATCATGTCTGACTCTTTGTGACCCCATGAACTGTAGCCTGCCAGGCTCCTCTGTCCAAGGAATTCTCCAGGGAAGAAAACTGGAGTGGGTTGCCATTCCCTTCTCCAGGGGATCTTACTGACCCAAAGATTGAACCTGTGTTTCCTGGATTGCAGGCAGATTCTTTACCATCTTAGCCATCAGGGATAGCCCATTATTTGTGGTGATTATTAATGTAAACAAAGCGAAGGAATGGCCATTTCCAAGGTCAAGACAGAAGTTATATTTAGGGAGTGAGAAAGGATTGTATTTGGCATATGGCATCCGGTCCCATCACTTCATGGGAAATAGATGGGGAAACAGTGGAAGCAGTGTCAGACTTTATTTTTCTGGGCTCCAAAATCACTACAGACTGGTGACTGCAGCCATGAAATTAAAAGACGCTTACTCCTTGGAAGGAAAGTTATGACCAACCTAGATAGCATATTCAAAAACAGAGACATTACTTTGCCAACAAAGGTCCATCTAGTCAAGGCTATGGTTTTTCCTGTGGTCATGTATGGATATGAGAGTTGGACTGTGAAGAAGGCTGAGCGCCAAAGAATTGATGCTTTTGAACTGTGGTGTTGAAGAAGACTCTTGAGAGTTCCTTGGACTGCAAGGAGATCCAACCAGTCCATTCTGAAGGAGATCAGCCCTGGGATTTCTTTGGAAGGAATGATGCTAGAGCTGAAACTCCAGTACTTTGGCCACCTCATGCGAAGAGTTG
>NW_011495058.1:5779377-5818795 GCF_000754665.1 Bison bison bison
TGAACTCCGGGAGTTGGTGATGGACAGGGAGGCCTGGCGTGCTGCGATTCATGGGGTCGCAAAGAGTCGGACACGACTAAGCGACTAATCTGATCTGATCTGATATGGGTATTTGGGCAGCTGGCATTGTTCTATTTCTTACCTAGACTGGTGGCTAAAGGAGGCTTATTTTTATAGTAATTAAAAAGATACACATTTATTACTTATACACTTATTTTGAGCAGACTTTGGGATATGGTGAAGGACAGGGAAGCCTGGTGTTCTGCAATCCATGGGGTCACAAAGAGTTAGAAATGACTGGGCAACTGCACAACACCACCAAAAATAACACTTATTCTCATGTGTTTTATAATTCTCAAAAAAATTTAAAAAAGGAAAAATCATGAAATAAAAATGTTTCTTAGAAAATAAAAATGTTGTATCAACACCCCCCCCTCCCAGGGGTAAAGTCCAGTATATTTCCTGGAAAGACAAAGAAATAGAGAGATGAAGATAAATAGGACAGAGGATCAATCTTGAAGATGTGTATTAAATGGTTAGTAGATTCAAAAACAGAAAAGAAAGGAGTAGATAGGAACACATTAGCAAAGAAACAATAAAACATGTTTCCAGAATGGGAGGACATGGTTTTTTAAATCACAAGGGTCCCTTCAAAATAGCCCATACTGAAGCACATTACTGTGAAATTTCAGAACATGAGAGGTGAAGAGAAGGTTATGAGTTTCCTAGAAACAAATAAATGCGATGGGCTTATGTAAAGGATCAGGGATTGGAATCCTGTTGTGCTTAATAACAGCAATGCTGGAAGCCTTCCAGTCTCTGGAACATTATTATCAACTTCTAGTTCTACCTTAGCCATGTTGTCAATCAAGTGCGAGAGTAGAATACAGACTTTTAGACCCGTGATATCTCTCAATTTGCTTCCTTGTATTCTTTCTCAGAAATTGAACTCCATGTTTCCTAAAATGAATTAGTACAAAAGGATAAGTCATCTGATGAAGAGAGGGGATTCAAGATGGTAGAGAGAGGGCAATTTCAGGAAGAGGCTGAAGTGGAGAGCCAGGTTACCATCAGTGCTGAGACACAAAAGGATCTGACAGATGAACAAAGGGTCCTGGGAGTATGATGGAAAAGAAACCTGGATTTGGTAGATTTCCTAACTGGTGATTGGTGAATGTATTGAGGAATTCTAGAGGCTTTAGAGCTTGGGCAAGATTTAACAATAGTTAAATATTTAACAATAGTATACATTTCAAGCAAATGAAAAAACAAGTTAATTATTAACTCCCAGGAAAACCAAACATATTCCAAACCAAACCAAGAAAACTAATAGTGAAAGAAAAATAACTAGCATAGTTTTAACCAAATATTGTATGAAATACAATAATACAATAAAATAAAATACAACAAAAATTGTATGAAATGCATAATATTGTATGAAACTGTATTGAAAGATGGAAGGAGGGGATGAGAGTGTGTGGGTAAGAGAAGAAGGATTGTAGGGCTGGAAGGTCTAAATCTTAATGTTCAATCATTAGGAAGTCAGGAGTGGGATAAGCATGTTGTTATTAGTTAAGGAGTAGGATAAGTAAAAAAAAAAAAAAAACAAAAAAACCCAAAACTTTCTGTTGGAGTTCAGATGTTAACTAAGCAAGTAATTTATTTGTGAATTAGGGGTGTGGCTCAGTGGTCAGAATGTAAGTGCCATAGCTAGATGACTCAGGTCTAAATCCTGGCTCTGCAGTTACTAGTTATGTGATGATAGTCACATGGTATGGAAAACTCTATGCCTCCACTGCCTAATCTATAAAAACAGGGATAATAATTGCACTTAATCCGTGAGGCAATAGCAAGGTAGAAGAGTTATTATACAGAAATTTCTTAGGTCAGTAACTGGCATGTATCAAGTACTATGTAAATGTTTGCTCTTGTAATTATATACTATATTTTTACTATATATAATGACAATATATACATATAATTATATACTATATTTTTTTCTTACCTCATCCTAAAATGTATTTAAGCTGGCTTAAATGGTACATAAAACATCAACATAGTTTATAAGTCAGAACAAACACAAAGAAAATATAACTTGTGCTAACTGATTCTGGATTTTTCCATATTTTCCAAAAGTTCTCATTAAAGATGTTTTTTTCTCTCTCATGGGCATTATTTTGATCAGGTATTTTACATTTCTAATTTAGATATATGATGTAAGAGGAAGTAGATCCAAAAGGAACAAAAACACGAGCAAAAGCCTCAAGGAGATGGTGGAAAAACAAAGTCAGAAGAGCATCCAGAGTAAAGACACACTGGGAATGCCGGAAGAGAGTGGAGTTCCTGCAGAGAACTTTACAAACAGCGTGAAGCTCTCGCCGAGGAAGCCAATCCAGGGGTAACAGAGAAAGTGAAAGCTTTCAAGAAAACAGCTTGCATTATTCGAGGGATGTTTCAAAATATTAACCTGAGTTTTGTCCTCATTAATTTCACAACCAGGTGTATCAGAGTCATCCTGCTGAGATCTAAGTAAACTTTTAGTAAAAGGAAACAGAAATATAAAATATAAAATGAATGTAAGGAAGTCTAATTCATTTCTTCATAGGACTGGCCATGCATAAGAGGCTGGTGATCACTCAGTTTCAGAAACTTAGGTCTAAAAGAAATATGTCCTTTGGGTAACTTATGCTGAACATCAAAGGGAAATATTTTAGGGCCTCAGAGCTCCAGACTTTCTTACATTTTTCATATCATTTCCTATGGTGCAAACACATTTAATAGAAAAAGAGAGGGCCAGTGTTCTGGAGAAGTGGCATTGCTTTTTCACGCTTCCTTGAAACCAAGATTGAAGTAGCCCGAGAGGCATTTACTCTATAGGTTCGGGTGGCCTGGGACTCACTAGTCCACTCTAGTCCTGGGCAGCTAGTTAAGTTCACAACTTTGCTAATAATATCATACGCAGGACTGGAGAGAAACTCCCTGAAGACACAGACGTTTACCACCCTGAGAGGTGATCTGCTTTTTCTCTAATTTCCCAGGAGTAAACAAAGGTGATGGTGGCTGAACCCTTAGCACAGAGCGCTTCCTCCTTTAAAAAATTTTTTTTCTGTAAAACTTTTCCAGCAAGTCACAGAGTAATAGAAGATTCAGGGACATAATTAGATAGAGTAGAAAAAAATGTATTCCAGATCACTAATATGAAACCAACAGTATTTTAAATCCAGGAAACATAAAATAGAACAGAAGGGAAAATGGCATAGAGTCTAGTTACAATGTCTATATTGCCAAAGCTACAGCATAGGGGATACCTAAATATAAAACTAAATACATGGGCTTGTTTATTTAAAAATAGAGGGAAGTTAAAGGTAAATAAATAAGGTGCACTAAGAGACTGTATCTCACCTTACAGGTGAATTTTAATTTGGATATAAATAGTAGTAGTTGTATAAACAGAGGAAAGTGAAAGTCGCTCAGTTGTGTCTGCTTCTTTCTGACTCCAGGGACTGTAGCCCGCCAGGTTCCTGTGTCCATGGAATTCTCCAGACAAGAATACTGGAGTGGGTAGCCGTTCCCTTCTCCAGGGGATCTTCTTGACCCAGGGATTGAACGCAGGTCTCCCGCATGGCGGGCGGATTCTTTACCATCTGAGCCACTAGGGAAGCCCAATAGGCAGAGGACCCTGGTCCAAACCATTCTATTAGCAATATTTCCTTGTTCTAGAAAGCCACCCCATAGCTTTCCTTTTGAAAGGAGAACAAACTTTTCTTCTGGAAATAGCCTGTATGTCTTTTTAAAAATAAAATTCATCAGTTGAATGCCTGAGCTGCGTTCTGTGGTTCCTGAGCCAGAATCTCAAGGTGGATGAAAGTATTTTTACATTCTATTCATGCCAAAGGTGATCCATGGGGTTCTTGTCCAGCACTGTTCCAGGGTTGGCTGAGAACTACCTAATGACCGTATTTGATGCTAAGGCTCTAAAAGCCTGTTCTGTTTTTAGCCAGAACTTTTCTTCTAAATGACAAAAGAACCAGCTTTTCTCTCTCAAATTTCATCTGGATATTTTTCAAAAGCAAATGAACTCTGGGGCAGGAGAGGAACCCGAACACGACAAGGTTCAGTGAAAGGGTTGTATCAGCCTAGTTGTTGTTAACGTAAATTCAAGGTAAGATTTTTGGGGGAGAATAAAAACGTCTCCTGTCATGCTAAAGCACTGTAAGTAGATATTATATTATATATTCTTGTTGCATCTTTTGGTGACACTTTAAAAGCAAAGAAATAAAGAAAAAGGAAGCTGTGTTAGTTATAGATCTCAACTCAGCCTGCAGCACAATAAAAGGCTGAATGTGGGGGAAAGTGCCTTGAGGTTGGAAACCTATTACTAATTCAGTAGCAAATACATTAGGAGGTGCTCAGAGCAGTGATCCCATCAGATACTATCAAAGAGCTGCACATGGAGACAAGCCTCTTCATAATTCATGGGGCAATTTCACTGTCTTTCCGGGGAGGCTTCTTATCAATAGAAATGTGCTCTTGTGAGTGAATTGTTAGGAATACCAATTATGTGCTTGACTACTTAATTCTACAGATATTCTTAGTTGAGTCATGAAAGTGTGTAGCTGATCAAAATCGAATTTCAGCATCTTCTTACAGTGTCATTCTTCAGGAGCTCCAGCCTTGTTAAATGTGGGTTAATATAAAGTAACATTTATTAGGAATTTCTTCTTTGATATTCAAAATAGCTTTAAGACCTCTTCCCTCCAAATCACTGAAGTGTCAATACTCCAGCTCCCCCCTAAATTCTTCTAACTTTGATGCCACAAAAGTAACATTTATTTTTTATTCAGTGTTTGATGTTCTCTTTCTCTTGACTTACAATGAAAATGATTCCCAGCTAACGCTACTGATGAAAGCAAGTGAATTCCCCTACAATCAGTTGTTTATATATTTTAAAACGTTGAAAAGAAAAAAAGCTTAGGGTTTAGATTGTGATTTCTTGTGCATATATATATATATATATATATATATATTTAACAACTCTGTGTTTTTAAAAAAAACAATTTCCCATCTAACACTAAGAGTTACTGAGTTTTAAGTGTTCATTTATTGGAATTCATCCCAGTGCTGAATTCAGCATTTAAGTGCATAGTCTCGTGTAACGTTAGTTCAGTTCATAACTAGACAGGGCCAAAAAAGTAAACTTTAAATAGAAAACAATGAAAAGCATATATAATCCTTGAGATTAAAAAAAACCTAAATATTGGATCTTCAACAAAATATGAAGTAAAGGAACTGATTCTTTTTCTCCACATTGGAATAATCCTGGAAAACCAAAAAGAGCTTTGAAATGAAGATACTTAGGGGAAAGCACCCAGTCTTCCAAAAATTTATAGTGGGGAATATTTTACTGGAACACACTCAAATACTTTTGCCTTTTTATTCCCGAGTGTATATTTTAGAATTCTTAAAATAGAATTCTTGAAAAAGACATCAAAATCATATGCAGTCACTGGGAAAATGAGGTCTCTAAGATTTATTTATACTTTGAGAACTGAAAATTAGGCATTAAATAGTCAGGGAGAAGTTTGGGCTATGAATTTTCTCTGGAAGATCTTCCCTGGTTGGCTCAGTAGTAAAGAATCTGCCTGCCAATGCAGGAGACGTGGATTCGATCCCTGGATGGGAAAGATTCCTTGGAAAAGGAAATGGCAACCCACTCCAGCATTCTTGCTTGGGAAATCCCATGGACAGTAGAGCCTGGCAGGCTACAGTCCATGGGGTCACAAAGAGTCTGATAAGACTTAGGACTAAACAACAACTTTTCTCTGGGGGCCTCTGGTGGTGTGACCTAGAAATGGTCAGAAAAAAGGGGATTTAGGGGAGAGAGAATTTCCCAAGTGGATGGAAACTAGCAGTGCCTCCTTTCCTACTAAAAATGCTAAAGGAGTCAAGATTCTGGTGTTATGCAAGAGGGCAGATTTTAGCATCCATGAAGAAACAGCAGTTTTAAGAAAGGATTCTCACTGGTAGACATTGAATGTGGTAAGCTGTCCAAATCCAAAAAGCAATAGGAAAACCTGATCCGGATCAGAAGGGTGATTGGTCTGAAGATGGAGCCGCAAAGGTAAAGCAAATCCTAGGTTAGCATGCTTTAGTGAGAGGACCAGGGATTCAAGACCTAGATTTGGGATATATTCAATTTTAGGATAAAGGAACGTGGGAGCAGAGTACATCATGTGACGTGCCAGGCTGGATGAAACACAAGCTGGAATCAAGATTGCTGGGAGAAATATCAATAACCTCAGATATGCAGATGATACCACCCTTATGGCAGAAAGTGAAGAGGAACTGAAGAGCCTCTTGGTAAAAGTGAAAGAGGAGAGTGAAAAAGTTGGCTTAAAACTCAGCATCCAAAAAACTAAGATCATGGCATCTGGTCCCATCACTTCATGGCAAAGAGTTGGAGAAACAGTGGAAACAGTGACTGACTTTATTTTCTTGGGCTCCAAAATCACTGCAGATGGTTACTGCAGCCATAAAATTAAAAGACACTTGCTCCTTGGAAGAAAAGCTATGATAAACCTAGACAGCATATTAAAAAGCAGAGACATTACTTTGCCAACAAAGGTCTGTCTAGTCAAGGCTATGGTTTTTCCAGTAGTCATGAGTGGATGTGAGAGTTGGACTATAAAGAAAGTGAGTGCTGGAGAATTGATGCTTTTGATCTGTGGTGTTGGAGAAGACTCTTGAGAGTCCCTTGGACTGCAAGGAGATCCAATCAGTCTATCCTAAAGGAAATCAGTCCTGAATGTTCATTGGAAGGACTGATGCTGAAGCTGAAGCTCCAATACTTTGGCCACATGATACAAAGAACTGACTCACTGGAAAAGACCCTGATGGCTGGGAAAGATTGAAGGCAGGAGGTGAAGGGGATGGTAGAGGATGAGATGGTTTGATGGCATCACTGGCTTCATGGACATGAGTTTGAGTAAGCTCCGGGAGTTGGTGATGGACAGGGAAGCATGGCATGCTACAGTCCATGGGGTCACAAAGAGTTGGACGTGACTGAGCGACTGAACAGAACTAAAGGTGGAAGTACATAGTGCTAGAGACAAGCTTCTCTATAGCTTTTAATTCAATGCACAATTAATTCTCAGCATCGAGATTTATTTAGAAAGTTATATTCTTGATATTGGGTACAGAGGATTTCTAAGGGTTTATGGTAATCACTGAAGTTATTTAGGCTTAAAAATAACACAGCATTTCACAGACTCCCACTGCAGGAGCACAGTGTAGTAAATAATTTAACACTGTTCAGCCAGGCAGGTTTTTTTTTTTTTTTTAATTAAAATATAGTTGATTTACAATATTATATAAGTTTCAGGTATTGAACACAGTGATTTACAGTTTTGAAACATTACACTCCATTTATAGGCATTAAAGGATTTTCGCTATATTCCCAGTGCTGTAGCTTATTTATTTTATACATGGTAGTTTGCACCTCTTAATCCCCTGCCCTTATCTTCCCCCTTCCCGCTTCCCTCTCCCAGTAGTGAACCACTAGTTTGTTCTCTGTTACCTGTGAGTGTATTTCTCTCTTGCTACGTTCACTAGTTTGTTTTACTTTTTAGAGTCCACATACGATATCACAATATAAGTATAATCATACAGTATTTGTCTTTCTCTGCCTGACTTATTTCACTAAGCGTGATACCATCCAAGTCCATCCATGCTGTTGCAATGGCAAAATTTCATTCTTTTTTATCAGTCAGGCAGTTTTTTCTTTCTACTCTACCACATCTAAAGCTGAGCAGCAATTTCTTCTCAAGACAAGGTTACTCTCTATTTCTTTATCTTCCTTGGAGGTTTTGAGTTTGAGCAAACTCCAAGAGATAGTGAAGGACAGGGAAGATTGGCGTGGTGTTGCCATCACAGGGTCACAAAGAGTCAGACTCATTAACAACAGGTAGTGAAAATATTTAAAATTGAAATAGTTGAAAGATTGCTGATTTGATACAGTTTTGCATGTTTGAGTTGTAACGATCTTGTTTCCTTCCTAAGACATTTTTCTGCCTCTGATGAAGGCAAGCTCATGCCTCAGTTAATAGTATCAGATGATAATAGAATGTCTTTCTAAAATCAGAAGCACTTAGAGGACAAGGATGATGTTAAATCACAGTTTTAAGATTTAGTTTTGGAAATAAAAATCATTCAAATCCCTACCAAGGCGTTTACACTTCAGGGCTTACACCCATGTGGTCCCAGCAGCCAGTACACAGGCAAATTCATGATATGGGAATGAAAGCCCAGGTTTCGTTCTGCTGAACCTGGCACTTCTAGTTGCCTTGATCTAACCGTTAGAAGAGGAAAAGTGAGCCGCTTGCCCACAGTGAGGCTGGTCTCCCAGGTCGGGGGCTGGGAGCAGGAAACTGCCTCCTGGGAAAAGTTAGAGAATGGGGAAGTTAGAGAATCCAAAGTCCATAAATGAAATGGTTGGGGGAGTAAAGGTGGAGCCAGATCAAGATGAAAGTGGAAGACTTTCTTGGTGGTCCAGTGGTTAAGACTCTGTGCTTCTAATGCAAGAGGCATGGGTT
This sequence comes from Bison bison bison, assembly GCF_000754665.1. Taxonomy (NCBI): domain Eukaryota; kingdom Metazoa; phylum Chordata; class Mammalia; order Artiodactyla; family Bovidae; genus Bison; species Bison bison. The sequence goes on from NW_011495058.1 coordinate 5,787,969, forward strand.
TGATTCCTGATCAGAGAAGTTCTACATGCCACATGGTGAGGCCAAAAATAAAAGAAAGCTGAACTTGGAATTTGGCAAGTAGATGTGAATAGGAGACCAGGCACAGGGGCCTCAAGGTGATTTCTGGAAAACTACTTTTGGAAGGCTCCTTTGACCCCTCTGGCTAGTGTCTCCTCCTCTAATTCTCTCTATTAGTGTCTTTTTATGGCACAACTAGTAATGTGCTTTATGATCTATTGAGGGTATATTCTCCTCGCCAAGTGTACGGGGCCCTTCATCCTGTTCTTAGTAAAGGTAATTAGGAGATAAGAAAATGGGTATTTTAGGACCACCTGCTATACAGTAGGTACCAGTGGAGGTACATTTATGCATTGTTTAATTAACAATTTATGTAGGGACATCCCTGTTATTCCAATGGTTAAGATTTCACCTTCCAAAGCAGGGGGTGCATTTTTGATTCTGGTCAGGGACCTAAGATCCCACTTGCCTCAAGGTAAAAAAAAAAAAAAACATAAAAAAAAGAAGCAATATTGTAGCAAATTCAATAAAGACTTTAAAAACGGTCCATTAAAAAAATGTTTAAAAAAGTTATGTAATTGACAGACAAGGAAACTGAGGGCTCATGGTCACTGAACTAAGAAGCAAAGGGAGGAGCCAGGATTGAGTTCACACCCTGCCCTGCTTGTCAAAGCACCATCAGCCTGCTGGCCATGAATGAGTGATCCCTGTTTAGAGACCTGGGAGCCACAGTTCACTCCCACTTGCTCCCATGGGAATGCTCCAGCGTGTGCATTATTCAAGCCCCAGCTTCTTCATTTGCCTCTTCTCATCTTACTCCATCTTTATCATGACCTTCACTCAGGGAACAAAGGCAGGACAAGGAAGGAGAACTCTGGTGTGGATTTTACCCTTCATTGCAAGCTCTGGAGGCTTTTGAAGACAGAAATTATTTTCTTAAGTTAGTTTTATGGAGTAAATTTCTGACTTCATAGAAGATTAAATTTTCTTTTTTTTGCCACGCATGTGGAATCTTAGTTCCCCAACCAAGGACTGAACACTTGCCCCCTGTGGGTTCAACGGGTTCAGTGGCAGCACAGAATCTTAACCACTGGACTTCCAGGGCAGTCCCAAATTTCCTATTTTGAAGGCTTCTAAGAGATTACTTGTATTACTCATTTGCCTCCTATTTCCCATGAGAGATAAATGTAACTTACCAGCACACTCTGGAGATCTCTGGAGATAGAGGTGCATTTTTAAATACTGTAGAGAATATATTCTTATTCTTTTTTAAAAAAAATTTCTCTATCACTTTAATAAAGAAAGGGGGAGAAGCTAAGTCTCTAGAATGCCTTCCTTTTTGACTGTAGAACCTCAAGAGGTAGATATTCAGCAAGAAATCAGGTAAACTAGAGATTAATTCCCTCCAACTTTGGTTTAATTTCTGCCCCTTTCATCTAAACCTCTGAAAGTAAAGTTGTTAGGAATATTTATTTCTGTCTCAGAGCCGAGCGTGGAGCCCAGATTTGGGTTGTGACCTGAGCAAAGGACCTGAGCACAGTATCTGCAGCGTCACTGAGAACGCTTCTAACTTCTCACTCTAAAAGGAACTTTCTCTCTTGTGGCTTCCACCGTTATTATCTGACCCCAGGCTCCCTCTCCTCTGCAACGACAAGTAAAAACTGTACTCTTGTGTTTGAATGCCAGGAAATAAAATGAACAGTAATGAGGAGTCTCTGCCAGAGAGGTTTTGTTTCGATGCTTTCTTCCATCTGCCTTTACCTTGCCTGGGGGGAATATTAAGGCAATGCATTTATCAGTTTTTATTATTTTGATTTATAACCTTGGGTCACAATTAGGAGATAAAACATAAAGGCATAGATTTAAATAGTGCCAATCTCGCCTTCTCCATTTCATTCTTTTCTCTCTTTTGTAAGAGACGAAATTCCTCTTGCCCTGTAACGGTGTATAGGTCTGTCAGTGCAGAGTGTGTGTCACTGCTCACTTATGTTTACTTAATACTACACTTTTCCACGTTAATTCAACCCACAAACTTTACATTTGTGTCCTCACCTTCCTGGTTTACACTCATTCAGTTAGATAAACAGTGTGCCTCCCCTACTTCAATGAGTTGATTATGACAAGAGTTGTGACGAGTGGCACTCAGTAGCTTCAGCTGATCATCCAGAAATTTTCATTTTTCCAACATCCATCAGAGAATTTAAAAATAGCTAGTATGCAGACCTATTGTGAGGCTTCATTCTTTTACATCATTTCACATTTACTATGGTTCATGGTATAGAACAGTGACGTTTATTCATCCATTCAAACAAGGTTCATTAAGTTGTCTTCTATGTGGCAGATACCAGGAGAGGTCCAGGGGCAACAACAGAGAGATAATAGGCAAAATCCTGGCTTTCAATTGGCTAACAAGCAAGTAACAGGAGGATAACAGGCCAATGAAAAGCATGTTTGTAATACTAGGATGACACTAGGCAAAGGGCTCCTGCAGAGAAGGGAGCTGAGGTCCCAGTAGTCAGGAAAATCTCTCTTAGATGGTGACCTGGGACAGAGGCCTGAATGAATTGAGGAATACACTCTACAGGCAGCCTTCCAAGCAGAGGGAGCTGGGCACGTCAAGGAGCCCAGGACTGAGCAGGGTTGGGCATGTTTGATGAACAGAAAGGACAAAATCTGAATGCAAAATCTGGAGCACAGAGAGCAAAGGGGAAAGTGGTTGAAAGAGTAGGTGGCTGATAGACAGACTTGGGAATGGACTTGAGGCCCAAAATAGCAACTTACATTTCATTCTGATAAGATGTGGATGCCAAGGGAGGGTTTTGAGCAAAGGAAACATAATCTGACCTTTTTTCAAAAGAATTGCTCCAACTGAGAGAAGAATGAAATATAGAGGTAACAGCAGAAAGCAGGAAACAAGTTATGAGTCATCACAATAAGACAATGAAGGATAATGAGCCGGGATGGGGGTGGAGGAGGGGCTACAGATAAGGTCAGGTTCATACTGTACTTTGAAGGTAAAGCCAACAGATTTGGCTGAAAGACTGGATATGTGTAGGAGAGGATAACTCTAAGAATGGGAGATGATTAATGCTAGTGTTTACTGAAAGAGGGAAGCCTGAAGGAAGAGAAGATCAGACAGAGGAGAAAGATCAAGGGTTGTCTTTTGGACATATTAGCTTAGAGAAGGTTATTGGGTCTGTAGGTAGAGATGAAGTTTAGCACTGAGGTTATGTTGAAAACGTGAACCAAGCCTCTTTTGGCATCTATGTATCAGGCTTTCCAGTTGCGGTGCTGGAGAAGACTCTTGGGAGTCCCTAGGAATGCAAGAAGATCAAACCAGTCAATCCTAAAGGAAATCAACCCTATTATTCATTGGAAGGACTGATGCTGAAACTGAAGCTCTAATACTTTGGCCAACTCTTTGGAAAAGACCCTGATTCTGGGGAAGATTGAGGGCAAGGGAAGAAGGGGGTGACAGGGTGAGATGGTTAGATAGCATCACCGACTTAATGGACATGAGGTTGAGCAAACTCAGGGAGACAGTGAAGGACAGGGAAGCCTAGTGTGCTACAGTAGATGGGTTGAAAAGAGTTGGATAGGATGTAGCTACTGAACAACAGCAACAAAATATCAGGCTAACCTTGAGTCTTTGTTTATGCCTGAAGTTTAGTTCCTTTTTTCTCTTCCCTTATACCCACATCCTTTTATTTCCCCTCAGAAATACACTTTCTGAATTCCCCTGCCCCTTAACCCACAAACCAGATATCCCCAGAGTGTTGCATGTGAACTCAAGCACTCCTCAGAAAAAATATAAATCAAGAGAGGGGTCCTTGTGGTAATGGATTTGTTCAGTATCTTAACTATGATAGAATTATTTAGAGCTAAACACACATACACAGTCACATACACAAGTACAAGTAAAACTGGGAGAATCTGAGTAAGATTCATGGATTGTTTGTTGATATTCTGGTTGTGATATTATACTACAGTTTTACAAATGTTACCACTGGGGGGAACTGAGTTAAACTATATTCATGATCTCTCTGTATTATTTCTTACCATGTGAAAAATAACATATCATCACAAGGAAATTTTAATGTTCAAAATACAAGGAGAAAACTTCAAAAACTCAATTGTTATGGAAAGTTTTAATGCATTACTCCTCAGTTCAGTTCAGTAGCTCAGTTACGTCTGACTCTTTTGCGACCCCATGAATTGCAGCACGCCAGGCCTCCCTGTCCATCACCAACTCCTGGAGTTTACCCAAACTCATGTCCATCGAGTCGGTGATGCCATCCAGCCATCTCATCCTCTGTCGTTCCCTTCTCCTCCTGCCCCCAATCCCTCCCAGCATCAGAGTCTTTTCCAATGAGTCAACTCTTTGCATGAGGTGGCCAAAGTACTGGAGTTTCAGCTTCAGCATCAGTCCTTCCAATGAACACCCAGGACTGATCTCCTTTAGGATGAACTGGTTGGATCTCCCTGAAGTCCAAAGGACTCTCAAGAGTCTTCTCCAACACCATAGTTCAAAAGCATCAATTCTTCGGCACTCAGCTTTTCAGAGAGGGAATGGCAACCCATTCCAGTACTCTTGCCTGGCAAATCCCATGGACGGAGGAGCCTGGTAGGCTGCAGTCCATGGGGTCGCTAGGAGTCGGACACGACTGAGCAACTTCACTTTCACGCATTGGAGAAGGAAAGGGCAGCCTACTCCAGTGTTCTTGCCTGGAGAATCCCAGGGACGGGGAAGCCTGGTGGGCTGCCGTCAATGGGGTCGCACAGAGTCAGACACGACTGAAGCGACTTAGCAGCAGCAACAGCTTTCTTTACAGTCCAACTCTCACATCCATACATGACCACTGGAAAAACCATAGCCTTGATTGAGACAACAGATGAAAAACATACTTGGATGTGACTAGTTTTATTATGGTTTAGATGAATGGATATTTCTGAAAAATAAGGGCAAAACTTGAATTAATAAATTGAAAGAGCAAAAGAGGATAAAATTTATAAGTCCAAAAATAGCTTCTTTTGAAGAGAGCATCATAAAATAGAAATACATCTGTGAAAAAATGTATTCAGTGATGGTGATATCACAGTGAGATGGATCTTTACATGCAAGCCTGGGGAATTGTAAATTAAGTTGCCATTCATTTAACTAATATTGTCCTCTGTATAACATACAAAGGTGAGTGCAGGATGTGTTAACCCCGCCATTTTGAAACCAAGGACATTTGGAGATTGATAGTGTTTAGAGTGAACTCCATCAACTTCATTTAACTCCTTGATTGATTTTCTGTAGAGCAGTGCTGTCCCATGGGCCTTTCTGAAATGATGGAAATGCTCTACATCTGCACTCTTCAACATGGTAACTCTAGTGTTACAAGGAAATCACCAGGTCTGGTAATTGCTACTGTTTGTATAAACTGGTATCATAACCATGGAGAAAGAAGTATCATTACCTCCAGAAGTTACAATAACAATGTCTCATTATCTCCATTTTTGATGATGCTTGGTATTTATGTTATTTCTTAAAAAATGAACATTTAAAGAGTCAAGTGTGGCTGGCATTATGGTCCAGGTAAACAGTTCTAGACTCTCATCTAACATTCATTGGCTTTGTGATCTTGGGTTAAGTCTAGGCTTAAATTTCCTGAGCTCCAAATGAAGCCATTGGACTAAGTTATTCAAGCTCAAATAATCTATTCTACTATGTATATCCATATGCCATCTGGGAGACTGGCCAACATTTACTCCATAGAATTAAAAAGAGAGGCCTTAAGATGAGCACATGGCCACCCTGTGGAGGCCGTGAGGCTCAGGGAATAGGAGCCAAGGCCGACCTTGGATCCCAGCTCCCCTCTGTGAGCTCTAGGCTGTAGGTGAGTCTGTGTCATTTTTACCATCTGTAAACCCAAAGGTGGTCTATCACAGTGATAAGCCCCTAGGATTTTGCTCTTTTTTCTCTTTTTATTTTTGAAGTGCAGTTGATTTACAATGTTGTGTTAATTTCTACTGTACAGCAAAGTAATTCAGTTCCACACAAACAGACACACATATATATACACCTTCTTTTTATATTTTTCCATATGGTTTATCATAGGATATTGAATATAGTTCCTGTGCTCTACAGTAAGACCTTGTTTTTTAACCATTCTATATATAACAGCTTACATCTGCTAATCCCAGGCTCCCACTCCATCTCTCCCCCAGCCCTCCCCTCTGAGCAAACACAAGTCTGTTCTTTATGTCTGAGAGTCTGCTTCTGTTTCATAGATACATTCATTTGTGTCATATTTTAGATTCCACATATAAGTGATTTCGTATGACATTTGTCTTTCTCTTTCTGACTTACTTCACTAGGTCTGATAATCTCTAGTCGCATCCATGTTGCTGCAAATAAACCCCTAGAATTTCAGATTTAGAATCAGTTTAGGCTCAAATTGTAGTCCTTCCCTGTATGACATCAGGCAGGATTGCTTCTGCACCCGAGTCTACCTCACAGAGTGAGGCTGCATTCCATCAGGGGACCGACCCAGCTGCCAATTCAGGGGTCACAGTCCCACTCGCTCCCACCATACACCATATGCAGCACCCTACCTTTCTCAAGGATGCCTTTCCTTTTTTCCCTTTAGATTTTGGAGGATTTACCTGGTGAAAAGAGACAGGAGACAGGGCAGATATGGGTTTTTGGTGTCCACTGAGAAGCCATCATCCTGTCTGGCCCGACCTGGAGCATCCTTGGCTCCTGTAAGCAAGACTTGTCAGGACCAGACATTCTGTAGTTTTTCATGTCTCCATGATACAGCAAAAGGCCCATCTGCCTAAAAATACCATGCAGCCCCTTCTTCTCTGGAGTCTTTCTGCCTCCCTGAGGGTGCACCCAAAGAATAAGACTCTAGCCCTCCTCCAAGGGTAGAGTGTGACTGGGGACTGGGTGGGACAGGCAAGGCCCAGGGAACTGTCTCCTACTCTCTGGCTCAGGACATTGAGCAAGTGCTTGGGGCAAGGAGTCCTATTTACTAACATGTGCCTCCCCCAAGACTTTATTCTCTGCTTTCTCCCTTAAAGGCCAGGATTTTTAAAAGCTTTTTTTGGTTCCTTTTTGTTTTTCCATCTTTGAAAAATTAAAATATCTGGCTTTCTGGATTGGATACAAGAAATACCACAGGAAAAAAATCAGAATTTTACAACAATATATACTATATAAAAATACAATAATCTATGTGAAACATTCAGCACTGGGCCTCATGTGTTGTACACACTCAATAGGCCATAGCTGTGGTAATTAATATTTGTTCTTCAATGTTATTTTAAAGATTATTTATAACATATGCAAAATGCCTGACATATAATATATATTTAGTAAATGTTCACCAACATATTGAAAATGCTTTTGATTTTAATATAAAGATTAATACTGTTTTTGTATTTTTTTAAGGCACTTTATCTTTTAAATTTCATTATATTATTTTTAAAGTCTTTATTGAATTTGTTACAATATTGATTCTGTTTTATGTGTTGGGGGTTTTTGGCCTTAAGGCATGTGAGATCTTAGCTCCCCAACCAGGGATGGAACCTGTACCCCCTGCATTGGAAGGTGAAGTCTTAACCACTGGATGGTCAGGGAAGTCCCTAAAGACTAATATGGTTTCTGAATGATAGAGTTAACTGAAAATAATATTTTTTAAAAGGCTTTGAGAATTTATCTTTCCTAGTGCTCATTTTTATCTCCTATAAACCACATCCTAGGTTAGCTCAAAGTATACACTTAGATGTCCCTGGCCTTCATATTCTAGAAGATTGTATCAGCAGAAATAACCATTAAGCCTCTGCAATGGCACATGACGCATAACATTAAATCATCAATATATCAGACCAAAAGGAATTACTTGCTTCATCTAAGTCTAATGGCAGGAAAATGGGAAAAGGAAAATTGTGGATGGGGCTGTCCTGAGGGCAGAGTCAGAGACCCAGACTTCTAGGCTTATTCCAGAAAAGTATGAAAGTGAATTAGGCTTCTCAGATTTCTTGTGGCTTCTCCAGCTACTTTAGTAAATGGACGTGTCTGATGGAGGTGGAGGTCTCACCATCTAAGTAAAAGGATACAATCTCCTCTTTGCTGCCAATGCTTTGGGTCAAGGGCACTGATCCTTGCAATGAGTGCATGGGATCTGTCTGAGGAAAACCAGATAACCTTAATTAGAGGTAGGAAATAAGATGAAATAAATAGAGAAAAATGCTAATGTTGCTATGTAGAAAGAGTAAATATGTCAAATTCATTAAATTTTAGAGTTAATATTGTCCTAAGCAAAATCCTAATGAATATAACACTTGCCCAGATGATTATAAAGTCCACTCTGGAAAATACAGAGCTATTTTTTTTTTTTTTAACAAAGAAGAGTAAAGAGGAGATACCTCCTTTACCACACTGTAAAATGCATTATAATGTGGCAGTAATTAAAATGTCATTGTCCTGGTTCAAGAACAGAAATGGGAAGGAATAGCCTGAGACAGATCCTAGCATATGGAAGAATTTACAGTGGAAAAGTGTGTAAACATTGAACAGTATTAATCCTTTGTGCATTAAAGGATGCCATCCATAAAATGAAAAGGCAACCCATGAGAAAATATCTGCCAACCATATATTTTATAAGGGGTTAATATCCAGAATATATAAAGAACCCCCACAATTCAACAACAATAAAATCAAACAATTTGATTCAAAATGGACTAAGGAGTCGAATAGACATTTCTCTAAAGATGAAATCAGTGATGCACCTGAGGGTAAAAACAGAATCATGTTAGATTCTGTCCGTATATCACATACCAAAATTAATTCCAGAACTTCCTTAGTGGTACAGTGGGTAAGAATCTGCCTACCAATGCAGGGGACATGGGTTTGATCCCTGGTCTGGGAGGATTCCACATGCCTCAGGCAACTTAAAATTCATGCATCACAATTACTGGAGCTCACGAGCTCTAGGAACAACAACCTCCAACAACTGAGCCCAGGTGTTGCAGCTCCTGAAACCTGTGTGCCTAGAGCCTGGGCTCTGCAACAAAGGAAGCCACCGCAACGAGAAGCATGTGCACTGAAACGGAGAGTAGTCCCCGCTCACCGCAACTAGAGAAAGCCCACATGTAGTGACGAAGACTCAAGTCACCAAATATAAACAAATACATTTTAAAAATTAATTCCAGATGGATTGAAGCTTTCCGTTTGGTTCAGTCTCTCAGTTGTGTCTGACTCTTTGCGACCCCATGGACTGCAGTACGCCAGGCCTCCCTGTCCATCACCAACTCCCTTTGCTTCAAAAAAAAAAAAATAAAATCATAGAATTATTTTTGTTAACCTGACAACATGGGATAAGGTTGTAAGCATAAAAATAAAACCAAAGGAAAGTTATCACACATTTGGCTAATAGCCTGGGGATTCAAAAGAGTTAGGCTGAAATCGTGTCTTTTTCAAAACCAATTTTAAGTTCCTCCCCATAAATACTACAACTACTCTCTACTCATTTTTTAAAAATTTTATATTGGTGTACAGTTGATTTACAATGTTGTGTTAGTTTCAGGTATACAGCAAAGTGATTCAGTTATACACATATATCTGTTCTTTTTCAGATTCTTTTCCCATATAGGTTATTGCAAAATATTGAACAGAGTTCCCTGTGCTATACAGTAGGTCCTTGTTGATTATTTATTTTGTATATAGTTCTACTCATTACTTTTAATGAGCAAAACCATTTCCTTGGTATGAAGTTTGCACAGTCTTGTCCCAGGTCATCCTCCTGGTTTAACCTTCAGATGCTAGGTTAGAGGATGCATCCCTCTTCTAAAAAAAGTGAGCCTTGGACCTGTCCTCTCGCTTCACTAAAGATATCCCTCTCTATCTGTTTGAATGGATGGCTGTCTTCTCTCCATCATTTTGCCAACAGTCTCTTTTACTGGATAATTCTCATAAGCATAAATACATATTTGCTCTCTCAGTTTGCAACACACACACACACACATTGGCCCCTCCATCTCCTACCCTCTTCTAGTGATCGTCTCACTTCTGCACTCCTCTGCAGAGGACGACTTTTTGAAAGAACTGTCTAGGAATGCTGCTTCCGCCTCCTCAGTTCACCTACTCTTCAGCCCACTCCAATCTGGCTTCTGCCACCAACACACAAATGAAATCACTTTTGTCATGTCACAAACCAATTCCATTTGCTGCAGTCGTTGGGCTCTTTTCGATCTTCATTCAGACACATTTGACTGAACGGCTGGCTCCCTCTTCCTGACATGCTCTCCTCTCTTGGGATCTGTGGCAGGGCAGCAAGTCCTCAGTTTATGGCTCTTTCTCTCTCTTGAGTACTTGCCCTCGGTAATCTCATTCATTTCCATGGCTTTAGAAACATCCCATCTGGGGGAGTTCCCTGGTAGCCTAGTGCTTAGGATTCTGGGCTTTCACTGCCGTGGCCTGGGTTCAGTCCTTGGTTGGGGAACTGAGATCCTGCCCCCAAAATTCCATTTGCTATTTCTGAATTTACACACTCACATGTCCATTAGCTGCCTTTCTATCTCAGCTTGGATATCCAATAGTATACCAAATAAAATGTCAAAAAAGTGTATCTTCAGTTTCCCCCATAACCTGCCCTCACCTCACATATGCTTCCTTGATCCCATTTCCTGTGCTGCGGAAACTTGGGAATCATCCTTGATCTGTAATCACTAAGTCCAAGATTCTGAAATATATCTCAACTTCCCCTTGTTCTATGTCCACTGCCACCATTCTGGCCTGTGCTGTATCATGTCTGACCTAGATTACTGCCAGAGTCCCTTGGCCTGTCTCCCCAGACCCATTCTTGCCCCTCCATAATCATTCTCTGCATCCCTGCCTTTGGCTCCAAACCATTTGCCCCAGGTCTCAGATACGTCCTAGGGGTAAAATCAAGAAGAGTTGCTTTTGAATTGTGTGTCTGATGAAAAGGGAAGAGAAAAATCAAGAATGACTAGGGTTTTGCTTGAACAACTTTACACGAGACAATGACTTTTATCAAGATGGGAAAGTTTGGGTCAAGTACATGTTTGGCTGATGGGGATGGGTTAGAGGGGTGATCAATAGCCTTCTGTGAGCTAATCTGGAAATGTCAATCAGCCAAGCAGAAGTATGCTATAGTTGGAAAGAAATAAGAGACATGATAGACGTTTGATGAAAAAATGATCCAAGCTAGGTTACCAGAGAAACAAATTGTGAGGGAAAGATTTGGAAGTTGTTAGACTGGGAGGTAACATCCTGATGGAAATCCCTGGTGTTATTTGGATATGTAGGTCTGGTGATCAATAGTAAAATTAGACTGAAAGCTTAGACCTGAGGGTCATCATGAGAGTTTAAAGTATGGAAAAGATCAAATGGAAGTGAAACTTCTAGAAAACTATTTTCTTCTTACATATTTTATTCAAAACAAAATTAGTTTTATTGAGTTTGATGGGGACTTGTTTAGTGACATCCCTGTCTACTCACTAGAAACCAGTAGCTTTCCTCCTCCCCCATTCCAAGTGATGACAACCAAAAATGTCACCTAGACGTTTTCCGTTCCAGGGGTCGAGGAGGGAATCGGCCCTGGTTAAGAATTACAGGATTAGGGCAATGGTACTTCTTTTTAGCCACTGAGATGCTAATATTGGAGAACGTTGGAGAAACAGTTACAAAGTAGTGGCGTTCTGAGCTTTTATCCTGCAGAAAGCTCTTGGAAAGAATTTGATCAAGAAGATGCACTGCAAGGGTGTGGGGTAAGGAAAGAGGGTGGAGGGGAGCCCCTACGGAAGAGCGTCGCTGAAGCTCAGGGCAGCGGAAGAAGCCAGCACCTGGGTTCAACGTTGCAGAAAGCCCTGTCCCTCTGCAGAAATCCTGTCTGCTCTCCACATGCGGACGGCTTTCCTAGCAACAGACGACAGGTTCTCAGCATTGCTGGACCCTAGGGATTTTTATTTAACTGGAGATGTCAGTACAGTTGACCTGCTGCACCCTAGCGAGGCGGCTCGGGATGCCCGGTAAATCCCGAATTGCTGGCTTCTGAGAGTAAGTAACAGAACACGTTGTCCTTCTAGCTTTCCTCCCGTCCTTGCTTCAAATAGCATCCTTAACACTAGCGACTTCCCTAACGTGGCGAAGAGGAAGGCACAGGACGTCAGCAGGACAGCAGAGGAGCAGGAGCTGGGTGACGGAAGAGGCACGACCATGGAAAGTGTTTCCAAAGCAGTAAAAGTCGCCGGGGGAAAAGTGGGCTGGTTAGCCCCTAAAGCACCAGGAACGTGCTCTCGGCTGCCCTCTGCTGTCGAGATGAGTGAAGCCAGGCCAGGGAAGAGACAGCGTTCTATTCCAAGAGGCACAAATTAAGATGCTAGGCACCGATATAGGCCACGGGATGACATTGCTTCTTACCAGCTGCAGCTAAAGACAGAGCATCTATTTTGGTATGTGTGCCAGGAAAAGAAACGCTAATCATAGACAGTAGAGTCCCAAAACACAGATTTGGAAATACTGAGGGACTATTCCTGTCTCTAAAACATAACAACTGGATATGGGAGGCCAGGGTAGGGGTAAGAATTAGTTCTCTGAGGGGAGTGTTGAAGTGATCCCCATGCCAGGGATGTATGAAAGACCCCTACTCTTTGTACTTCTTTAACAGGAAATCTTAAAAGTCACACCACACAAATTATGAAAAAGTCATTCATATATTTAAAAGATTAATCAAAACTTTAGAGGTCATTCTGTAGTAAACCTGAAATATTTTTGATTTTACCAAAACTCACAAGGAATATGTATATATACATATGTGTGTATCAACATAAGGCAAAAATCCTCATGTATGTACCTACACATTTCAGCTGAGTTAAGGTTTTTTTTGCCACTTTTTTAATTGAAGGATATTTGGTTTACATTATTTTGTGGTTTTCTGTCATACACTAAGAAGAATCAGCCATAGGTATACAATGGGATGCTGCTCAGCCATAAAAAGGAATGCATTTGAGTCAGTTCTAATCAGGTGGACAAAGCAAGAGCCTATTATACAGAGTGAAGTAAGTCAGAAAGAGAAATGTAAATATTGTTTACTGATGCATATATATGGAATCCAGAAAGACGGTAGTGATGAATTTATTTTCAGGGCAGTAATGGAGAAGCAGACATAGAGAACAGACCTATGGACATGGAGGGAGGGGAGGGAGAGGGTGAAGTGAATTAAGGTTTTAAGTAAAGGAATTTGAAGAGAGAAGGTACATGACTTGATGTGCTTTGAAAGGATTCTGGGCGCTGCATTGGGAATGGACTATAAGAGACCAAGGTGGTGGCAGGGAGACCTTTTAGTGTGGTACTTTGGTTTTCTAGGCAAGATGATGGCACAGGTGCAGGTGGTGATGAATGATCAGAATCTAAGTTTATTTTAAATGTAGAACTTGTGGGATTTGTGCTCATAGATTGGCTATGAGAGACAGAGAGACACACACAGAAAGAGGGACTTCAGGAGTCAAGGATGACTGAACAATTTGGACTATAGAGTTGGCATCAACTGAGATGGAGAAGACTGAGGAACAGTAGGACCCTACTGAGAAGAGATTCTGAGTGAAGACACTGGGTTAAGACATCTGATAGACATTTGACTGGAAGGCCAAATTCACAGTTGAATAAGAATCTGGAGTTCAGGGGAGAGGTCCATGCAAGAAATACCAAATTGGCAGGCGTCAAGACAGAGTCGCTGTTTAAAGCCACTACAGTGTATGAGAGCCTGAAGGATGGGGACCTGGGGAGTTGTTTTCTCTTTATAGGTTGGGGAAAGCGGGTGGATCAGAAATGGGGCCTGGGAGGGAGACTCAGTGGTGTACCACAGAGTGGAGCCAAAAGTGGACAGTGGGAGGAGTGACGCATGCTAAGATGCATGCGTGCTCTGCTCAATGTGGTTATGACTTCAACCACCTGAGGGCGGGGTGTGTACCACGCTATGTGTACACACATACCATGCTTTGTGTAGGCACAAAGACTGGGACATATCACGAGGATACCAGACAGGGTTTCATTAGGAGCCTGGTTTTTATCAGGGAGTGATACGATCAAAACTGTTTTCAGAAACCACCTCTTGGCAGTGTGGCATTTAGAAGCATATACTCTACAGTGGTAGAGAAATGATTCTTAACTTCTTGTTATATACTTTGCGTTGTTTCACTAATTATAGTATTATTTCTGTAATTTAAAAACTATTAAGATGTATGAGAAATATGAGAAGACTGCAAACTAGTAATTGCAAGTTCATTGTTAACAGCTTAGGAAAAAGATGCTTAGGGCTCAAAGGACTCTGGCAGGGAGATGCAATGAAGTCAGATGCTTAGGTTTTCAGAACTTGGCTATCTGCTAGGAACTAGTTAAAAAAAAAAATAGGAAGATGGAGGCGAGTGCCACCAAGCTCAGAGAGGACATTACCTCCTCACAATCCCTTCCTCCAGAAGTAAAATGTCTCATCTCGATGAAAGGGGCAAGTAGCGATGACAGTCATTGCTAGTGCTCAAAACATGAACAAATCTTTTACACAAACTCATGATTTTTGTTTCTGATAGTAAAAAACTGGAGGTATAAATTGATATAATCTATTATAAAGATAACTTTGTGGGATAACCTCTTCAAAAAGTGATAGGCACTCACCTTTATGTCATGGTTTTCTGACATGAACTAGGTATCTGGTTTTGCTAATTTGGGGATGCATTTAGTAATCCTCATCTTCCATGAATAGCAAACAGAAAAGTGGCCCTGACCACATGTTCTCACTAGGTTCAGCTCTGTAGCCTTCTGCCACATCTACGGAAAATGTGTATCCAGACATACTTTGCAGCCTGATAGTCAACTGAGATGCTGAGTAGGTAGCAGAAGATTCAGGTGTGTACCTCATTAGCCTTAGCCTCCATGAATCATGTGGGCTTTCCTGGCAGATCAATTGATAAAGAAACTGCCTGCAATGCAGGAGACTCAGGTTCGATCCCTGGGTGGAGAAGATGCCCTGGAGGAGAAAATGGCAACCCACTCCATCCAGTATTCTTGCCTGGAAAAATCCCATGAACAGAGGACCCTGGAGGCTACAGTCCACAGGGTCACAAAAAGTCGGACATGACTGAGTGACTAAACCACCATGAATCATGATTCTACCTCAAGTAGATATATACCTGAAGTTTGACACTAGGCACTTCTAAGGCTTGTCAGAGGGAAAAATCATCATCTGCAGAGGACTGCCGGAATAAGTCCTTCTTCAACCAATTCCTTCAGATTTTTTTTTTTTTTTAAATACACGAAGGTGCAGCTAAGTCTTCAAAGAGCTAATTACTGCGATTCCAGTATTTTGGAAGATTTAAGGATTTGCTCTCACTGAATCACACTCTAATACTGTATCTTTGGTCTATACTGTACTGCATGAAATTGGTCATTTTACTTTTAGGAATGTTAACGTAGATGTTACCATGTTAACATGGATCACAGAATCCTCATGACGTTTCAGGGGCAAAATGTACCTCAGGCGTTTGTCTGCAATACCAGGGTAGAGGTGCACTTCTGGATCATGTGTCAACTTGTGCAGACTCATGTATGGATGTCCTTTTCAAGCAAAAGCAAGTTCAGTGTTGAATTCACTGCCTAATTCTTATAAGTATTCAGAACACTGCAGCATGCATTTTGTTTTAAATATATCTCTGGGCTTTATCTTATTTTGCCTACTGATTTTTCATTCAACTATAATTTTTTTACTTTGTGTTTTAATAGGCAATTTCACTTCTATTATTTTTTTTTTTCATGAGGCAGAAAACACCAAACTCTGGACTCAGAGTAGACACAGAAATGGGGGAAGGAGCGGGAAATGGGAATTGCATTGCTAAAAAAGCCATTGTTATAGAGATAAATATGATGAAATGTGAAATAAACTAAAAGGTCATATTAGAAGGAAAATGCAAGGGCAACCCCTTCAGCACATTTTCTGTGTGCTACTGAATTCACTTACATCTCCTTTAAAAAATCTCTCTCCCAAAACTATTCATTACAGATCTCATGAACATCTAATGAATTCTGAATATTATCGTGATTTAATGTAAAATGTCAAGAACTGTTCCATCTAAAAAAAGCAACATACTATATCTCATACAAAGTGCCATACAAAGGCAATTTTAATTTGCTAAGACAAAAGAAAAACAAGAAACAGAACAACGTTTTTCTTACTGCTACATCTACCATCTTAAAAAAATGATACTGAGAATTTACATAACCTATTTTCAGGTGTTACTTAAATAAAAACATACATGTAAGTATTTTTGAGTAAGAAAAACCAGTCGCAAATAAATAAAATTAGAACCCAGACTCCTAATTTTGGCTATGAATTTTAAATTATGTTTTATCTCTCTGACCTGAAAATGTTATCTTTACTGAAACGTCACTGTATAATAGAAACAGACAGAAATCCACTGAGCCTTTGCAGAAACATTTAGACTTTACTCCTGATGCAAATTACCTGCAAAAAACTAACTGCTTATAAAGGATGTTTGAAGCTACATCAATGATTTAAAAATAAGCACACAACCAATGTAAAAGCAAAGAATATTCCTTTTTCAGGAGAAAGGTCTTATGTGAAGCTATCTTCTTGAAACATGTTTGATGTCAATTCTGGGTGAACCAGGATGGCCGCTTCCTCTCTCGCTCAATGATCCTCTTGCCTTGATCGTGCTCAGAGGGTGTCTCCCCCGAGTACAGCACCACAGTCTCCACAGTAGGAGCCTTGAAAGGGCCCCCCTCTTGCTTCCCTATCTGTCTTCTGATTTCTGCCGTTTCCTTGCGCACCTTCTCATAGCAATAGCCACAGAGGACATGTTTCTGTTTCAGGTGACCACACTCAGGACAAAAGTCTATATTGTTCTTTAAAAAGAAAGAAAGAAAATTTAATGAGAGGCAACAAAATGCACACATCATCAAGGATGAGGCTTATATTTAAACTTCTTTGGAAATGTTCATCTTGCACAAGGTCACAGAGTACCCAGTTCAACCTCATTTTAATCAGGAAACTAAGGACACATATTGATTTGAATTAATCAATTTGAATTCCAGGAAAACTGGAAGTAGAATCCAGGTTTACCAACTTTGAATCTGGTACATTTTTACTTAAATACAGCAGTCTTACTATGTGAAATGGTACTCCATTCCCCCAGCCTCAAAAACTAAACATCTGGTAAGGAGCCCATGGGTGATCCACACGGCCAGCATCTTAACTAAGAGCCCAAGGCAAAGGGAATTCACTCTTCCTTTCAATCAATCCTGGGAAGAACAAGATGACAAACACTTTACAAGTGGGCTTCCCCTGATCATCACAGTGCAATTCAAATTCCTTATGATGTATAATTGGTATGGGGTGTGATTTTTCTTCCTATAAATGAACACTGATTATTTCTTAATGTAAAACTCTTGATATATTACAATTTGAGGGTATTTTAATGAGTTTTTATACATCTATCCAATTTTAATAAGACAATTCTAACCTCTAAAGAAGTCCTTTCAATGGGTTCTAAAGGTAGATTTGAAATATAAAGACAAATAGTAAACAGGAACATCAAAGAAACTCTAAACATGTCTGAAGACTAACATACAAACATTTACGAGGCAGATGACAACAAGAACTTCATTTTCTACAAGAAACAAGTGTTAGTCTCTCAGTCATGGCCAACCCTTTGTGATGCCATGGACTGTAGCTTGCCAGGCTCCTCTGCCCGTGGGGTTTTCCAGGCAAAAATACTGGAGTGGGTTGCCATTCCCTTCTCCAGGGGATCTTCCCAACCCAGGGAAGATCAAACCTGGGTCTCCAGCATTGCAGGCAGAGTCTTTCTAAGCTACCAGGAAAACCCTAAAAGAAACAAAGAACCTTGAAAATCATTTGACCCACCGACTTCTCATCTTACTCCAATACGTGGAAAACTGGATTGTACATTCAACTCGAGGAATTGAAAAAATACTCATGGTCAGTAAGTGCTCTTTTCCTAACAAAGCCCTCAGCATAACAAATTATATATTAACAGAAAACTGTCTAAATTAATTAAGTATTTTACAGTTCCACATTTTAACTGTGGTCCCAACCCTGACTCAGTAATACTTTTGAGCTTATGTTCTAAGGGTCTGTTTTAATACTGAATGTGGAGGCTTATGGAAGTCAATTTTCTGTCCTTGAGTTCCACCTGCACTGCCCTGGGGAACGCCATGGAATAAACATGAACTCAAATCATGGCTGTTAAAACCATAAATTAATAAATCAAAGATAATAAACACTACAGTTTTTGTTACTAGATCAATGAAGAAAGTGTACCCAAGGGAGATGGTGGGTGGGTGCTGGTGTGTGGAGAGACGGAGAAGGAGCACTGAGATTTAGAATTGTCCAAGGATAGGAACCGAGAAAGCAGTGGCACCCCACTCCAGTACTCTTGCTTGGAAAATCCCATGGACGGAAGAGCCTGGTAGGCTGCAGTCCATGGGGTCGCTGAGGGTTGGACACGACTGAGCGACTTCACTTTGACTTTTCACTTTCATGCACTGGAGAAGGAAATGGCAACCCACTCCAGTGTTCTTGCCTGGAGAATCCCAGGGACAGCGGAGCCTGGTGGGCTGCCGTCTATGGGGTCGCACAGAGTCAGACACAACTAAAGTGACTTAGGAAGGATAGGAACATACACAAAAAAAGTTTCAAGAGAACAGGACTTCAATAGGACACTACCAGGGCTCAAATGCTGGTTCTACCACTTAAGTTTGGGATCATAAGTGAATTCTTTTTGTCTCAGTTTCTTCATCCTAAAACTGAGCAAAACAATATTTACTTCAGAGAGCTGTTCTGAAAATATAATTCATGTAAAGCACTTAGATATATCATAGGTACTTATTAGCTATTTTTACTACTTATCTAAGGATTTTACTTCAGTATCTCATTGGACTCAGGAAAAGAAGAGAATAAATCTGTCAGGGTTAATAAAACCCCGTATCAAATAGATCTACTGCTTCTGACTTTAATTTCAGGCTCTGCAATAGTTAAAATATTTATTTACATATAGTTCAAAATCACACAGCTCAGGACTGGCACAGCTCACAATACAAACGTCATAGACTCTTTATAACCCAGTCCTCTGTCCAGACTCTGAACTCCCTCCTTGACTGTGTTCTGAGTATTTAGCCTACAGAACAGTAGATGCATACATATATAACAAGAATATTGTATTTATTTAGACCAGGGAAAGGTAGACATATAGGATCTAAAAATAACTTACTCATAGATTATATGAACAATATCAAGAGATTATGCAGTGGTGGACATGAGAAAAAGTAAGCCCACAAAAATCACCATATTACCTTAACTTTAATAAGCTTATGAGGGTTTCTTCTCCTACACCGGTTCACTTCAATGCTGCGCCTGTTTTTAGGAGCTGCCATCCAAAATATACTATCCAAAAGGCTGGACGTCTCCGTACTTCCACTGGTATCATTTGTTGGTTCTGAAAATATAGCTGGACCTTGGACCGCTAACGCTGGTCCTACAAAATAAACCATGGAGATACAGAATGGTTTCTAGCTCTGAAATGACCGTTTCCAAGTATCATTCTCTTTAACAATCACCGTTTCCAAGTATCATTCTCTTTAACAATCAAAAGTAATGTATCAGCAGGCCTATGTAACTTAAAACATTACATTCAATAGACATTTAACAGGAAACCTTAGTAGCTATTAAAATATACTTAAAGTTCATACCTGAAATAATTTTAGAACAGAATATTTCTTAATGGCACTTGCTTAAATGAATCAGTGAAATTCTACCAGAAGTTTCTCATCTTAAAATACAGAACTCAGGGGTTTAGTAGTAAACATGAATAAAAATGTGAGAGGCACCAAATTTAAACAAACCAAGGCAAAAAAAAAAAAAAAAAATTCACTCAATTGTCCACATTCTACTTGATGGGCAGTACCTAGTTACAAGTAAATCTTAAGCTTGAGGCTTTCAAAATCCACTTCCTACCAGCACAGATATAAATGCTGATTGTCTTTTTTTTTTTTTACTATATTCAAATTGAGTTAGCTCCTCAGTCATATAACCTGATAGGCCCTTTAAGACACTTAGTTCTCGTTATATTTAGTCTTGTTCCCTAAGGAAAAGAACTAACTCATCACTCTTCCTAGGATACTAATTTACTCTTGTGACTACCAACGTTTCACTTTTGTTTTTCTAAACTGTTTATAAAAATTAGTGCGAGGTGGGAGGGAAGTTCAAGAGGGAGGGGACATATGTATACCTATGGCTATGCTTATGTATACCATGTGTGTATGTATGGCCAATTCATGTTGATGCATGGCAGAAACCAACACAGTATTGTAAAGTAATTATCCTTCAATTAAAAATAAAACTAAAAAAAAGATTTCTTTACCCTCTCCTTGCTATATTCCTCAGGCCTGTAATATTTCTTTTGATTTTAGGAACTCTTAAAAATATACAACGCTGTTTAACACTTAACAACTGATACTCCTTTTCAATATATCTGAAAGTATTGCTAAGCACAGATCAGTGGTTAACAGCACAGGCTCTGGAAGGTCTGTGTGACCTTGGGGCCTTTCTGAGTCTAGTTCTTCAGTTGAAAAGTGGAGACACCTAAAGGGATAGTAGTGGAGATTATCTTACGAAATATATTTTGACTTTGATATTCAGTGGGACATTTCTGGTGGCTGAGACGGTAAAAGCGTCTGCCTACAATGCGGGAGACCCAGGTTCGATCCCTGAGTCGGGAAGATCCCCTGGAGAAGGAAATGGCAACCACTCCAGTATTCTTGTCTGGAAAATATCATGGACGCAGGTCCATGGGGTCGCAAAGAGTCGGATACGACTGAGCGACTTCACTTCACTTCACTTGACATTTAGTGGGCTCTCCTGAGTATTATCATTATTATGTTCGGGATAACTTCGAAATCGAGTAGAATGTAAATGTCAAAGCAATGACAATTTTAACACCCAAGATATTTCCATTTAAAATTAGTTCTCAGGGGAAATAGAGGATCAAGAGTCAACTGATACAGCTCAAATGCTACAGAAGGCAAACTGCTTTAGGTGGTGGACTGGACAGGAAAGAAAAGGGAAGAAGATCTAGAGAGCGGTGTCCCTTGATGCTAAGTAAATGCACTTCGGTTACATTCTCTGTAGGGATGGGACAGTCAGAGGACGCTTCTTTTCCTTTTTACAGGGGACTGGGGAGCAAAAACTGCTGTCTTTGTTCTTAAGTAAATGAGTGTCCGGACAACGACCCCTACACGCTGCCAAACATCAGAACACCGGAGTAGGCTAAATACAAGTAGAATTCACCACGCTGCCTGGGGTCCCCAGTCCAAACCCTTCTCCACGGAGGCCTTCTTTACGTACCCCATGGAGGACTGGAAAAACCTGGTCGGCTCTGCAGAAGTTTCCCCTGCAGCTGCTTCCAACAGTTCCGGAGAAGTCCTCGGGCTACGGGCAACGGCGGAACAAGCAGCACCAGCATGGTGGGCGCCATGTTTCTCGGTCGAAAGCCACTCCCATCAGGCCTCTGGGTCCCGCCCCTACCTTGAGCATGCGCATAGACACAGAATTGGGCAAACGAGCACCTGGAACTATAACTCCCAGCATGCTTCTGGAGCGGCTCTGCCTTTCCTCCAATCAGAAATCTAGAAAGGAACGCGCGGGGCGGGGAAAAGAAACGAAACTGGCCTCAGTGCGCATGTGCGCGGATGTGCGTTGGGTCTTCGGGTAAAGATGGCGGAGCGTGGTTACAGCTTTTCGCTGACTACATTCAGGTATGGAAGGGACTCCCGAGGTCTTCCACGTAACCGAGGTAGCAGGAGCTCTGCCGACCAGGTTTTTACCTTCCTGGTCTCTGACTTGGCTCTTCCTGAGGGCTTAGTAGGAAATGGGGGTGTAAATGCGAGTTTGCCAAGTCATTTGCGGGGCCTTCCCGCGGCCTGGGGAGCATTGGTGCCTGGGGACCGTGGGAACGCGAGTCGGGGTATCCTGGGAGATCTAGGCGCTGTGGGAAGTTGAGGCCCTCACCCAGGGATTTTCTTTCGCTTTGGAACTAGAGAAAAAGGCAATTTTGAATGAGCTGCTTCCAGGTTTCCTGTCCAGAACTCAAAAGATTTCCTTCCTGACTCAAGTAGGCCTGATTCAGGAGCTTCTGGAGGTCGGAATCTTGGTCAGCTCTGTGGGGTTCCTTTTTCTTGGAAAGACCCAACTTTACAGTTCAGTTCTAGTCTTAGCTTCCATTTGGCACTGATGTCTTTGGAAACCTTTTCCCGCTTTCGATTTCTTCGGTGCCCCTACTGGAAGCTTAAGAACTGAAAGTGAAAGTGGTAATGTTTCTAGCCCGTTGTCTTTGTGTGCTCCAAAATAGGCTGTATTTGCTTTGGGGCTGTTATTTTTGAAAGGGGATATGTTTATTTAAAGAAAGATTGTAGGCTTTTAAACTTTAGAATATTTATGTAAGCATATTT
Source organism: Bison bison bison (assembly GCF_000754665.1). NCBI lineage: Eukaryota > Metazoa > Chordata > Mammalia > Artiodactyla > Bovidae > Bison > Bison bison. The sequence continues at coordinate 5,810,533 of NW_011495058.1, forward strand.
TTCAAAATAAATCAGAGATGCACTATCATCGTTCCCTGTGTAAGAAAACCGTCACCAAAGGCTTTACTGACGGGAGAAGGATTCAATTTTGCCATTTTCCTACAGATCGGTAATGGCCTATTTAATTAAAAATATTATCTGACAGCTAAAGACAGGCGGCATCTAACTTGTTGAGTACTTTCTGTGTGGGTGGAGCTTACTCCATCTCTGTAGGCTACCCTGTGTGATACATGTTTTCTAAACATCTTACAGATGAGCTGACCACAACTCAAATTCAATAACTCCTCCCTGGTCATAGGTTAATATTTAAACTGGGTTCTTTCTGACGACAAAATTAATACACTTTGCATTACTGTGTAATGTTTTCTTAAAATACTAGAATATTTATCTTTTAAAAAAAAGATCTCATATACAATGACAGGAAACAGAGTTTGACAGGTCGCTACTGTTCGTATTCGGAGACAAAACCTGGACCTTTAAGAAAGTGTTATCCTAATCCTAGCTGAAACATGAAGCAACCATATGTTATCAGGGACTGAATCTTTCTATAGTAAATTTCCTTGTTTAAACACACTTTTTTTTTTTTTTTAATATGATGGTGCAATTCTGTTTTGGATTTTAAAAATTGTTTCTAGCCTGTTGTAATCAGAATTATTAATGGTAGACGTGATAAGAGACTATACTATAGGATGAAAAGGTGTTCCTGAGGATAACATTTAGTTGGGGATATTGACAACCAGTAGGCTTCCCTCATAGCTCAGCTGGTAAAGAATCCTTCGGCAACGCAGGAGACCCCCCGGTTCAATTCCTGGGTCAGGAGGATTCGCTGGAGAAGGGATAGGTTACCCATTCCAGTATTCTTGGGCTTCCCTTGTGGCTCAGCTGGTAAAGAATCTGCCTGCAATGCGGGAGACTGGGTTGGGTTGGGAAGATCCCCTGGAGAAAGGAAAAGCTACCTACTCCAGTATTCTGGCCTGGAGAATTCCATGGACTATATAGTCTATGGGGTTGTGAAGAGTCAGACAGGACTGAGCGACTTTAACTTTCACTTCATTGACAATCAGTGGGTAAACAAACGGGTGCCTACTCATACACTCTGAAGAATATTTTTCCTTTACTCAGGAATTTTTATTAAGAGAGGGCGAAAGAAGGAATGTGACTTTAATTGGGTGGTCACTTCATTGACAATCAGTGGGTAAACAAACGGGTGCCTACTCATACACTCTGAAGAATATTTTTCCTTTACTCAGGAATTTTTATTAAGAGAGGGTGAAAGAAGGAATGTAACTTTAGATTGGGTGGTCAGGAAAGACCAATGCTTGGGGGTTGTTCTGGGGGACTGGAAGATGAAAGGGAGCCAACTATTTGAAAATTTAGAGGTAGGGAGAGTTGCAGACAGGGAAAAGCATGTTTGAAAGTGCTGAAGTTGAGAGAGACTGAATTGATAGAAGTCCAATGTGTTAGAGTATAGTGAGCAGGGAGTTATCCTGGGTCTGGACCAATCTTGCAGGGCCCTGTAGGCCAGAGTAAGGAGCTTTTATTGTTAAGTGAATAAAAAAATTAAAGGATTTAAGTGGAAGATGTTATGATACAAAAGTAACTCCGGATCAGGGAATGGAAGTAAGAGTGGAAAATAAGAAGACTAGTTGGAGGGCTATTTCAGTTATCCCTGATAGAGATCCTGGGGCTTTGGAATTGCACTGCTCAAATCAGCTAATTTTGTCAGCAGTCTTTAGACTGCTGCCCCTAGGTTTATTCCTTAAATAGGTGTGGATGTATGTCTGTCTGTCAGTCAGATGAACCTGGTCATAGGTTATGTCTTGGTGTATTGATTGAACAGAGCTTACACTTTGTGAATGTTACAAAATAATTCAAGTGTGATGACTCTGAGCCAGAGAGGAAGCATGGGACACTTAGGTGTGAGGGTGTGGGATTCAGCCTAGTCTGGGTGGTCAGGGCAGCTTTCCTTGAGAAAATGACACTTCTACTAAGGATTGGAGAATGACTTGGAAGGAGTTCACCAGACAGTGGTGAAGTGCATTGCAAACGGATTGTCTTGTCAGAGGGGATTTTTGAATTCTAAGGGTAGTCATGTTCTCTGGAGAGCGATGGCATGGTTGTGTTGAGACTTCAGTGACAGTATCTATAATTTTATGAAGATGAAACAAATGACCTTCTGAAACTGAAGATTATCTTTTCAGTAGTAGACTGGATATGTGGACCTAGCTTGTGTCTCACTTTGGACAAATTATTTTCATTCAAAGACTTTATCAATCAAATAGAAGGATTGGTGATGTTTATGGTAATTTGTTCTAACACTCAGCAACTAGACTGAAATAATATATGACCTAAAAAGCCAGTTTGGACCTAGCATTTGACTGTCAAACTCAATGGAACCAGATATGTTAAGTATAACCAGCTCACAGCATCTTGAAATAGTTTTTTTGTTGTTGTATTTTGTTGTGACTGACATCTAGATCTTACGTGTTAGGTCATGTCTACGTTATAAAATGTTAAACTCCACCCACATGGAATATATGCTGTTATTTGGTATTTAACAGACACATACATGTTCTTAATAACAGTACTATTTGGTGTTTACTTAGTGCTAATTTTGTGCCAGGAACAAAAGGCATCATTTAATCTTCACAACAACCTTTGAACTAGGTAACACTGTTATCCCCATTTTACAGATGAGAAAACTATTGGTGAGTGGTGAAAGGAAAGAATAATGATGCTGCTTTAAATGGCAGACAAGAAAAATCAACCAAAGGAGAGAGATTAGTGTTTAATTATGAATATGTTCAAATCACCTAATAAATTTGGTTTCTATATAACTTCTGATAAATTTTCAAAGCCCTTCTATTCCTTGGTGCTTGATTAGTGGATTTGGCCTATTTGCCTGCCCTTTTGTCAGACATGCTCCTATAATAAATATTTGAGAATGTGAAATTTAGCAATACCTTTGTTTGTTTTTAAGCCCGTCTGGTAAACTTGTCCAGATAGAATATGCTTTGGCTGCTGTAGCTGGAGGAGCTCCTTCGGTGGGAATTAAAGGTAATTAAATGCTTCGTTCACTTCAGATTCCTATTAGTTGTAATGCTCTTTGGGGATTAATAGGCCATTAATGTAAAATAAATAGTTGTGGCAGCATAATTTTTAACAGTTCTTTTGTTAATCTACAGTATTTTGATGTTTAAAGAATAAGCCAAAGAAGATGATTAAATTTTTTAACTTAGAAAAGGTTAATTGTAAAATTTAAGGATACCTTACAAAAATGTATCATTGGTTTTTATGTTTCAAATTACAAGAACAGTAGGCCAAGTAGGCAGAATTCCATAATTTTAAAACTTATGTACTCTAAGGTGTCCTAGAATACTTTAGGAAAAGTTGCATAATACCTTTAACTCAGGGATTTCTTGTGCAATACAGATGACCATTGAGGGAAAGCTGATTTACCATTCCTTTGGTGATTCTAATGTAGAAACTCAGAAGAAAAGGTTTTATAAATAAGAAAATAAAGGAGTTTGGCTGAAATGCTTCTGTAATTAGAAAACTGTTAAAACAGAGTGTTTAAATGATTAAACATTCAAGTCGCTTTTCTTTTTTTTAAGCTGCAAATGGCGTGGTCTTGGCAACTGAGAAGAAACAGAAATCCATTCTGTATGATGAGCGAAGTGTCCACAAAGTGGAACCAATCACCAAGCACATAGGTTTGGTGTATAGTGGCATGGGCCCAGATTACAGGTATCTTGTATAACCATCACATGAATGCCTTGTAATCGATACTTTGGGAAGAAAAACCAAGGGATGTTTTCCTTTAATCGCCTACCTTCTTGTTTTTTGCTTAGTTGAACAACAGCAGCTGAAGTTAAGTTAGTTGCCAGTATGAGGCAGACTAGGGGTTACTTGAAGGTGAAGAATTCACTTGTTAAAAGAACAGATGGATACAGTACTTACCCCGTCACCTCTGTTCTCTTCTACCATCCAAGGCCTCAGCAATACATGTTATAATAAACTGTATTTTTAAAAACTTTACCAAACAGTAAAAGAAAGCATACTATCCAGAGTTAACTTCACTGTATTTGTTTCTGTTTTTAGCAAAAGGACAAAATTCTCAAAAAGGCCACTGGAAGTTGTAGACTATGACAGCCAGTTAGGATCCAGACGTTTATGTAGTCTCTTCTTTAATATTCACAGGAAGAGAGTAATCTGGTTCCATTAGGGTACCAGCAACTTTAAAGAGATTGACAGTTTTCTATGTTTGTCATTTAACAATTGAAAGGATTATTACTACTTGGTTATTGATTATGTGGAACAAGATAGGTAGAGCCAAAATTTCACTTTCATGAGTCGGCAACAGCACTAGGTTCACCGACATATGCTTCGGCTTCACTGCAGTGGAACCTGTTGCCGCTGCAGGGGGGAGGCTGCAGTGCACTACCACTCACAGGATCAACAGACATGGCAGGAGTCTTGCTCAGAGGGATAATGTGTGGAGCTCAGATCAGTAGCACATGAGCAGGTAGAGGTAAATCCTGCTTGTCTTGCCAATATATTTAATTGTTATACTTTTGACAAATTTTACATTTTTTACATTATAAACAGTTTCATGGTACTTTTTGAGGTTCAGTCCGTGGACACGATTGAGGCAAAGTGAGATGCCTTAACACGTGTGTATGTGTGTTCATGCGTGTGCATTAGTGTATTGCCTGGAGTGAGATATAAAATGCTAAGGTACCTTCTCTTGGGGTAACAGGGGCATACTCTTGAAGATGCTGTGACAGGAGATAAAGCTCTCCTGTGCACTAAAGCTGTGTCTGTTAAACTGATTGATACCCTTAGTCCATAGTTTTCCTTTTGTCTTATTCTTGTCCATTTCCTGTAGTTTAGCTCTTCAGCGACACTCTGATATTTTCTTGTAAGTTAACTGTAATTGGATGTAAGAACAAGACTGGTTTATAGTTGAGAGCTACTATTAAAGAGATGCATGTCAAACTTGTGCTATAGTTGTATGCCTGTAGAATGTGACTGAGTCTTGAGGATGTAAAGCATCTGAATTTGAATTAAGTCTTATTTCTTTTCTGTTGTTCAGGGTACTTGTGCACAGAGCTCGAAAACTAGCTCAACAGTACTATCTCGTTTACCAAGAACCCATTCCCACAGCTCAGCTGGTCCAGAGAGTAGCTTCCGTGATGCAGGAATACACCCAGTCAGGGTAAGTTGATTTTATTATTTGAAATGTGTCATAAATTAGGGAAAAAAAAAATCATCTTTGTAAAAGTAGACATATTTCAGAAAAAAAAAAAGAGGACTTAGTATTCCTGTATTTCCTTAATCAGTGAAGAAAACCACTATGAATGAATAGTTCTGATCTTAACTGTACCTGAAATATTTTCTTAAAGAGAAAGCGGGAATGTTTTATTGCTGTTCATGTAACAGCAGAAAGCAGCTTCTAGATAAAGTCCTTTTGACAGTGATTAAAACATTTCTTTATGGGCAGGCAGTCATTGCTGCTTCCAGATTTATCTTCTAGCTGGAAATGATTGTAAGCACTTGATGAAAGCAGTAACTGACACATCTGTATTCATTTTAATTCCAGTGTTCTTGAGTTGGGTATGAAAATGATGAGGTAATTGCTGATATGTAAAACCAGTGGAAAAGCTGCATTTGGTGAAATCTGTTATTTTATTAGGACATGAAGTGTTACCCACACTTATTAACCTCAATATTTGTATCAGTCTATTTACCAAAATGATTTGACTGTTGTTCCTCAGTACCATAAATAAAATTCATTTTGAATTGATTTGTTTAGAAAGATGTTAAATGCTTTTTAAGGAACTTAGAAGTCTAATTCGGTTACCTGATAACTTGCTTTGCTTGAGAGTATTAATAACTTCTTACATTAAGTTGACTTAACACCATGAAGGTGCCAAGTAATTTTCATTTCTCTTTGTTCAGTGGTGTTCGCCCATTTGGAGTTTCTTTACTTATTTGTGGTTGGAATGAGGGACGGCCATATTTATTTCAGTCAGATCCATCTGTAAGTACCATAGATGTACTTGAGGGGTTTGTTAAAGTGCTCTTTGAATATCTAATAAAAATAGAAGCCATAAAAACCTTACAAATTAGAGTATTTTCTCTTCCATTTGGGCTTTAGAAGTAATACATGTTCACTTGTACATTTAAAATCTTGATAACTTCATCTTCTGATAAGGAACCTCCTTTGGTTCTGCCCTCTGTTCTTCTGGCATGCTGATTAACTTCACATACTTAGAATGATTTGTTGAAGTAGTTATCAAATCTCTGTAAATCTGTGGAATTCTTTTAAAAATTATGATTAAAACTAATTTTAATTTTAAATTCAGTTAAAACCTTTCTGGAGTGGGCGGTGCCCTTTGCCATTAGTTTAATCTTGGGGTTGACTTGAAGTGACTCTTCTGCACAAATATTGATGTTACTGTCATGACTTTGATGTTTTGCAAAATGAGTGAGTCGTCTGCTATAAAGCAGAAGATTGGTGTCTGGGTTGGCAGGTGTCTGGAGAAGGCACCACTCCTCCACGTGTGTCTCACGTCTGTCACTCATGTTTGCTGTGAGGAGACCCGGAAGAAAAGATTCACTACCAGAAACTGATCTTTCATAGTTTATAGATCATTAGGTAATGGCAGGTTTACTTCGCTCACATCTTATACTCTAGCTTTGTAATCTGAAAAAGCAAAAATATTTAGGTTGTTAATTAAATCAGAAAAATTAAGTATTTGAGGAACTTTGACAGTGTCTGTTACCCCATATCTGAGCTTCTGAAGCTAAATGCCAAGTCTTCTTAATCTTCCTTTCCTGAGAGTAGAAGAGCCACCATAATGGGAATCCAGCTTTCATCTTTTGCCCTTTCCCCCTACGTATAGCTAAAAGTCACTTGTTTTCTTTTAAAATATGGTCCGTTGCTTTCAATTTCTGTATATGTGTGCATATGTACTTTTTCAGTAGATGAGTCATATATGTAGCTGTTTTCGTGTAACTTTGGATTACAAAATATCACACCTTTGAAAATTTTTAGTGCAAAGCTGTGTCTTTTTAGTTTGTTCACTAATGATGATGGAGAGCTGGTCACTGTTTTTCAGTCAGATAGGATTTTTAGAGCCTTTCAATTGTAGTAAGTTAAAATATTACTTTTGATTATTTGCTCTAAATTAACCTCATTTCTTTTTTTTTACATAAATTTTATACAGTAAATTATACCTATTTGATGGGGTTTTGATGTATTAAATACCTGAGAAAATCATCAACACAATCAAGATGCTGTACCTCCAAAAGTTTCTTCATGCCTCTTTATCACATTCATTTATTTTGTGACGTAGCTTATTGCATTCCAGTAAATATTCTGAAAACCTTAGAAGTTAGAGACAAATTATGGAACTGAGAAATAAATGTCAGAGTCATAAATAATTATATTAATGATTTAAAATGTGTGTTTTTGTTTTTTTTCCCTCTTCCTCTCCTGATTAGGGAGCTTACTTTGCCTGGAAAGCCACAGCAATGGGAAAGAACTATGTGAATGGGAAAACTTTCCTTGAGAAAAGGTAGATTTGTAAAACTAGATTCATTACCACACTTACTCTATGGTCTTCAGCTCTCTGTAAATAATATCATTAATCTATACACAAATTTGTTGCATGACTCTAGCCTAGCTACTGATAGAACAAACTTACTTGTCTGCACTTGGGCTCCCCAGCCTTCAACATATTAAGTGGTAATATTCATTTCTTAAGGACTTCTCTTTCTACATTCTCATGTTTTCCTAAATGTTTTTTATTTTTTTTAACTTCATTTTTTTCTACCATCTCAAAAAAAAAGACCATTGGATTTGGAGTAAAAAATTTGGGAAGAAAACTTTTAAATGGTTTTACGGTTCTCTGATCCCGGTCAGCAGAGCTCAAGCAGTCATGGCCAACCACATCGTGCTCTACACCGGCGCCAAGATGCCCATCTTGGGGCTGGGCACCTGGAAGTCCCCTCCAGGCAAAGTGACGGAGGCTAAAGAAAGAAAAAAAAAAAAGAAAACTTTTAAATGGTTTAAATGATAACAGTTGGTATGTGTGCTCAGTCACTCAGTCGTGACTGATTCTTTGAGGCCATGTGGACTATAGTCTGGCAGGCTCCTCTATCATTTTCATTTTGACAGTTACCCAAAAAAAAAAAAAAAATAGATATATATATACACACATATATATATAGTGAACCCAAATACCTGGTGTCGATG
>NW_011495058.1:5818895-5823415 GCF_000754665.1 Bison bison bison
AATAATATATATATATATATACACACACATATATATATAGTGAACCCAAATACCTGGTGTCGATGATAGATTAAAGATGTGACATATGGGGTTTCCCTGGTGGTCCGGTGGTTAAGAATCCTGCCAATGCAGGGGACACAGGTTTGATCCCTGGTCTGGGAGGATCCCACATGCTGCAGAGCAACTAAGCCCATGGGCTACAACTCCTGAAGTCTGTGTGCCTTAGAGCCTGTGCCCCTCAATAGGAGAGTAGTGCCTGCTCACCTCAACTAGAGAAAGCCCGCGCACGGCTACGAAGACCCAGTGCAGCCAGATATAAATTAAAAAAAGATGTGATGTATGTACTTGATAAAAAGTGGAATGATACATAAAAATCTGCCCCTGCCCAGCACAGCAGACTGCCCGCACTTAATTCCAGCTGTATTCTAGACTCAGCATTATTGTAGCCCACCAAAAAGTGTCCTATGTTTTGGATGGGAGGAGTCTGCAATTGATTTTAACCACCAAATGAACCTTTTCAGTACATTCTCAGATAATATTAATGCTAAGATTACTTAAAAATCTTAGACCTGGGATTACTTGGTAAGCTTAAATAATCTTAGGATCTTAAAGTACTTTCTTTTTCCTCTTAAGTATTATTGGTGAGTCTTCGAAACATTATGAAACTAGTAAAGGTTTGATTTCTCGGCTTTATTTTTGTAAATTGTTATAATATTGCCACCACACACTGATCATATTAAAATAGTTATACTTAAGGAAATTTCTTAAGTAAACTCGTGTTAGGGTTACACTCTTCATGATGTCAGGAATGCACCCCCAATAATTGTCAATTTCTTATTTTGGGGACAGCTCAGTGAGGAGACTAGGAGAATTAATCTGTAACTTAATATTTTTAAGAGTGTCTTATTAGGTGTTTAAAAAATCTTATGTTGTTGCTATCATTGTGTTTTCTTAGTCATGAATCATCTTAATAGTGCCATAAGTCATTGTTTTTCTTAAAAAAAATTCTTTAGATATAATGAAGATCTGGAACTTGAAGATGCCATTCATACAGCCATATTAACCCTAAAGGTTAGTTCAATATCTAATGATTGGATTTGTAGTGATTTTATAATTAACTGTTTGGAAAATTGACCTTTTCCTCTCCTTCATCAGGAAAGCTTTGAAGGGCAGATGACAGAAGATAATATAGAAGTTGGAATCTGCAACGAAGCCGGATTTAGGAGGCTTACCCCAACTGAAGTTAAGGATTATTTGGCTGCCATTGCATAATAATGCAAATAATGAAGTGACTGAAAATCCAGAATTTCAGATAACTTCTCTACTTAAACATGTTTAAAGTATGTTTTGTTTTGCAGACTTTTTGCATACTTATTTCTACATGGTTTGATGGACTGATGTTTTTAAAATGAGACTTATAAATCATAATAAACTCTTAAATTAACTTCCAGCTTTTTAGGAGTTAGTAAATTTTAACATAGTTATTTCCTGCTTTCCATCACAGTTGATTTCTGGAAATGACATTGAAAAGCAGAATGGTGAAATTGGTCTTTAGTCTTCACACAGTTTGGGTTAAGTCAAACCTTGTCATCTTCTTTACTGTCAGATGTTGTCTGCTTCAGGAAAGCAAGATCCTGATTTCAGTAAACACTGCTTTTGGAGCTGAGAGAATCTGTAGACTTTCATGGATTCTGAGGCAGGGTAGGAAGCATAGCTGTATTTCAGGCTCCATTAGGTGTGGATCAGTGAAACCTAGGATGTTCTATGAGATTGCCCTGGAGCTGCCGAGAGTGCTAAGCCGAACAGTCTCCTATAGGAGATGTACCATGTAGATACATAAAAAACGGTGTGCTAGTTCCTGTTGATTTTTCCATCACAAATACGTAAATGTATTTCAGAAGAGCCCCCTAGAGTCTACTAGATCTTTCTAACTCAAGGATGAACGTGAGTGCTGGAAATAAAATACTAATACTTAAATGTCAAAATTACGGCTTAAGTCTCTCCCTCATTCATATAACCTCTGTAGTCAGAACCTTCACTGCACATTAAGACTTCCAACAGCAAGCTAATCATGGAATATCAGAACCCTGTTTACATTATATGTGAAGGCATAGCACTTAAAGCTTTCTTTGTTTTTTAAGGCATCGTAGGATGAGAGAAATCCTGTCATTAGTCTTGCTCACAGAACATAGTTTATGAATGTCATTGTTCTTACCAACAAAGAGATGGGGATTTCTGTGACTTAAATGTGGCTCAAAAGATCTCAAAAGATTTGGTTAAGTTTAGCCTTCTTAGGAAAGAGACTTATCTTGGAGTATTTTTGTCAGGATTCCCAGTTCTCCCCACTGTCACCGTTAACCCCTAGCGTAGCAGGAGTGTTATGATGAGAGATGGGAGATGCCAGCTTGACCTGTTTCTAGACGTTTGTCTTAAGCCTCATTTAACATTACAGCCTCCCCTTGTTGGCTCTTAGTACATTATGAATCCAGCATGCTAAAAAGAGAACTTAGTGGTCGAAAGGAATAGTTTTGGAGTTAGGTCTCACCTCTCCTTGACTGGCTGAGTGACTGCACATGGTAATTATCTCAGAGGGTTTTCTCAGGACTAACCTCTATTCTGCAAGTGAAAGGCCTGGCAAGGTTAATGGTTAAGTTTCAGCTAGTTTCAGCTCCGTTGAATTTGCTTAGGCTCGCTAATGTCCAACATTAAGAAATCAGAGGAATGCCAAAATTCTTCAAAGAAGGAAAGAGGCATTTTTATTTAGGACAAAAAGCACATGGAGGTTGTTATGGAGTGCTAACAGAATAAATCGTATGGAATAAAGGGAGGAAAAATGAGCTGAAGCACATCTGTGTCCAGAGTCTCATCTCCGCCTCTTGCCCCATTAAGTCCAAAGCCCAGTTCAACTGAAGCGTCTCCATGAACACTTCTCCCTTGGTTCTCAGTTTGTTCTCTTCACTGACCTCAAGTTGTTCCCTTTTGTCCTAGTTCTTGGGAAACTCAAAAGTTTTTGGTCTAGAAACCGATTGCATGCATCCCTACACTTTTCCAAACTCTTCAGTCTTCTAGCCTGTGGATTCTAGCTTTTAAAATCTTATTTTAAGTGTCATAATGCTCCTCATGTACATTTTCCATTTTTGGTTCTTTTTTTTTTTGTATCTTCTCTTAGAACATTTGCTTCCACTTGTTTTCTTTTCTAGTTCCTCACTGAACGGTGAATTCAAGTTTTTGCAAAACAATTATTAGCAGTGAAATGTAGACATATTTAAAACTCACATGTGTGGGGGTCAGAGGGAGTTCAAAAGGAAAGGGGGATCAGGAAGAAAAGTAATACGGATCTTTATCAACTGCTAATTTACTGGGCACTGATGGGCTGATAAGTATGATCAGAGGATTCTTCATCTATTGCTCAATTATGTTCATGGCTGAAAATGCCTGCTCTCAGTCCTTATTACAAATGTAGGCAAGCTCTGAGTCCCTGTTGTAAAGAAACACAAGCCTGAGAACATGTAAGAAGAGTTAGTAAGTCCTTTGGTTTAGAATCCTAATTTCTTGAAACCAGTCCAGTGGTCCTGTGTTAATGTCATATTACTTCATACAGGTCCTTCAATTGATACTCTTCCCATGACTCTGCTCCAAAGGACCTTATGGAACCAGCAATATTTGGCTACCAAATGATAGCTTCCTAAGCATGAGCTTAAAGTTGGACAGCTAACCCTGATCAAAGGCATTGTCCCTGACCATTCATCACTTTTCACTTTTTAAGTACTCTATCAGGTACTCCTGTATTTCAAAACAGTAGGCTTTTATGGTCGTTTCTGGACTCCAAAAGGTTAACTGCCGGGGTCCAGCCCCGGTGGATCCAGGGAATTCGAAGGGGAGATGGCTTCGGTGATCAGGATACGATAGAATTAAAGATAGAATTAAAGAGTGGTTAAATAAGGATAACTCAGTGAGAAAATTCAGTGGAGAAAAGAGGCTGAATAACGTGGTTTACTTGGAAAGCTAATAAAATTCCAAAATAAGGAATTTACGTCACCTACGTAGGCCACAGGCGTCCTCCCGTTCTCCCGAAGGAGAGGAGACACTAAGGCCTCCCTGGTCAGATCTTAGAAGCCCAGGCAAAATTAGTAGGCTTGACGAGCTTCCACGCCCCAGATAGGACTTCAGCCAGAAGGTGAGAGAAAGAATGACATGGGGAGACCAAATTTCGGTGAACAAGGCCCGCACTTTATTTTCCAAAGTAGTTTTTATACCTTAAGTTGTGCATAGAGGATAATGGGGGAAGGGGTAGAGTCAGCAAGGACAGCAGTCCTTGATCCTAATTGAAGCCAAGCTTTCTTCCTGCAGACTTATCATATGCAAAAGTTTAGGTGATTTACATCATCTGGTCAAGAGGCCTGTTAACATTTTAAGATCCTTTCTTCAGAAAACTTATTTTTCTCTAAAGGTGATTATTCTAAAGTCAGGTGCCACCCTCCAAAAGCATTAAAGTTGCATTCCTATAGGGCAAAAGTGTG
>NW_011495058.1:5823520-5827788 GCF_000754665.1 Bison bison bison
ACTGCCAGGGACACAGTAGGTAAGGGATATGGAAACTTAGCAGCAAACATTGGCCCAACAAGTGAAAAACCCTTCACCAATACAATTTCTAATCAATCTTTTAACTGCTCAAAGGAATCTGTATTTAGACAGTTTAGAACATCTCATGCCTCTCACGGTTGGGAGGCTGTGAACAATCACATGTGGCCGGAATAACCTTCAGAGGAGTTTGTAGCTTGAAACACTCTTGTCACGCCCAGGAACTTTATCAACTGGAGCTGTAAGTTAACTCTTTTTCAGAGAGAGGTGGTGGGGGACAGCCCCTTGTAAAGTCAGAGGTGTAGGTGAGAGCACAAAGCAGTAAAGTAGGCAGACTCTGGTTTTGGGGGTAGATGCTTGAGAATTTCCAGGGGGACTCCTGAGGCTCGATCCTGCCTTTGCGTATGCCGAGCCTCCTTCCTCATGACCTTTGCCACGGGCGGAGTTCCTCACGCTGGCTCCCTGCAGTTAACTACCATATACACATTTTTTTCTGCAATATGAGAATTTTGAACTCATACCTCCCTCAATTCCCCTCTGCTTTAATTAGATCACAATGTTGAGCTTAAAAGGTTTTTTTTATTGGTATGTAAGTATACTGTGAGGGCTTCCCAGATGGCTCTAGTGGTAAAGAACCTGCCTGCCAACCCAGGAGACACAGGAGACATGGATTCGATCCCTGGGTTGGGGAGCTCCCCTGGAGGAGGGCATGGCAATCCACTTAAGTAGTCTTGCCTGGAGAATCCCAGGGACAGGAGCCTTGCATGCTATAGTCCATAGGGTCGAAAAGAGTTGGAAACGACTGAAGTGACATAGCACACAAGTATACTGTGGTTGCTTTTCCTCACTTTTTTGCTTTGTTTTTTTTCTGTGGCTCACTAATTCTTACCAGTTCTCCCCCCAGTAGGATTGTAAAACCCTCTTCAGTCTGTTTTCCTCTTGGTCAGATATCAGGTAATCTTAACAATTCTCACCCTACCCTTCACACCGTTCCAAGAAAGAACTCTCTCTTCCTGCTCTAATCTAAGCTAGTTGTATATAGAAACTATTCTGTTTCTTGATTCAGTTCTCTTGCTCAGTTGTGTCCAACTCTGCAACCTCATGGACTGCAGCACGCCAGGCTTCCCTGTCCATCACCAACTCCCAAAGCTTGCTCAAACTCGTCCATGGAGTTGGTGACGCCATCCAACCATCTCATCCTCTTCCCCTTTCCTTGACTGGCTGGGTTTAAGAATTCTAGATTAAAAAGAATTGTCTCCACAATGAGTCTCTTATTGGATACTAGATCGTTTTGTTTTTGCTGTATTTTTCACTTGTTTTTTTAAATTCTGCTTTTTAGTAGACTTTTCTACTTTTAGTAGACACTTCCTACTTTTCTATTGATGTTTTTAAGATTTGGGATAGCACTTTTAAATTTGAAGAACTCTTTCCTATACTCCATTATCTCCCCTTTAGAAACAAATTCTCTTGATTCATCTGAGTGAAAGTGTTGGTCACTTCAGTCGTGTCCCACTCTTTGCACCCCCTGGACTGTAGCCTGCCAGGCTCTTCTGTCCATGGAATTCTCCAGACAAGAACCATTCCCTTCTCCAGGGGATCTTCCCACCCCAGGGATCAAACCCAGGTCTCCGGAATTGCAGGCAGATTCTTTACCATCCGAGCCACCTGAGAATGTTAGTTTAAAGATACTTAAAAACAAAACATTTGTCCTGCTTTCTGTTTCCTTTAGATTCCAAACAGAAAAATGTTTGTAAGTGCTGTTCGTGAGTCCCAAACCTGCTTACTGTGCTGTGATTAGTTGCTCAGTCATGTCCGACTCACTGCAACCATAGCCCACCAATCTGTCCATGGGATTCTACAGGTGAGAATACTGGAGTGGGTTGCCATCCCTCCAGGACATCTTCCCAACCCAGGAATCAAACCCAGGTTTCCTGCTTTGCAGGTAGATTCTTTACTGTCTGAGCCACCAACTGGGGGATGCCAAATATCACCTATAAATCATTTCTCTGTGGTCTTTCATGTGCTCTGTTACAGAGAAAAATAGGGTTTGGGGGAGAGGGTGATGAGGGGAGTAGGACAGGAGTGCCTTTGTTTTGAGAGGGGCAGAAAAGGGGCCAACAGCATTTTACTATTCAGGATAGTAACTTGCAGTCCTCGTAATGTGTCTGGAACCTTTCTAATCCCCTATCTTCAACGTCATAAATGCTAGACTTCTGCCTGGGGAAGGATGGGTAACAGTCCCAGTTTCACAGGACTGGAGAGAGGACTTCTGTGTCTGTTGGATATACAACATAAGCAATGCCCATTTCCAGTCCTGCCTCAACTACTCCCCTAGTATCCAGAACCTTCTGGGAGTTCTGCTTTGTGAATCACTTGATGCAGTTTTGTCTATGCAAACTACTCCATCTGCAGAGAGGCTTGGCTTCCTGGTTCAAATAAAGTGTATCTTTTAGGCTAAAAGGATTGAATAAATTAATATGTGAAATGCACTCAGAACAATGCCTGCCATATGTTAAGCATTGAGTAAGTTTCACTGCTCTTGGTCTTCGAAAAATGTATTGACATGTCTCCTGTGCAGTCTTTTCTTTTTTTTTTTTAGCTTTGTGAGTTTGTTCCTTATTTTTGGGGGGTCCAAAATCTCTGCAGATGGTGATTGCAGCTATAAAATTATAAGACACTTACTCCTTGGAAGGAAAGTTATGACCAACCTAGACAGCATATTCAAAAGCAGAGACATGGCCAACAAAGGTCCGTCTAGTCAAGGCTATGGTTTTTCCTGTGGTCATGTATGGATGTGAGAGTTGGACTGTGAAGAAAGCTGAGCGCCAAAGAATTGATGCTTTTCAACTGTGGTGTTGGAGACGACTCTTGAGAGTCCCTTGGACTGCAGGGAGAGCCAACCAGTCCATTAAAGATCAGACCTGGGTGTTGTTTTGGAAGGAATGATGCTAAAGCTGAAACTCCAATACTTTGGCCACCTCATGCGAAGAGTTGACTCATTGGAAAAGACTGATGCTGGGAGGGATTGGGGGCAGGAGGAGAAGGGGACGACAGGGGATGAGATACATGGCTGGATGGCATCACCGACTCGATGGACATGAGTCTTGAGTGAACTCCGGGAGTTGGTGATGGACAGGGAGGCCTGGTGTACTGCAATTCGTGGGGTCGCAAAGAGTCGGACACGACTGAGCGACTGAACTGAACTGAAAGGAGCAGGCAGGCACAGGATAAAATTTAACTTCAAGTTCTCTAATTTTTAGAATCAGGCTTAAGGACTTCCCTGGTGGCTCAGACGGTAAACCGTCTTGCCTACAATGCGGGAGAACCGAGTTCGAGCCCTGGGTTGGGAAGATCCTATGAAAAGGGAAATGGCACCCTACTCCAGTACTCTTGCCTGGAAAATCCCATGGACGGAGAGCCTGGTAGGCTACAGTCCATGGGGTCGCAAAGAGTCGGACACAACTGAGCGACTTCACTTTCTACTTTATGGGTGACTCTGGACACTGTAGCAGGGTTAAGGTCAATTTCTCAGCCCTTCGGAAGCCACTGACCATTTGTCGTCTTTAGAAAGGCAGAGGATCTGTGTATGACACTATGCAGAGTCCATGATGATGCAGTGGTGAGTGCTTTGGCTTGGAGTCAGAACTCTCAGCTCCAGTATTTACCAGCTGTGTAACCTCTGACAAGCCTCTCCAGCCAGTTTTCTGTTAAAATGAGCCAAGCATTTTCTACAACAACCGTCGTCTGGCACTCTAGGGGTTTGAGCTTGACGGCAAAGAGATGTGCTTGGCCCGAGGAGGGGAGCTGGGTGCCACCGGGAGATTTTCTCCACCAAAACGCATCGACTCCCGCCCCAGGCAAAGTCTTAACTGTTAGATCAAATGCTAGGGTGCGGGTTCAGCCGACCAGGCACGCTGGGGATTGAGCGGTCGGTGGCCAGTGAGAAAGGCGCGGTCCTGAAAGTTCCACCCCTGCCCCTCCCCTGGAGCCAGGAAGCCGCGCGTCCCTGGGTTCGCTCCGCGGTGGCAGTTAGGAAAAGTCGGTGCCATCAGCAAACATGGCCACCATGCTAGCGTCAGCCCCGCTCTCGAGGCCGCGCTGCCGCCTGGGAATCGCGGACTTGGCGTCACCCGGCGCGGGGCCACGTGACGCGTTAGGCGCCCGAGGCGGTAGGGCTTGCGCAGGCGGAGCAGCAGCGGCGGCCTGAGTTGGGTGGGGGCTGCCCGGTGAGGTTTCCCGGCGGGTCTCGG
>NW_011495058.1:5827888-5830216 GCF_000754665.1 Bison bison bison
GCGGGTCTCGGCCTCGCGCGCACGTGGCCCCCTGCTCGCGCTCGCAGTTCTGGGCTCTGCCGGTGAGGAACCGGGGAAGGGGAGAGGGAACGGGGCGCCCCTTCTGAGGCTCGGAGGGGACTTAACTGGCCCCGCCCCGCGAGGAGGGTGGTGGGCGCCGGGCCGCCGACCGCCCTCCGCCCGCGCCGCAGACCTGGCTCTGGTCGCGGGGGCTTTTGGAGCCCCAGCCCACCCAGCGGGGCCCGCCGTGCAGGTGGACCCGAAAGGGTCGAATGCGCCCTCTTGGAAGGCCCCACTGACCTCAGGCCCGCCCGCTCGGGCCGCCACGGCTGCTCCGTAGAGTTTATCTTCAGGCTTTTCTTTTGGAGTGGGAGCTGGAGGCAAGTCGGTGGGCTCCTTCGGTCTTTAGAAATAGGCTGGGTTGACGTCACGGGCAGGAACAGGCAGTCTTGATTGCTTGGCGCATGTACCATATGCCCCTGGGAATCACGAGGTAGGAGGTTGAAGGAGACCCAAGTATGAAAAGCTTTGAGTGCTCAATTTAGGAGAGAGTCTCTTGTTTTGGATAATTTATTTTTTTTGGACAATTTTTTAACCAGCCAGTCTATGCGGATACTTTAACCATTTTATCGTGACATTCCGAGCCTTCTAAGATTTCTTGACAGCCAAATAGTAAGGCTGGTTATAAGGAAATTTCTTATGTAGCAGGTTGCCAGCCTGCTGCATTTTATCCTAACCTGGGTTATATTGTGGATCCCATGACCTTCAAGCTGAAAAAATGAAAGTGTAAAGAGTCTTGCAAACCAGCGTAGGTAAGGAGTTCGGAAGTATAGCGGTCTTCCTTTCCTTAGCTCTCAGAAGAGGAAGTCACTCCAGACACCCAGAATCCCAGGTTCATAGTCTCGGGGCCTCCATAATCTTAGCTGTCCGATTGGAATCTTAACAATCCTGAGTGAAAAAATGCTTGCAGTTGATTTATTTGTTTTGTTTTCTTAGGAAAGGAATAATGCTGTCAGCATGTCTGCACACTCCATGCTCTGTGAACGCATCGCCATAGCCAAGGAACTGATCAAGAGAGCAGAATCACTTTCCAGATCAAGAAAAGGGGGCATCGAAGGTGGTGCCAAGCTGTGCAGCAAGTTGAAGGCGGAATTGAAATTCTTACAGAAAGTAGAAGCTGGAAAAGTAGCTATTAAGGAGTCCCACTTGCAGAGCACTAACCTGACACACCTCAGAGCCATCGTGGAATCAGCAGAAAACCTGGAGGAAGTGGTCAGTGTTCTCCATGTCTTCGGTTACACAGACAGCTTTGGAGAAAAGCAGACCCTTGTGGTGGATGTTGTTGCAAATGGTGGTCATACTTGGGTGAAAGCCATTGGCCGCAAGGCTGAAGCTCTGCATAATATTTGGCTGGGCAGGGGCCAGTATGGTGACAAAAGCATTATTGAGCAGGCTGAAGACTTCCTCCAGGCCAGTCACCAGCAGCCCGTGCAGTATAGCAACCCTCACATCATCTTTGCATTTTACAATAGTGTCTCCAGCCCCATGGCTGAGAAGCTGAAAGAAATGGGCATATCAGTGAGGGGGGACATAGTAGCGGTGAATTCTCTGTTAGATCACCCTGAAGAGCTCCAGCCCAGTGAGAGTGAATCAGATGATGAGGGCCCTGAACTTTTGCAGGTGACCCGAGTAGACCGAGAAAACATCCTAGCAAGTGTCGCGTTTCCTACAGAAATCAAGGTGGACGTGTGCAAAAGAGTCAACCTGGACATTACTACTTTAATCACCTACGTATCTGCCCTCAGCTATGGAGGCTGCCACTTTATCTTCAAAGAAAAAGTGCTCACGGAACAAGCAGAGCAGGAGAGGAAAGAGCAGGTTCTGCCACAGCTGGAGGCATTTATGAAGGACAAGGAGTTGTTTGCTTGCGAATCTGCTGTCAAGGATTTTCAGTCTATTCTAGATACCTTAGGAGGACCCGGGGAGAGAGAGCGAGCTGCGATGCTGATTAAGCGAATTAATGTGGTCCCAGACCAGCCTTCTGAGCGTGCCTTGAAACTAGTGGCTAGTTCCAAAATTAACAGCCGCTCATTAACAATTTTTGGGACAGGAGACAACCTGAAAGCCATTACAATGACTGCCAATAGTGGTTTTGTCAGGGCTGCCAACAACCAGGGCGTTAAGTTTAGTGTATTTATCCATCAGCCCAGAGCACTTACTGAGAGCAAAGAGGCCCTAGCTACCCCCTTACCAAAGGACTGCACGACTGACAGTGAACACTAATGATATCCTTTATTGTCATGGAAATAAGTTATTTATACCAAAGGC
>NW_011495058.1:5830316-5851624 GCF_000754665.1 Bison bison bison
TATACCAAAGGCTGTGTCTCCCCATCTTAATTGGAAAAAAAAAATCTATGGTAAAATTAATACTTAGAACTCTTATTAATCAGTTGATGGTGTGTCTCATCTATAAAGTAAATAACCTAAAGTAGAAAAAGCATAAGAGACAACCTTATTTATCAAACTGGCTACATTATAATTAGAACAGAAATACATCTCTGTAAGGCTTGTAGCTGTATCACAATACTTTGATTTGTTTGATTCAGTAGAGCTCCATTTCCCCTAATGGTAATCACATCTCTTTGACTATGGCTACATTGCATCTTGCATTAAATATTGAGCAACCTCTGAAGCTTGCTTTTCATTATATTGATTTAGCATTTGATACGTGTTGAGCCTGGGCATTGTTTACAGATAATTTTAGATTTCCAAAATTATGGCCATTATTAACAAAAAAATACTGATTGCTATCTGTTAGGTGCAATCTGGTGGTTATGTACATTAACACAGAAGGAAACAAAGTGAAGTCTGATCACAAGAGTCCCATGAATTTGAAATACCACTGTAAAAAGATAGACAACAATCATACTACTACACGCCTAAGATGTGGAAGGTTAAATGTTAATTTGAATATATTGAAAAATATATAAAATAATTCAGATTTTACTTATAAATAGCCCCCACATAGCCAGTATTTGGATTATGGATACTATTCTTGTTGTGCAAGTGGCAAGGGATAGGCGCATTATCCCATTACGTCTCTCTCATGAAACAGCCCCAGGGAGATTTCATGCCTGCTGCATGATACAGTTGTAATTAAAAAGAAAATTTTCATGTCCATATTGTGCTGCTGCTAAGTCACTTCAGTCGTGTCCGACTCTGTGTGACCACATAGACGGCAGCCCACCAGGCTCCCCCGTCCCTGGGATTCTCCAGGCAAGAACACTGGAGTGGGTTGCCATTTCCTTCTCCAGTGCATGAAAGTGAAAAGTGAAAGTGAAGTCGATCAGTCCTGTCGGACTCTTATCGATCCCATGGACTGCAGCCTACCAGGCTCCTCCGTCCATGGGATTTTCCAGGCAAGAGTCCTGGAGTGGGGTGCCATTGCCTTCTCCACCATATTGTGCTAGGTGTTTTATTAATGTGCATCGAAAACAACAAAGTAGATAATGTATTGACATTTTAAAAATTGGGACTTGAGTCTTAAAGCTGAGGTATTAACTGTGCTGAGTGTAGGAACCCGTGTTAAGAACCTGATTTTGTGATTCCACAGCCTGGCCTTTTCTATTGTGCCAACCCCTATTTTGTGAGTAAACATTTCCAGCCACAGTGTTAAGTAGGTGAAATTTGATTGTCGGGGCCTGTGACAATGGAAATGAAATGCAAAATTAAGAGTATGGGATGTTTCTCTGGGAGAGATTTTATTACTAAACACATTTGCTAGGGGAAAATGGCTGTGATTGGGACTCCAATTTAGAGAGGTAGATTTAACTCATTGCAGCAGAAATTGTCTAGTGTTAGAAATTGAACTTAGGCCTTCTCAAGCACCTATTAAAGTCCTAAAGTGTTGATCCTTGGTACTATTAAGTACCTAGCGTTATAACAGTTATTGGTACAAAAGATGAATAATTGCTCCTTGCTCTAAGGAGTTCTTAGTCTGGACTGGAGGTGAACGATTGAAGTATAATTAATGTGGTGAATTTTTGAAAATTACGTTTAAAATATTGTGTAAACAAAAAGGGAGTAATTCTTGATGTGGGGAGCAGGAAGTCAGAGGAAGTAACCTCTGAGGGGTTTGGGTGTGAGATTTGACAAGAAGTGTACAGGGCATGGATGGGAAAGGTACAGAAGTCTGACTGAGGTTCTGTCCAGAGTCCAGGCATGTGGACATTACAAAACTGGAGGTGAAGCTAGAAAAGCAGGCTAAGTTCTCTGAAGAGTTTGGCATTAGAGAGCCACTGGTGATTTTTAAGATGTGATCATGGTCAAATCTGTTAGGAAAACAACAAAAACTTGTAGTGTGGAGGAATAGTTAAAGGAAGGGAAGATAGGATTATAAAAATGATAGTGCAGTATGGGGGGTATAGTCATGGCTGCACACTAGATGCATTCAGGGCCTGCATTCATTGTGACCCCTGTGGGCTGCAGCCTGCCGGGCTCCTCTGTCCAAGGGATTTTCCAGGCAAGAATACTGGAGTGGGTTGCCATTTCCTTCTCCAGGGGATCTTTCCAACCCAGGGATCGAACCCTGCATTGCAGGTGGATTCTTTACCACTGAGCCACTGGGGGAAGCCCATTCAAGGCAGTTGTCCTAATACTTATTCCTTTGTTGAATAGACATTTACCAAGTGCCTGCCATGTCAGATGGCATGCCACTGAAAAATAGAGCAATATAATTTGGGGTGTCAAATAGGAAATATAACCAATACTAAAAAGTAAACCAAACTGAATCACTTTCAAGTGAGGGGCCAGGGTGGAGAATAAATGTGGTCCATATAGTAAGAAAAGACAAGTAAAAAAATTCTGGAGGGAAGCAATAAAACCAGAAAGCACAACATAAGAGTTACAAGACCAAGAAGGATATAAAACATCTTTGGAGAAGGTTAATTATATGGAAATATACAATAGCTATATACTATTTTAATAAGCTTAGAAGTTAGCCATGCTCCCTATCAGGTTGAGATGTCATCTCTCATTAAATTCTAAATCAGCTCAGAAAACACATGTTTATTATTTTTCTAACACCATGTGACTGATTCTGGAGGAGCCAAGAGAGTCTTTGGAATAAATTGATTAAAAGATACTTCAAAATACCAAAAAGATGATTTTCTTAGAGAATAGTTAAAATTGAAGAAGAACTAGAAAACCTACTTAACCCATAGTCATTGAGAACATTGTTAAAATAGTTAATGACCTTCTCCAAATTTCCAGGTCCAATTAACCTCCTTTAGGTAAGTTTTGCTTATGTTTAAATGCGAAATAATCTCCTTGCTCTGAAAAATAATATGGGCAAACTGTACCTGACACGTGACAGACACTTGATAAATGTTTATTAAATGAAGGAGTATCATGTCAGTTCTGCCCTAAACAATTTGCAGTGATGAAAATGTTTTGGAGTTAGATAAAGTTGGTAGTTACACAACATTATGAATGTAAGCCAGTTAATTTTATGTTTTCTGAATTTCACATCAATTCAAAGAATAGTACCCTGTAAAGTGAAAGCGAAGTTGCTCAGTTGTGTCCGACTCTTTGCGACCCCATGGACTGTAGCCTACCAGGCTCCTCTGTCCATGGGATTTTCCAGGCAATAGTACTGGAGTGGGTTGCCATTTCCTTCTCCAGGGCATCTTCCCTACCCAGGGATTGAACCCAGGTCTCCCGCATTGTAGACAGATGCTTAACCATCTGAGCCACCAGGGAAGTGACAGTACCCCTTAAGTAGGGTAGAAATATTTCGAGTATAAGATGTGTTCCAGTTACTCCCCCTCCTTTGCCCAAAATGAGAACTTTGGCTGTTCCTGTTTGGGGACAGGGCCCTTGTGAAGGCCTGCAGCCCTGTGGCTATGTCTTAATTCAGGTAATTGCACGCCAGTTGTCTCAAATCATTGTGTGTGTGTGTTCAGTTGTGTCCAGCTCTTTGTGATGCCAGGGACTGTACTCCGCCAGGCTTCTCTGTCCATGGAATTCTCCAGGCAAGAATACTGGAGTAGGTTGCCATGCCCTCCCCCAGGGGATCTTCCCAACCCAGGGATCGAACCCCAGTCTCTTACGTCTCTTGCATTGACAGGCTGGTTCTTTACCACTAGTGCCACCTGGGAAGCCCCCAGATACACTACCAGCCAATTAAGTCATTTGTACACTTGATTTGCTTTGAATTACTTTACACTTTTTGACCGTTTTTCTTAGTATGTTTCTCCATCTTTCTATTGACTTACATGTACTCTTTGTATAGTACGGACATGAGTCTTTTATCTATAAAGCATTGCTAAATCTTCTGGTCTGCCTTTGTGTGTGTGTGTGTGTGTGTGTGACTGGGAAAGTGCTGCTATGTTTATGAAACCCTATTTCCTTTCTCTCCTGAGCACACAGTGGAAACACATCTCTCAGCCTCCTCTGAAATTCCTTGCAGCTGTGGAATATGGGTGGGGCATATGCACCACTGCCAGGCTTAGCTCTAGAACTCCTCTGATCCTTTGTACTCTTCTCATTTGTAATCAGATACTAAAGATTCTCTGGTGGATTCTGATCCTGGAAGCATTTCTGCTGTGTGGAATTGAATTACGCTCCCAGTTTTTCCTCATTGATGAACTCCATGCAGGTTTAGGGGCATTATCTTATCATATCATATTTTGAAAGGACTTCTTTGGATGTGACCTATTCTTTTCAGTCTCTTTCCATAGTTTTGGCTGACTCTTTGGATCTTGCTAAGAAGAAAGCGGTATAGACATTCATATGAAAGATTTTCCAATTTAGACATTAGGATTATCCCGGGAGATAAACACTTTTAATCTGAAAGATTTCATTCCAGGAAATAATTTTTTTTTTTTTTTTGCTCCTCCACCTCTCAGATATATCATCAGAAGGGTTTAAGAAGTCATGCAAAGTGAATAGAATTCTAAACTAAAATTAATTTCAAATGGAGCACTGTATTTTATTTCTTTGATGACAACTATATCTGCCAGTGAGGTGTATAGCAAACACAATGCACACCTATAGCACAGACCCAGCATTGCACACACGTATGTGTACATTTGGCATGGTTTTCTTCCTTTAAATACGCAACCCCCCAACTGTTTGTAAGTAATTTTTTTCAAAACTATATTCACTAAGGAAAATCAGTTCAGTTCAGTCGCTCAGTCATGTCCGACTCTTTGCGACCCCATGGACTGCAGCACGCCAGGCCTCCCTGTCCATCACCACCTCCCGGAGTTCACTCAAAGTCATGTCCACTGTGTCGGTGATGCCATCCAGCCATCTCATCCTCTGTCGTCCTCTTCTGCTCCTGCCCTCAATCTTTCCCAGCATCAGGGTCTTTTCCAATGAGTCAACTCTTCGCATCAGGTGGCCAAAGTATTGGAGTTTCAGCTTCAACATCAGTCCTTCCAAAGAACACCCAGGACTGATCTCCTTTAGAATGGACTGGTTGGATCTCCTTGCAGTCCAAGGGACTCTCAATAGTGTTCTGCAACGCCACAGTTCAAAACCATCAATTCTGCGCTCAGCTTTCTTTATAGTCCAACTCTCACATCCATACATGATCACTGGAAAAACCGTAGCCTTGACTAGATGGACCTTTGTTGACAAAGTAATGTCTCTGGTTTTTAATATGCTGTCTAGGTTGGTCATAACTTTCCTTCCAAGAAGTATGCTATGCTATGCTATGCTAAGTTGCTTCAGTCGTGTCCGACTCTGTGCGACCCCATAGACGGCAGCCCACTAGGCTCCCCCGTCCCTGGGATTCTCCAGGCAAGAATACTGGAGTGGGTTGCCATTTCCTTCTCCAATGCATGAAAGAGAAAAGTGAAAGTGAAGTCGCTCAGTCGTGTCCGACACTTAGCGACCCCATGGACTGCAGCCTACCAGGCTCCTCCGCCCATGGGATTTTCCCGGCAAGAATATTGGAGTGGGGTGCCATTGGAGTAAGCGTCTTTTAATTTCATGGCTGGAATCACCATCTGAAGTGATTTTGGAGCCCAAAAAATAAAGTCAGCCACTGTTTCCCCATCTATTTGCCATGAAGTGATGGGACCAGATGCCATGATCTTCGTTTTCTGAATCTTGAGCTTTAAGCCAACTTTTTAAATTCAGGCTTGGTAATTACCAGCTCTGGCCACTGGGAGGCAGCACACAGTAATGGCCAGCTCTTGCCTGGGAGGCAGAGCTGGTTGGATACATTTTGCCATTCTGTGTGAGCCCTAGGCAAGTGACTTAAGCTCACCAAGCTTTAGTTTCCTTATCTGTAAAATAAGAATATGAAATAAGACACTCTATGGATAGCATTTAAAACAGTATCTGACACAAAATAAGGACTAGTAACCATCAGGGCTTGCTGGTTGTCATACTTTCTTTTTTTTGACATATGATTGCTTTGAATTTTCATGCTGATTATTTCTTTTTGGAATAAATTATACATTTATATAGACCTCATATGCTACACACGTGCTTGCATGCACACACAGACTTTTGGATCCCTTTATTTTGCATCACTTGACCCTTTATTATTTTGCATTTCAACTGTGTTTCATTTTGAAAATTCCAATTCCTTCTGATTTTTGTTTGAATCCTAAAATAATTATTTGCCCTTCCTTAACTCCTGGTCGTAATTCTGGCAATAATTCAGACATGGCAAGTAAAGGAACTTGAGAATAGCACTGCATAACCACACAGGTTCCCGAACAGGGTGGGTATTAGGGATCCTAACACCCACCTTATTAATCCTTTTAATAAGGATTATTTTCTGTGTCTGTGGGGGAGAGCACACAGGTTTGGGACACCTGTCCTGTGTGTCTTTATGGGATAGAGTGTGGAGTGGGGGGGAGGTTGAGATTTTTGTGGGCAGATAAATTGTATAGGGCTGGGTGTCAATGCTAATGGCAAATAATTCAAAAGCTCAAAAGTGGCATTTATTCCTAAAGATTTACTTCAGTTCTGATTCTAGGTAAAGTTCTGGCCTTTGTTTACCCTTTTTCCTTCTCACTTTATCCTTTACCTTAAATCCTTTTTTGATTCAAAGTGGTGATACAAGCTTATAGTAAATAAGTAAAATAAGCTCATAGTAAATATTCTGTGATTTTAATAACCATCAATTTATTATGTAAAGACATCTACAATGAAAAGGAGTGAAACAAACAAGGTCACCAGCAGAGCATTTTTGGATGTGATGTGTGGCTCCGTGTTCTGTACTTTACCATGAATAATGTGGAAGAAATGAAAATATTTGGCAATAGGCAGAGTTAGGGATGGGGGAGCTATCTCACAGTATTTATATTCTTTGTGTTGTTTTCAGACTTGATGTCTCTGTCATCAGCTCTCATTTGCTCCATTATTAATGCCAACATCTGCTGAGATTCTAGCCCTCTCGGCACTTCTTCTTTTGAAGATTCTTGTGGTCTTGGTCTATGAAAAAAGACAAATGGGCACAATGTGAGTTGAGAACAGAAAGTAAATTTATTTGTGCTTCTTAAAAGGGTGTCTGTGCATTCTCTGCTGTGCCCTTTCTCTTTGTGTTTTGCACAATGTGTATTGGACGTAGGGAATATGTATTCTTTCTGCATGATTTCTAGAATATAGAACATCAGTTCAAAAGAAAAAAAAATGTGACAGTAGAAAAGGTTACAATCCTAACGAAAATTCTGCAGGAAGAACATTAAATGGGAGATGCTATAATAATGGATCCTACTCATTTTTGTATTTCTGAGAGCTGAATGACTACAGCGGAGTGGTGGTTTTATTTCCGTATTTATCAAGGGTGGTAGGGTGGGAGCCAAGCAGAGTGGTGGATTGTGAAAGGTACATGAATGAAGAGGGAAACTGACAAAAAAACAGGCCAACTGAAACAAAATGGAATGCCAACCAGGAGTCCCCATGTAAAAGTCAGGAAGCAGAGTGCTTATAGTGAATGGAATTCCCAGTGGGGCTGTTGATGTTTCCACTGGACTCTGAGCATCAATCCTCCAGGTCAGTAACGCGGCTGACTTCTGGTTCCTGGCTTGGTTCTTTTTTTTTTTTTTCATTGCTAGTTCCTTTTTTTTAAAAATATAAATTTATTTATTTTAATCCTGGCTTGGTTCTTGACTGGTCTCCTGAGAGTGAGGGCAAATGGTCCATCCATGGTTGCTTCATGTTTATCTGGCTTTGTAACCATTGTATAATCATCTGTTGAGCATTAGCTAAACGGAATAGTTATTCCTTCTGTAAGTACTGGACTTAACGTTCTTGAGTGGCAAAGTCTGAGATAACTCTGAAAAATAACAATGACAATGACGACAACAACCAATGAAACTTGGGTCTCTATTATCTTCTTCATTCAGCTGAGTTTATCCCATTCCTAAATCGAGGCAGTTACATAGGAAACAAGGAGAAAGACAAGATATTTTAGAAAGGATTTGCTTGCACCTGAAAAAAATCACACCTGCATAAAAAGATGTTTAACATTGGTAATTATTAGAGTAATGCAAATCAAAACTACAGTGAGGTATCATGTCACATGGATCAGAATGGCCACCACCAAAATGTCTACAAATAATAAATGCTGGAGATGATGTGAAGAAAAGGGAACCCTCCTACACTATTGGTAGGAATGTAAAATTGGTACAGCTGCTATGGAAAACAGTATGGGAGTTCCTTAAGAAGCTAAAAATAGAGCTATCATATGATTCAACAATCTCACTCCTGGGTACATATCCAGAAAAGACGAAGGAAGGGACCTAGGTGTCCAGCAACAGATGAATCGATAAAGAAGATGTGGTACCTGTATAGACCGTGTATATATGTAAATACACATTCATATAATATGTAATATTTATATAACATGTAAATATAAATATGTAAATATATGTAAACACATAAGTATATATGCACATATATGTAAACGCATATATATGTAATTACATATAAAACACACATTGTATACATGTGTGTATGTATATACATGTGTGTGTGTGTATGTGTGTGTATATGTATATACATATGTATGTATATACAATGGAATGTTTCTCAGCTGGGAAAAAGAATGAAATATTGCTATTTGCCACAACATGGATGGACCTAGGGACTATCATACTAAGTGAGGTAAGTCAGACAGAGAAAGACAAATAATATATCACTTTTGTGTGGACTCTAAAACAAAATACAAATGAGTTTATTTACAAAACAGATTCACAGACAGAGAAAAACTGATGTTTACCAAGGTGGAAAGGGATAAATTAGGATTGTGGGATTAACGCATATGCACTACTGTATATAAAATAGATAAACAACAAGGATTTACTGTGTAGCACAGTGAACTACGTTCAGTATCTTGTAGTAACTTACAGTGGAAAAGAATCTGAAAAAGTATAATATGCAACTGAGTCACTTTGCTCTACACCTAAAACTAACACAAATGCCATAAGCCATTGCTTTCTTAAAAAAATTCTTTAGATACAATGATCATCTGGAGCTTATACTTCAATAATAAACAAAATAGTCATGCATGTATCACATTGAACAAATTTTCTTGTCAATAAACAAAAAATATCAGAAAATACAAAAGAAAAAGTTTCCAACCTCAAGATAGACATAACAAAATACACTCTAAAATGTCTGGCTACTGAAAGTCTGCTAGAGTATAAAAGAGCTGCTTTGCTAAGGACTTGAACATAAATTCATTTGCTCTGAAAATGTCAGCTTCTCTAAAGTGTTTACAGTGCCTAGGAAATGAAAATTTTAAATTCAGATTGGAAAGCAACTCAATTCAGGTGCTGAGCTAGAAATAATAGAGACGCCAAATGCAGGCTGGAGGGATTGCTGTCATGAATTATGCTGCTCCAGCAGCTGATAATTAATATTGTGTCTCATTCATAATGCCTGTGACTTCAGCCAGCTGCCAACTAAAAACTGGCACTTGCCATCTGCCTCTACAAGGACTAAGTCACAAACCGCTGTAGCCGCTGACCTTCAATACCCCCTGAAAGGAGCTCAGGGTGGAGATCAGAATGAGGCCCTCTGTGCTCTGGGAAAAACTAGCAGAACAGGCCTTTAGATAGTTAGATATTTTCAGGAGAGGATTCATTTTTTGGGGGGGGGGAGTGAGTTTCTAAAAAAAATTTTATTGGAGTATAGTTGACTTACAATATTGTGTTACTTTCTGCTGTACAGCGAAGTGAATCAGTTGTACATATATCAGTACATATATCCACTCTTTTTTAGATTGTTTTCCCAGATACATCATTACAGGAGAGGATTTTATGAGCCTGATTCTTGTATCTCCTATGTGTTTATTGTTGTTGTTCAGTTGCTCAGTTGTGTCTGACTCTTTGCGACCCTATGGACTGCAGGACACCAGGCTTCCCTGTCCATCACCAACTCCCGGAGCCTACTCAAACTCATGTCCATTGCGTCAGTGATGCCATCCAACCATCTCATCCTGTCATCCCCTTCTCCTCCCACCTTCAATCCTTCCCAGCATCAGGGTGTTTTCAAATGAATC
This sequence comes from Bison bison bison, assembly GCF_000754665.1. Classification (NCBI taxonomy): domain Eukaryota; kingdom Metazoa; phylum Chordata; class Mammalia; order Artiodactyla; family Bovidae; genus Bison; species Bison bison. Next base: position 5,840,479 of record NW_011495058.1, read on the forward strand.
GGTTTTTCGCATCAGGTGGCCAAACTTTCAGCTTCAACATCAGTCCTTCCAATGAATATTCAGGACTGATTTCCTTTAGGGTTGACTGGTTTGATCTCCTTGCAGTCCAAGGGACTCTCAAGAGTCTTCACCAACACTGCAGTTCAAAAGCATCAATTCTTCGGTGCTCAGCCTTCTTCATGGTCCAACTCTCACATCCATACATGACTACTGGAAAAGCCATAGCTTTGACTATATAGACCTCCTTATGTTAGAAAAGCACTAAAATCATTAAAAGTGACATCTGCTCCTTGTGCCTAGTGTCCATAAGATGTTACAGAAAAGCCCAAATTAAGTTTTTGGCCAACCCAATACAGTTTCAAGACCACCTGGGGTTGGGACTCTTCCCAGTGCTCAGAGCATTGTTTGATTGCAGTGATTGGGCTCCCAGGGCAGCAGGCTCATCATGCTGTGAGCTCTGGCCCCTGCACCCTTCCTGGGTCCTTGTTGGACCCAGTCACCTCTGTCACCCAAGTGGCCCAGTGGCTCAGGCTCAGAGGCACACTGGGCTTTAAGACATGTAGCCCATTGGGCAGAAATGGAAGCTTTACAGACATAGGTAAAATGAGATCTTCTTAGTCTCACCCTCAAGGATATTCTCTATCATCCATTTGATTTTTCATCCCTCTAATATTCATCTCAGAAGCTACACGATCATGACAAAAGAGGGAAACTCTATGGACATTGTTTAGGAGTTTCCTTCTCTCTGCAACTGCCCCCCTCCCCATTAAAATACGGATGAACTGAGCATTAATCATTTCAACTCCAAAAATGTATTTGGGCATCCTAGCCCAAAGGACCAGGTTCTTCACAGGAAAAACTTACTGGTTTGCTTTCTATGGAAATGTACCTTTTCCTTATTTTTAGCCTTTCCAGAGATCTTTTACTTTATAGCTTGGCATCATGAAATGATGTGTGTATGAAAAGACTCTGTGTATCTGCCTTTTATCTCTATGAGAACAAGGCTGAGACAAGGATAAAGCAAGAAACTGTCTAAAACAGACCCCATCACCACCTTTAGAACCAGTGGACACCCATTTCTGAAAATTTTATAAGTTCTCTTTCCTTGAAATTTTAGAATCCCATGAAAGATTCAGAAATATTGTGGGCCAGGCTCAAAGTAGCCATCTGTTTTCTATAAAATTTGTCATATTAATAAGTAAGCATTTGTGTGAAGTGAATATTAATTATTTTTCATTTAACTAGACAGGAAGAAAAACCCCAGACTGCTTTGTCACAGGCATTGAGAAAAATCCATAAGAGTTCATTTAGAATGAATTCAGAATCATTGTCTACCAAAGTCATTCTGGGTTTCCTTGCTGAAGTTTTGTTATCTGTTCAACCCAGTCATTCTATCCTTAGCCTGTGAGACTGTTACTTGATCCTGATGATTCTGACAGAGAAAACCCCTCCTTAGGAAGATTATTCAAGACATCTTTAAATAAACAAAAGGGAAGTCAAAAGGGCAGAGAGACAGGCACTGTAGAAGGGCTCACCAATTAGCCATCTGGATTAGATATTCAGGAAATGTGGGGAGGCAATTTGGTCTATGAGGACTTTATGTTTCCTTTGAAGGACGATTGTTGGTGTGCTTGGCCCTAATTTGCACACGATCCCTCTATAGGGTCTCGGTTGTTGGGGGATTCGTCTTGCTCTGTAGACATAACAGCAACCTTTTAACACTTTGCTTGGCGATGTCCCTGCAATGACTGGCCCTATGTGTGCTGTATGGAAGGGTTTCACGTTTCTCTCTGCTCAGATCCCCTCCTGCACTTGGGAAAATACCCCGTACATCCTGGATCCCCCACCAGATGCTTTCCTGTCACAGTATTTTAGTAGATCATCTGACGAACCAGGCACAGCAACTATGGAGCTTCACCCGTACCTGAACTGCAGGCTCTCATCACGTTCCACGGCCCCTCTGAATCACTGAGAGGAAACAGGAGCTGGGCTGGACGATCTGGGTGGGCCTTTGTAGTTTTAAGCTCATTTTATTGAAGTATAGTTAACTTACAGTGTTATGTTAATTTCTGCTGTACAGCAAAGTGATTCAGTTATACACACACATATATATGTAGACACATTCTTTTTCATATTCTTTTCCATTATGGTTTATCCCAGGACATTGACTATCATTCCTTGTGCTATACAGTAGGGGCTTGTTGTTTATCCATTCTCTGTATAATAGTTTATGTCTAAGCCGGCCTCTCTAAGGGGCTTCCTGGGTGGCTCAGTAGTAAAGAATCAGCCTGCCAATCCAGGAAATGTGGGTTTGATCCCTGGGTTGGGAAGATCCCTGGAGGAGGAAATAACAACCCACTGACATGAGTTTGGGTAAACTCCGGGAGTTGGTGATGTACAGAGAGGCCTGGCGTGCTGTGGTTCATGGGGTTGCAAAGAGTCAGACACTACTGAGCGACTGAACTGAACTTAATATTCGTGCCTGGAGAATTACATGGACAGATGGGCTACAGTCCATGGGGTCACAAAGAGTTGGACATGACTGAGCAACTGGGCAGTCCTCTTTAAGACCTTCACCAGGGAGGCTCACTGCCACTGCTCTGTCCTGGGTGTCCCCAAACCAAAGGCCTGCCCTAGCACGTCACTGGTCTTCAGAGGGACTGCTTTGTGAAATTCTGTCACTTTATTCCTTCAACTGCCCATGACTTTGGGAAAAGAGACCAACAAATGTTCCTTCAAGGAGAGTTTTCCTTTCTCCAGTCTCTCCTTTGGCATCCATCAAAGCCCCTCCTATCTCGGATATAGTTACCCTCTGTGGCTCTTCTTGTTTCTGTGCTTTGAAACATTTTCGTGAAGCTTGTTGAGAGGATTGTCTGCTCCCGGGGCCTCTGCCTTCTTCCCTAGAACTGTGCACCTCTCAGGGAGAGGGACAGAGAAGCTGTAGCCACATCAGAGGTCAGCATTTCAGATGGTCCCATGCAACAGGGCCTCACAGCAATGCACTGAGGTGGTCAGTTAGGTGGACTCAGTTTTCAGGCGAGGAAGCTGGGACTCTGGATGGGTAAATGACAAGCCTACAGGGACAGGGTCCTTGGTCCCATGGCTGGACCAGGACCAGCTCTCCTAATTCATTCCTGCCCACTCTCGTTTTCACTATCTGCTGCGAACACAGCTCTGCTTCATATAGGTTTAACCAGGTAGGATGGGAGCCCTTGCGATTTTGAGTTAGAATCACATATGCTTCAGAAATGATGAAAATGCACATGTGTCTTTAAATCAGGAAATTCACCAAGAATGTAAGACTTCACCAAGCAACACTTCCTGTCACTTGAGAGATCTATCTAGATAAGGGTTTATTTTTCTAAGAATTGGCCAGATTTTTTCCTACTACAGATAATGCCTGGAAGGAGATCTTTTTTTTTTTTTAGTCTCAATTATAGGTTTCTATTACTCTGACAGTTTCTAAATTTCTGTCATATTTAAAAACATTGTAATAGTAATAGATAACTCTGGTTTTGAAAATCCAAATTTGGAAAATTTTGTTCTCAAAGTACCCTTTTTCTATTTGTTTCAGCCAGGATTTCATCAGCAGCAGGCATTCATATATCAAAATATTTATGTTTATGTGTCCAATTATAAAAGTAGTCTGTGTATTAAAAAGAACTTTGGAAACCGTAAAAAGTAGAACAGACTTAAAAATACTCCATAATTCTACTCCCATAGTTTACATTTTAGTACCTTTTTTGGGGATGATGTTTAATATTATATATATATAAAATATATATACTGTGTGTAATATACATAAATTATTATATGTAAATGTCATATACATGAAGATCACTGTTTTTTATATATATATGTATGGTAATTTGAACATTTGTAATTGAACTATTTAGTAATAGTTCTTACTATTTACTAAATAGTAAAATTATCCAAATGTTATTATAAAAATATGGATAGCAAAGAGAGTTGGTTTTTTAAAAAAATTAAAATAATTTTTTGGACCTCCTGCATAGGGGATCTTAGTTCCCAGAGAAGGGATCCAACCAGCAACCCCTGCATTGGAAATTGGGACTCTTAACCACTGAACGACCAGGGAAATCCTGAGAGTTGGTTTTTAAAAACAGGAATATGGTTAAAATGATGGAGCCTGTCTTAAAATGCAAGTACAGGCACTTATGGACTCAAATAGCTGTACGTATATGAATGGAAGTATAAAAATATGTATACCAAAAGTCAAGGCGGAATGTAAGTAGTACCTATTTACAAAGCACTTTGTTCCAAAAGGTCATTTGCAGAATGTGCTTGAAGATTGGCATTGAGAGCTGGAGGCTACCTCCCCTGGCAGAGGGGCGGGCACTTCTACACCCAAACTCTGGTGGGGAGTTGGAGCCAGGCTCCAGAGGTGTAAGTGAGGGGCAGGCAGATTGGGCTGCAGAGATTGGGGATCAAGGGAATTTCCTCTGGGGGTGCATCTCTCATTCCCATTTGCCTTCCTCCTGCTCCTCTCTTCCTCGGGCTGCCATTCAGCACAGCCCTGGGAGCTGGAGAACAGGAAAGGCGGGGCTTCCCTTCTGTCTCTCCTTTCGTCATGTCCTCTCTTCTTCCCTCTCCCCTCTTTCTACCAGGTACGCTTTCAGGAGACTAGATGCTCCTGGCCTGGGTCAGAACCAAGGAAGAGTAAGGATGGTGCCAGGCGAGGGTGGGCTTGAGTGTGCAGGTAGGTTAGCAGGGTATGGGCCAGGCAGGAGACCCTCTTGGGCTTTAGAGGGAAAAGTGAAAGTCACTGAAAGTGAAAGTGGCTCAGTCGTGTCTGACTCTTTGTGACCCCATGTACTATAGCTTGCCAGGCTTCTCTGTCCCTGGGATTCTCCAAGCAAGAATACCGGAGTGGATTGCCATTCCCTTCTCCACGGGATCTTCCCAACCCAGGGATTGAACCCAGGTCTCCTGCATTGCAGGTGGATTCTTTACCAGCTAAGCCACAGCCGTAGGTATGCAAATAGCCACTGATCTACAAGGGGTGTCTATGCCTTGTGTGGACAATCCAACCACATCACCTTAATTAAAATCCTTGTTACATCAGTTAATAGACAAATCGGTAGGAACATCCAGCTCTAGGAGGTGAAAGGAAAGAAAAGAAAAGGAAAAAGCTAATTCTGCAAGGTACAAGGCATTGAGATATTCTTGTTGAGGCAATTTCCCTGGTGGTTCAGTGGTTAATTTTTGCACTCCCAGTGCAGACAGCCCAGGTCCAATTCCTGGTTGGGAACCTAGATTTCACAGGCTGCAACTACAAAATCCCACATGCCACAGCTAAGGTCCAGCCCAGTCAAATAGTAAATAAATAAATATGTTTTTAAAAAAGAAGTTGAGTACAACATGGGAATTCACACAAATTTAGAAAAAAGTGACTCATACCATATACATGCACTTAGGTTCCTCCTCAGTGATTCTTATACCTCCAACCTGAACATCATTTTGTTTTTAAGACATTCTGGTATGTGCTATCTTTTTCAGATTTAACCTTCTTATTCATATGTGTTTATCGTCCTGTTGGGCCAAATAACACCAAGTAATGAAATTTATCCAGATCCAACATCATAGAGTGCATGATGGGCAACCCTTCTGTTGTGTCACCAAGTATCAGTAAATGTCATACCAGGATAGTAGGAGAGAAAGTTAAACAAGACACTATATTATTTCCAGATTACCTCGAGAGTGAAAGGAAGGCCAGGAGCAAGTGATGATAAGGCTGAGTAGTGAAATTATAGCTTTGGGGAAAGAGGTTCACTGGCAAAGGTGAATGAAGACAGACATAGAAAATGGAAAAATAATCAAAATCAGGCATAAACAGAGAATAACTCTTTGTTAAGTGCCCACAATGTGATGAATGCTATTGCAAAGAGAGGCTAGAAAAGTGTGAAGAAATTATCTCAAGTACATCTTTCTAAATGATTTGGTTGGTTAAATGATTTTAAAAAGAAGGGAGGTCTACTTTTTAAAAAGAAGAAAAATTTAAAAGAATTCACTGAGCCTCAATTTCAACACAAGATTTTGTTCTTGGCTTGAACACTGGAGTGAGTCAAGTTCTAAAGCAGTAAGACCTTGGGAAAGGCCTGGAGAGCAGCCCTGGAAAGTCCACAAATGTGGGTTGTTCCTGAGGCAACAGAACAGGCCTCCTGGCCCCAGGGGGCAGTTGCCATGGCCCATGATTGGGTCCTGACACTGTAAATCTATAAATTCAGTCTCATTTGTGGCAAGGGCCAGAGCATGTGCAGAATTGCCATAAGCAAAACTCCCAAGACAACAATGAGAGGGAATCTCTTGTATTAGTCTTTAAAAAAAAAAAAAAAAGAAATTTTATTTCTTTATTTGGCTACATTGGGTCTTAGAAGGCATTTGGGATCTTAATTTCCCAACCAGGGGTCCAACCCACATCTTCTGCTTTGGAAGGTGGATTCTTAACCACTGAAGCACAAGGGAAGTCCCTGGTGTTAATCTTTATCAAATCCTGTGGCTGTCCCACTGGACGAAAGGCTTTTGTCAGCTGATCTTATGGTATCAGGGATTTGATGACACCCAGGAAGCCCAAAGACCCTAGAAGTCACCGAGAAGCAAGGGCACCTAATTTAACTGAATGATTTTAAGGGTTCCCTCTGCGCCCCTGAGGGGTACAAGAGACAATCCTGGGCCCTGACCTGCTTTTCACATTTTGTTAAACTTTCTCCAGATTATCTAGAGCTGTTTGCTTTTCTGTTTGGTCATTTATTTTGCCCCTTAGCCAGGCTTCTCCTGATTCTGCTTGGGGAGTGGCATGCTTTTTAAAAAGCTCATTTGAACAGATCTGTATTGTTTTTACTAGTTAACTCTTAGGCCAGGGACTGAGCATGCCTAATCCCCAACAACAGGCATGGATGGGCGGCAAGGGCGTTATCACAGAGGGTCCTTGGAGGATGTACCTTCTCTACAGGAGGGAGCAGGCTGAGCAGAGTTCAGGGTTGCTTCTGCGCTGTCTGGCATGTGTCTGAATTTATAGGAACTATGACTAAAACTCTGAGGAAACTCTTGCTTTCCTATTTTCACTCAGTCCTCCTTTGAACATCTGTGTCGCTCTAGTCACATTCGCTTTATTGCTTCTAAGTGCACGTGTCCTATTTCCTTATCTATTCCCTTGTGATGGACTTCTAAGTATCTTCCAAATTCCCATGATGGCAAATAACTCTGAGATAAAGATCCTGATGTGCTTAAGAGCTGATTCATCAGAGTCTCTTGGGGCATATCCTGAAAGAGGGATTTCTGGATCCCAGAGAATGAGCATATAAACTCCAGAGTAACGTGTGAACTCTCCTTATACTTACCTACACTGCCAACAAATGCTTTTTCCCTGCACTGTATCCTGCAATCTATATAGAAGCACGTGGAAGCCCACTTTCTAGCATGGAGCCTGTGGTTGTCCAGTGTGAATATCAGTGTGACTCCTCCAGACTGGGGTCAGGATTAGACTCAGGCCAGTTGAGTCTGTAGGTGGGGTCGAGTGGCCTCAGTCAAAGGAGACCGTGTGCTCGAGGCAGGTTTCTCACCCTGGCTGTCTAGACCCACCAAAAGAGGCATTTAGGCTCCAGCATCTGCATCTGTCACAAGCAACTCCTCCCCACCCCTGTACCTTCCCAGAGATTGTGCTACACATCACAGTGTGAGAATCACCCGTTTAAGTCAAGCTTTGATAGAACAGAGATAGTGAGTCCGATAAGGTGGACCATTAAGCCACTCACTTTCATTCATCATCGTCAGCATCATCACCTAATGTTAATAGCATTAAGAACAAAAAAGTTATTGAGCTTCTTCCCCTGTGCCAGGCACCGTACGACATCCCTTACAACACAGTCCTATTTAATTGTTTTGAGAAACTTACCCCAGAGTACAACCACCACTTCAGAGATACAGGGCCCTGCCTGGGAGATACAGGTCTCACATAGACCAGGAAGACAGCAGGCTCCTTGGACCCTATGGTCTGGCTTCCCTTCCCTCAGTACTGCCTTTGATGAGCTCCCTCTGAGATGGGGGTTTGTGGGCCTGCAAAGGTCTCTCAGGGGTTGCCCTTGAGGTCAGCACTGCAGGGAGTGAATGGAGGAGGGCTGTTCAGAGGGACTAGCTAACATTCGATGCTGTCACAGTGGAGGCAGGGGAGCCTGATACAGCAGTGGTTCTTCAGAACTGACCAACACGGGGCACTGGGCCCATGCCTCTGTGCCCTTTTTTTGCTTAGTGGTGTGATCTACTCCTAAAGAGGGACATCACTTTAAGGGAGAGAGGCTTGTATCAGAGCTGGGCAGTAAAGTGTAAAGGCAGATTTTTTTCAAGCACATTTTATTCTGAGCACATTTACGTTTCAATCATTAGAGAAATGATAAAGGTTTAGCCTTTGAACAGAATGATCCTGTAGCCCAATGCCCTGATTTTGCAGAGAGAGAATGGAGGCCAAGCATGGTCCTCACCTGCCCAAGGCCTCATAGGCAGAAGAGGCAGGAAGGCTATGACTGGGTGAGGCAGGCTGGGCTTGCAGGTCTGCTCTGCCAAGTGCTCTTGGGTGAGTCACCTCCCCTCTGGACCACAAAGACAGAAACATCGGCCCTCTGGAGCTGCCGCAGGGACTGAGTCCAGAGCGGTCAATCCCTCTTTCCCTTTCTGACTCCCAGGTTCCTTCTGCGGCCCTGAGGCTGTCCCATTCATTAATGCGGATGGAGTGCCTTCTCAGGAAGTCAGATCCTTTCAGTTCAGTTCAGTCGCTCAGTCATATCTGACTGTTTGCGACCCATGGACTGCAGCAGGGCCAGGCTTCCCTGTCCATCAACAACTCCCAGAGTTTACTCAAACTCATGTCCATCGAGTCGGTGATGCCATCCAACCATCTCATCCGCTGTCATCCCCTTCTCCTCCTGCCTTCAATCTTTCCCAGCATCAGGGTCTTTTCGAATGAGTCAGTTCTTTAACATCAGTGGCCAAAGTATTGGAGTTTCAGCTTCAGCATCAGTCCTTCCAATGAATATCCAGGACTAATTTCCTTTAGGATGGACTGGTTGGATCTCCTTGCAGTCCAAGGGATTCTCAAGAGTCTTCACCAACACCACAGTTCAAAGCATCAATTCTTCTGCACTCAGTTTTCTTTATAGCCCAACTCTCACATCCATACATGACTACTGGAAAAACTATAGCTTTGACTAGACAGACCTTTGTTGGCAAAGTAATGTCTCTGCTTTATTATTTAGGATTCTTCTTTATTTGACGTGTAAGTTCAGACGCTTCAGTTGTGTCCAACTCTTTGTGACCTAATGGGCTGTAGCCCGCCAGGCTCTTCTGTCCATGGGATTCTCCAGGCAAGAATACTGGAGTAGGTTGACATTACCTTCTCCAGGGGATCTTAACACCCAGAAATGGAACCCAAGTCTCCTGTACTGCAGGCAGATTCTTGACTGCTGAGCCACCGGGGAAGCCGTCTCTATTCGGACCTGTAAATAATTTGTTATAAAAGAGAAAAAGTACTGACATTCTTTTAAATGCCAAAGAGGTAGGAATCACCTGAGACATTTGCAGGAACTGACTCATAACACCATAAATACCCAAAATATCCAAATCTTTTAGAAATACCATGATCGAAGACTTTTTCATTGTTGGCCTCTTCCAAAGAGAAGTAATTGATTTTTAACTGCGATTAGGATGGGATATCTGGCTTAACATTTAAAAGTGTGTCAGACCTGACAAAGTGAGCTCTCTTACAAGATCTCTGGCTGTATCTGCCGTTTTTTTAGGACAGAAATGTTGGGAGACATCTAGCCGCCTGTTTGCATTGAGGAAGGCACGACTTGTTTTTACCTGTACTGACCACACGGGGGCGCTTAAGGCCTTTTCTGCGTAGTCTAGTCGCTCTTCTAAGACTCGTGGCAGCAGCTCCAGGACCAGAAGCACGTTTTAACCAAATGGGTGACCCTTCTTCTGACATGACCACCAAATCTGGTCATTTGTAGCAGCCCGTGTCACTAAAAATCAGTGTCAGTTTAAAGATACGTAGGAAGACAAGGCAGACATTGCAAAGATTGCCTTGTGGAAATGACCTCTGTGGAACAGGTCATCTTTGAAGCTGAAGAAAATTCATAAGTGTGTCCCAGACTGCATATGTTCTGTTTTTGCAGGATCAGTAAGAAGAATATATTGCCAAGTTTGGAAGGGGGAAAAGACTCTATTTTAAAAGGGTTCTTGAGCTCTTTTAAAACTTTTTTAAATTAAAATTTCCAACATATACAGAGAAAACATTACAGTGACCAATACTTATTCATGTAAATCCTCTGCAGCTGTAATTATCAATACCTGGGCAATCTTTTTTTCAGCTACACTTTCTTCAGTGTTATTTTGAGCCCAAATCCAGACCAAACCTTCTCATTTCATCTGAATATTTTGTTATGTACCTCTGTAAGAGAATCATAATACTATCATTCTACCCAGGTAATAAACATTAATTCCTTAATATTCCTGGATATCAAATGTCTAGTCAGTGATAACAGTTTCCTGATTTCTTTTTAAATTTTAAATTCTTTGTTTTAATCACAATCAAGCTAGAGTCTGTATGTTGTGATAAATCTCTTATGAACTGTATGTCCTTACTGTTGTTGTTGAATAAACTGGTTCTTTCATCCTGGAGAATTTCTCACAGTTTTGATTTTGCTCTTGACTTCACGTGTTTTCCTATCCCCTGTAATTTCTACCGGAAGTTCGGAGTTATAGGCTTCAGTTCAGTTCAGTTGCTCAGATACAACTTTGCGACCCCATGAATTGCAGCATGCCAGGCCTCCCTATCCATCACCAACTCCCAGAGTTCACTCAGACTCACGTCCATCGAGTCAGTGATGCCATCCAGCCATCTCATCCTCTGTCGTCCCCTTCTCCTCCTGCCCCCAGTCCCTCCCAGCATCAGAGTCTTTTCCAATGAGTCAACTCTTCGCATGAGGTGGCCAAAGTACTGGAGTTTCAGCTTCAGCATCCTTCCTTCCAAAGAACACCCAGGACCGATCTCCTTTAGGATGGACTGGTTGGATCTCCTTGCAGTCCAACGGACTCTCAAGAGTCTTCTCCAACACCACAGTTCAAAAGC
>NW_011495058.1:5851724-5878779 GCF_000754665.1 Bison bison bison
AACCATAGCCTTGATTAGATGGACCTTTGTTGGCAAACTAATGTCTCTGCTTTTGAATATCCTGTCTAGGTTGGTCATAACTTTCCTTCCAAGGAGTAAGCGTCTTTTGGAGGACGCTTGGAGTGATTTTGGAGCCCCCGAAAATAAAGTCTGACACTGTTTCCACTGTTTCCCCATCTATTTCCCATTAAGTGATGGGACCAGATGCCATGATCTTCGTTTTCTGAATGTTGAGCTTTAAGCCAACTTTTTCACTCTCTTCTTTCACTTTCATCAAGAGGCTTTTTAGTTCCTCTTCACTTTCTGCCATAAGGGTGGTGTCATCTGCATATCTGAGGTTATTGATATTTCTCCCGGCAATCTTGATTCCAGATTGTGCTTCCTCTGGCCCAGTGTTTCTCATGATGTACTCTGCATAGAAGTTAAACAAGCAGGGTGACAATAGGCTTGGTTAGGTGCAAATTACCACAGTTGGATTCATTATTACTGAGCAGTTGCTAAGTAGTGATCCTCAAATTCTTTTTCTATTAGCTGAAGAACTTCAGTAGAGACACTGTGCCCCTCATCCATCACATGGCTTGTTTAGGTTTGGATCATATGGAAAAGAGGATAAATGGTAGATTTCTCTTTGTTTACCAATTTTCTCGACCAGTTTAGCATCTGCCAGAGGTGACCAATAAGGTTTATATTGTTGCCTCATTATGGATTTTAAACATATTTCATGTGTTTCAACCCATTGCAGTTGTTGTGTTATCTTTGCCAGGTGGGGGCTTATTTAGGTTGACTTCTGTCGTGATCCTAGTCATCACAAGAGCTTCATTGCTGTGTGGTAAGGTAAGGTGTCCCAGAATCATTTTGGAGTCCTGGTTTTCTTTGGTGAGAAATGGTATTTAAAGACCGGAAGATGGGTGTGCAAGGTGTTTTATGCTTTTTACCTCCTGAGAGTCATGAGAAGAAGATTGGGCACCATCCACCTACTTGTAGGTTGCAAGATCCAGCTGCCCACGTGCCTTGTTCTGCCCACGTCTTTTTCTTTGTAGAGTCAGCCAGTACTGCTGGGATACTGCAGTCAGCAAGGGACTGGGGACTTCTCCTCAGTCTAGGTATTGTGTGCACTTGTTTCCTCTTGGAACCCAGTGGAGACCACCTCGACTACAGATAGTGCCTGACATGGTGGGAAGAAGCATAAGCATCTGGCTCACTGACAACCTAAATCCAGGTCATGGCCAGCTACTTACTAGCTCTGACCTATGGCCAAGTTAGTTAAACTCTTTGAGCCTCAGTCTCCTAATCTATAAAATAGAATGAATAGCATCTATCTAATACATTTTTAATGGGGATTAAAATGGATGATCTTTTCTAGCTTAATAACCCTAGCACAGAGCCAGAAACACATTAATTTAGACTACTACCTCACACCCTAAAATAGTAAGTTGGGTTTGATCATTTTAACCCTAGAGAGTAATTAGATACCATACTTCTAATTAAATCAAGCACCACACTGCTGTGAAAATAAACAATGAGGAAGAAGTCCAAACAAGGGAGCAGGTGAGCTGTTTATTGTTCTGGTATTATCCATTAGATTAAGGTCTAAAACTTTTTCTGTCTTTAGATACATTTGTTATGGTAAATACCTCCCCACTTCTCATCTCCCAACAAACTCATGGCAAGCAATAATAAACCTTCAGTTTATGAAATCAGGCCAGGGTCCATTTCATAAGCATAAAGCTAAAATGTCATGTTCAGATGGAGGAGCACCAGAGACCAGTAGGTTTCCAAGAGTCTCCAGCATGGCTCCATCTTTGTTCCCACTGGGTCATGTTTATTCCTCTCTGAGAGGATACCTTCTTCCACCTCTGTTTTATCTTTCTAGTTTGATCCAGTGCAGTGATTCCATACTTTCCAAATTCCCATTCTTTTGACCCTATTTCTCTCACTCATAAAAATTCCCAGAAGTAGGACTGGGACCATTGCTCACATACATATCTCTGTATGAAACTAAGCCTGTGACCAGCACTCTTATGCCTTTTGAAAAAAGGAATCAAATATCTCAAAGGAAGAAATAGTGCCGGTAGAAATACTTTTGTTTATCACATCATCAATATGCAAATAACATATTCTAAGACTCACTATAACAGTCAAAATGAGTTCTCTCAACTGTGGGGCTCCCACTTGCTATGCATATGTCTGTTCACACTTACCTCACCACACTGCATTCTTTGTTAACTGAGAGCAAGGACTAGTTTTTAATGTTAAGTGGCAGTGGTGTTACATGAAAGCTAAAAGATATTTCTTTGATGGTGGTCACTGAAATCTGTTAAGATTCCTTGCAAAAGACTTGTTTTCATTTTAACAATGACATACTTGAATTGTACAAAATTTAGAAAATAATGAGAAGAAAATAGATGAGTGATCATTTAATCGGCTGTATAACTACTGTGAATACTTAGTTTTCCTTCTATACATAGTGAAGTTTTAGAAAGTGTAGTCAGCACATTTTCAGTATTGTGTTTTTCTCAACCTCACATGATGTCATAGACATTTTGTTGTTATGTAATTATTATGTGTGTGTCTGTTTAGTCACTCGGTTGTGTCTGACTCTGTGTCACCATGGACTGCAGCCTACCAGACTCCTCTGTTCACAGGGTTCTTCTGCAGGAATACTGGAGTGGGTAGGCATTCCTTTTTTCCAGGGAATCTTCCTGACCCAGGGATCAACCTGTGTCTTCTGCATTGCAGGCAGATTCTTTACCACCTGAGCCACTTATGGGCATGGTTTAGTCACTAGGTCATGTCTAACTCTTGTGCCCCATGGACTGTAGTACACCAGGCCTCTCTGTCTATGGAATTTTCCAGCCAAGAATACTGGAGTGGGTTACCATTTCCTTCTCCAACATAGTTATTACAACCATATTTAAATCATTGCACTGTTTTGGAAATTTAGATTGTTTCTTGTTTTTCTGATATAATAAATAGCACTATAATAAATATGTTAGTACATATAATTTTTAAATGAATTTTGAATATTTATCTAGGAAAAAGTTAAAGGTGTGGAATTTCTCTATAAAAGGATATGAATATTTTTATGAATGGTGACACATATAGTCAAATACTCATAAAAATTTTATATCATCTTATAGCCTCATCACTCATATGGTATGAATTATGTTTAATCACACTTTGGTGAGATATGGTTTATTTTTTAAAAACTTTTTATGATGATATTGGGAAAAATGGAATTGCCTTTGATTATTGTTGAGGGTAAGCATTTTTTCATGATTTGTAACTAGTTATGTTTCTTTAGGTTATAGAATGATGGATCTTGACTAGATCTTAGCAATCATCTGCTCCAGTGTCATTCATATTTTTTTAATATGCAGTAGCATACATTTTTCAAAAGAAATTTTGTACACTCCAATTTCTAGAACAGTTACAAATACAAGTGTTCTGGCTCGAGTGGGAGCCAAAGGTTCTGTAAGCCCTACCACTTAGTTTTCCTTCAACCCATGACACTGCTCCATGAAACCCTAGTCCTCTGCGAAAGAGTTTGCAAATCACCCATCTGCCTCTAGCATGATCTTACGTCCTTGGAAGATATCCCTGATGAATCCTTGCAGAAGTAACTTGGTGACCTGTGGAGCCACAGCCTGTGTGATCTCGAAGGAGCCAAGAGCTATGAGGGCTGCCACGGACCACCTGCAAAATCTCACTGGGCAGGTAGGTGACGAGTGGTATTGAGGATCTGTGTGTGTGTGTGTGTGTGTGTGTGTATGTGAGTGTGTAGAGTAGGTGATGGTGCTGGGAATATTTCTGCTGAGGGGCAGATGTAACCTTTCTCTTACAGGACGGTCTTTTACATTACTGAACAGTACACCTAACATTGGTCTCTAAACATCTGTCTTACCAAGTTGAAACAACAAAGGGCGTAATGACTCACATTACAAAAGGACCATAGGGTCCCTTTAAGTGGCATCTTCTTGGGAGCTTATTTGCAGATCATTAAATACTTAATAGAGGGAGAAAGAAATAATTGATGTGTTCTAGGCCACTGGTGTTTAAGTAGCAATTGGATATAAAAACAAAGTGGATCTGAAGTTACACTGATTTATGTGTCTGATTTTGAAATTTTGCCTTTTACTGGCTAAGGAGCTAAAGAATGAAACCATGCAATTTAATATCTAGGGACCTGCCCATTAAAAGTTGTCTCTGCAATCCATGCACACCTGCTGGTGTTGTCCCTGTGATGCATCTCACAGTGCATGCTAGTCTCCTGGGGGCACATTCTGATTCAAAAGCTCCGGGCAGGGAATAGGGCATCTTCATTTCTGACAAGCCCCCAGGTGGTACCAATGATGTTGGTTTCAGGACCACACCTTCAGTAGTGAGAGTCTAGGGAACCTTTCAACAAATCAGTAAGAAGGTTGAAATATCCTCCATTGATCCTCTCTTGGAACAAGTTAGGACTCCTTTATCCCCCCTACCAATAATAGCATTCAAAAATTAGAATAAAAAATTAAAAACAGATACCACTGACCAACAGACTGATTAATAAAATAACCACAAACAGACACCCCAGTAAGTTTTTCTGCTCCTTACAAGACTCTCATGCTCTTGACCAAATCCCACTTTCATACTTGTTATGTCTTCTCCTCATGGGTTAAATACAAGCAACTCAAGGAGCTGAAGAGCCACTTCATGAGCATGTATGGAGCATATTGTGTAGTTCTGTGGTTTTTCAACCTTTTGGATTGTTTTCGGTTGTAGAAGGATGTCTTCTTGTAGGATGTTTGCGAGCATCCCTGGTCTCTATTCATTAGATGGCAGTAATATTCCAGCTCCCTCTCACCCCCATTGCTGTTCCTGACAATCAAAAATGCCCCTGGGGGAATCCCTGGTTGAGAACCATTGCCCTAGACTGTGCATGGCTTGGAGAACAAACAGAAGAAACTTTTGAGTGGAGCAAGGAAGAAAGCAACATTTTTGTTTATTTTTGATTGGAGGATAATTTCTTTACAATATTGTGTTGGTTTCTGCCATACCTCAACATGAATCAGCCATACGTATACATATGGTATACATAAGTATAGCCATAGGTATACATATCCCCTCCGTCTTGAACCTCCCTCTCACCTCCTACCCTATCCCACCCCTCTGAGTTGTCACAGAGTCCTGGTTTGAGCTCCCTGAGTCATAGAGCAAGTTACCACCTGCTATCTATTTTACACGTGGTAATATATGTGTTTACGTGCTACTCTCTCAATTTGTCCCACCCGCTCCTTCCCTCACTGTGTCCATAAGTCTGTTCTCTATGCCTGCATCTCCAATGCTGCCCTGCAAATAGGTTCATCCTACCATCTTTCTAGATTCCATGCTTGTGTTGCTCAGTTGCGTTGGATGTTTTGGGACTGCAGTGACTGTAGCCCGCCAGGCTCTTCTGTCCATGGGGTTTTCCAGGCAAGAATACTGGAGTAGGTAGCCATTCCCAAGGGATCTTCCTGACTCAGGGACTGAACCTGGGTCTCCTGTATTGCAAGTGGATTCTTTACCATTTGATTCTTTACCATTCTTTACCAGGGAAGTCCAGATTCTGTATATATGTGTTAATATATGATGTTTATTTTTTCTTTCTGACTTACTTCACTCTGTAAATAGGCTCTAGGTTCATTCATCTCATTAGAACTGACTAAAATGCATTTTTTATGACTCAGTAATATTCCACTGGGGCTTCCTAGGTGGCACTAGTGGTAAAGAATCCACCTGCCAATGCAGGAGACATAAGAGACACAGCTTTGATCCCTGGGTTGGGAAGATACCCCGAAGGAGGGTGTGGTAATCTACTCCAGTATTCTTGCGTGGAGAATCCCCATGGCTAGAGGAGCCTGGCGGTCTACAGTCCATGTGGTCGTAAAGAGTCGGACATGACTGAAGTGGCTTAGGATAAACACACAATATTCTACTGTGTATATGTACCACAACTTCTTATCCATTCCTCTGTCGATGGACATCTAGGTTGCTTCCATGTCCAGGCTATCGTGAATAGTGCTGCAATGCACATTGGGGTACGTGTGTCTTTTTCAGTTATAGTAGAAAGCAACATTTTTGATTGTTGAGTCTTCGATGTTGACAAAGTCAAGGAGGAGGTGCTGGGTTCTCTGCTTCAGACACTGCAGAATAAGGACCAGAGCTCGAAAATCTTGGCTGCCATCTTCCAAACTGTGTGGGTGTGTCTCATTGGTGGAACTCAAAGCATTTGCCAAACCTTACTTGCAAGTGTGTTCAGGAAATTTGGTGATTAGTTTTTCATGTCTGCAGTGAAGGAAGCTCTCTAGAAGAATGTGGAGTGCGTGTAGATTATGTCAGGTCCACTCCTTCCAGTCCATTCTGAAGGAGATCAGTCCTGGGTGTTCTTTGGAAGGAATCATGCTAAAGCTGAAACTCCAGTACTTTGGCCACCTCATGCAAAGAGTTGACTCATTGGAAAAGACTCTGATGCTGGGAGGAATTGGGGGCAGGAGGAGAAGGGGACGACAGAGGATGAGATGGCTGGATGGCATCACCGACTTGATGGATGTGAGTTTGAGTGAACTCCGGGAGTTGGTGATGAACAGGGAGGCTGGCGTGCTGCAATTCACGGGGTCACTGGGAGTCGGACATGACTGACTGACTGAACTGAACTGAACTGAACTCCTCCCCTAAACCTCAGAATTCCCTGGGAGCAGCTACCCGTGGAGTAATAGTACTTTGGTTAAGTGGAAAGGCCCACTAGAACTTTTTGTAGTAGCAGGATTATTCTCCTAAATAACTTTAACATGATTATTTGCTTCTTCACTACCAACTTAAGTAAGATTAGTATTAATAGAGAAATATACAACGCCTATACTCTCGCCAGGCCTGTCTTATGGTTGATTGTTTATGATTACAAAGTAGGCAGACATTCTATTGATATGGCACCCCACTCCAGTACTCTTGCCTGGAAAATCCCATGGACAGAGGAGCCTGGTAGGCTGCAGTCCTTGGTGTCGCTAAGAGTTGGGGATGACTGAGAGACTTCATTTTCACTTTTCCCTTTCATGCATTGGAGAAGGAAATGGCAACCCACTCCAGTATTTTTGCCTGGAGAATCCCAGGGACAGAGGAGCCTAGTGGGCTGCCGTCTATGGGGTCGCACAGAGTCGGACACGACTGAAGTGACTTAGCAGCAGCCTTTCGTTCCAGGACCTCAAGAAAGATTAATAATCATAGTTCTGCTTATAGATGCTGCCTCTGTTCCAGGGGCTATTTAAGGACTTTTTTCTATACTAACTTACTTGAGCCTCACAACAATACCCAATATAGCTTTTACAGATGAGAAAACTAAGGCCCTGAGGCCCAAGTGTCTTTCCCAAGGTCACCCAACCAGGAAATGCAAGGGCTAGGATTCCAACTCATGGAATTCTGATTACAGAGTCTGTTTTTAATAACTAAACTATAACTAGGATTCGGTTAGGTATAGTCTTGTTATTTATAAAGGTAATGTAGTCCCAACAGGGAGACTATGAAAAAATGTAGAAGTATGTCAATTCAAGATCTTCACAGCTTGTGAAAAGACAATTTGGTTAAGTGATATAGTAGCTTAAATGGGGTGGCAGATTTTCACTAAGAATTCAGTCAGATGAAACTTGAATCTGAGACAGAGGTTCTCTACGATGCCAACCTCTTCACTGTAGTATGAAGTCCTCACTATAATCTGTGCTAAGTCATTTCAGTCATGTCCGACTCTGTGCAACCCTCTGGACTGGAACCCCCCAGGCTCCTCTGTCCATGGGGATTCTCCAGGCAAGAATACTGGAGTGGGTTGCCATGCCCTTCTCCAGGGATCTTCCCAACCTGGGGATTGAACCTGTGTCTCCTGAATTGGCAGGCGGGTTCTTTACCACTAGCCACCTGGGAAGCCCCACTGCAATCTGGACCTATGGTTAAAAGTGGCCCACTAGTGTCATTGGCTGGTATTTAGTCAACTTCTTGCCTGATATCCCCACCCACTTGCAAAGCCTCAAATACAAAGTCTTAGAAGAAACAGCAAAAATCTTCTCAGTGTGTAATTAACAGGAAGGCAGATGGGTTAGGGAAGGACAGAAAACTCATACCCTTTCTCCGAATTAGGAGCCTAAGTTTTTCCATATGAAAGAAAAAAAAATCAAACGGAATAGTTTGAACAATAATGTATTTCAACAGTTTTGTGTTTCATCCTCTGCTCTCTTCTTTTAGAAACTTCTGGATGAGTTTCCCCATTGAAAGATCAAAACAGTGGAGCGATTCTTAATAGCAACTATGAAGTCGATATATTTCACAATAGACTCTTTAGTGCTGGCTGTAGATGCTTCTCAGAATATTTCTTGATTTACTTATGCAAAGGCATGCCTTCAACTTTGAAAACTTCAATCTTGAAGACAGAGCTAAATCAATATATTGCTCATGAAGAATTCAGAGTAGGAACTTATCCATTTGGCTTAGAATGTCATTGTTTTTTGCAAAGAAATGATTCATATCTATTTTATAGATTCTGAAAACCTCTAACTGTAAAACTGGTTTTTGTGAGCAAAATAAGCAAATGTATTCATTGGAAAAAACTAAACAATAGAATGAAAATATTGATATATAAGCATTCTTGTTATAAAAAGTAAATAATTATGTTTATAAATATGTGCCTATTCTCTCACTGAAATTGTGAAAGTGCATGTCTTCTGTGTGTGTGCATTTCAGATTCTTTCCTGATATCAGGGCTGGCTCTTGGTTCAGCCTTTGTAAGACATAGAGGGCAGAGTGGTGCCTCAGATACTTTGTGTCTTTTGCCCCATCTGGGTTTTGAATTCTTAATCTTTAAAAGGAGGGATTAAAGATAACCTCAGAAGGATGTCTTGGCACTCATGGGATATTGTTCAGTGGTTTAAAACCTGGTTTACTCTTCAGAAATAGCCCCCATTGGTGGTAAAAGCAGGGGAAACACTGTGATGACTCCATTCACAGGCATCCAAGCAGTCCCCACTGAGGGCGTTTAGATGGCACAGACTTATTCTCAGAGCAAAGTACTTAACCCCGGATAAGAGGCTGAACCTTCATTTTTTCTGTCTGTGAGATGGCAGGATTCATAGTTCCTCTGAGGATTCAGTGGCTGGGAACTTAGCACACACCTAACTCATAGAACACAGTGCTCACTACAATGGGAAGAAGGAAGAGCCACTGCTAATCCTTAACAACATGGAAGCACATCCTTGATCAGCAAGACTAAAAGGTGGCCCAGGGCTCTGGTGAACAATTTCATGGCTCTCTTTTCCAGAATTTTTCACTCGTTTGGTTGGGGTTGTCACTCCCTCCCCAGCTTCTCCTTGGATTAGATGCCCACTATCTTAGGGTCATTCATTCCCTTGCTCCTCCTGCCCCCGCCCTTTAAGAGAGAGTCTCAGGGCTTTAACTCTTGATCTTTTTTTGACAACAGCACACAGGTTGCCTGTAACCACATCATCCAGGGCGCTTAGGAAACTGAGGCTCTCTGGCCCCAGCCAAGACTTGGATCAGGTTCTTATTTTAATAGACTATAATTTTTAAAATTTTCTTTTTATTGTTATTTTATTTTTACAATTTTTAATCAAAGTCTAATTGGTTTACAATATTGTGTTAGTTTCAGGCGTCCAGCACAGTGATTCAGTTATAAGTATATATATTCGTATTCCTTTTCATATTCTATCCCTTATAGGTTATTACAAAATATTGAGTATAGTTCCCTGTGCTATACAATAGGTCCTTGTTGGTGATCTATTTTATAAATACGAGTGTGTACATTTAACAAACTCTTGAGCTGATTTTTAGTGTCCCAGACTTTAAGATTCAATGCTCTAGGTATGAATAATTCCTCAGCTTTAAATATAAAAAATATACTTAAAAGGGATACATCAGTTTAGGTAAAAAAAGTGCAGCTTAAATTCCACATTTCAAGCATTAGGAAGAAAGCTGGAGAGGCAGGAGAGTGAGATACTGTGGGGACTCTGGAAATTCTACTCAAGTCATTATTCCCCTTCTTCACCTACTTGCAAAACTGACTTCACCAGCCCCAGTTATTCTGGCACCCTCCTCCCCCTGACAAGCCATCGTGGAGGTTAGAGTGACCTCTTTAGAAGTGAGTTATTCAGAAGTGACACATTTTTCAGAAGACATAATTCAAAATCTTTGGGCAAAGATGGGGTGTGGAGAAATGACCAGATTAAAGCCTAACTTTTAATTGGAGAATGCTAACTTAAAACTTTGGAAAATAAAAAGGCGCTGAATTGTGTGTGAGTGTGTATGTGTGGTGTGCATGTGTGTACAGTGTGTATGAGTGATAGGTGTGAATATAAGTGTGTTGTGGTGTGTGTGTATATAGTATGTGTGTATGTGTGGTATGTGTGTGTGTGTGGTATGCATGTGTGTACAAGTATGTGTGCATGATAGGTGTGAACATAAGTATATTGTGGTGTGTGTGTAGTATGTGGTGTGTGTGTGTATATGGAGTGTGTGTTTATATGAGGTATGAATGTGTCTGTGTGTGTATGGATTGTGTATGTGGCTGTGTGTGTGGGGGTATGTATGTGGTTACATGTATGTGGGTTGTGTATATAACTGTGTGTATGTGGGGTGTGTATGTGGCTGTGTGTGTATGTGGGGTGTGTATGTGGCTGTGTGTGTATGTGGGGTGTGTATGTGGCTGTGTGTGGCAGATTTTGACCTCTGCTGAAACAGCAGTTCAGGTGATGGAAGTCTTCTGTTCAACTTTGAAACAGATTGTTTTCCTCCCAATCCCTTGGACATCGCCAGACCTCTGAGCCAGGATCACTATCTCTACTGTGATAAACATTGTAAAGCTGACAGATTCCTGAAATGAACTTTATCTTGGGCTCTTATTTACTATTAATATAAGTTCATAAGAAAATTATTTGAGAACATAATCTGTGCTCAAAATACCTCAACTGGACTGAGTTGTGGGATGGAAGAGATGATTTGAGTGTTAAATCTGTAAAAATATATCATGTCTTTTTTTTTAAAAGAGTTTTATTTTAGAAGCAGCTCAGGCAACATCAGTAGCATTTTTCCCTGGCCAACGTCTACTTGTTCTTTTTCCTTTGCCTTTTCTGTCTGATCCATTACCTGTCATTCCAGGGATTGCTAATCCAGCAGATACTTGCTGTTGCTGAGTCTAAGCTCCTTCTGCTCATTTCAGGGCAGGCCAGTAAACTGGGAGACAAAGTGTAGGGACAAGGAATACCAATTTTATTTGGAAAGCCAGAAGTCTGAGAAGATGGCAGACTAATATTCCAAAGACCCATTCTACCTGGACCTGGATGCTAGTTTCTTTTATAAAACAAAGAGAGGGGGAGATGAGGAGGTAAAGAGACCCTAAATTTTGCAAATATCTCCTGGTTTCACTAGCCTCAGAGAGGGGATGTGTTAATTTCTTCTTTCCTGCAGTCATTCACAGGTGATCAGGATCAGGATATTTTCCTGAGAGTTGAACGAAGGTATTTTAGTTTAATATTCATGCAGAGGGCAGGCCATTCCCTGAGACAGGCCATTATGTGTGCTTATAGCTATGTGAGTGTGAGTGTGAAAGTTGCTCAGTCCTGTTCGACTCTTTGCAACCCCATGCACTGTACAGTTTATGGAATTCTCCAGGCCAGAATACTGGAGTGGGTAGCCTTTCCCTTCTGCAAGGGATCTTCCCAACACAGGGATTGAAGCCAGGTCTCCTGCATTGCAGGCGGATTCTTTACCAGCTGGGTGACAAGGGAAGCCCAAGAATACTGGAGTGGGTAGACTATCCCTTCTCCAGTGGATCTTCTGGATCCAGGAATTGAACCGGGGTCTCCTGCATTGTAGGCGGATTCTTTATCAACTGAGTTATCAGGGAAGCCCAGGCAACATCATATTAGTGATTAACTTGTAATAAAAGAAACAGAAAGCAAAGGTTGAAGTAAAAGAAGCAGATCTAATATGGAGTCAGATTTGTTCTTCCCTATTACACTGCCACCTTAAAGATCCAGAGGTCTTGGAGACAGACCTCCAAGTGGAGTATATTGGACTCTTCTCAGGCAAAAAAAATAAGGACTCTGAGCCAGCAGAGGGAGCTTTCTGTCACAACTGAACTGCCTCTGAATTTGCTGCATGGATCTGTAGTCTCTCCCTTCTAAAACTTGAGAAGGAATTTTCAGGCAGCCTGGCTGAACTTGAAATCAAGCCTGGCTTGGTGCATCAAATGAATAACCTGTGTAATTCTGGATCTGAGGCACGTGTGCAGACTTCTCACCAGCACCTTCCATGTGGTGGTTTGATGTTGAGAGAGAATGCATAAGACTTCAGGTTAACTTCCCCAATCCTGCCCTCGTTATGAAACTATGGTGTGAGATTGGACTCTCCATGAACTTTCTTGTTCTTTGTTCCTTCATTTATAAAATGAGGCTGCTACAGCCATGTGGTAAGATAAACAATGACCTCAGCAACAGAATACAGCTCTGTGTTAGAGCCAAAACCAGGGTCAGAGAATCACAGCTTCTTGAAGCTGGAAGGAGATGGGAGGGGGCACCTAATCCAGCCCCCATCTCAGGAGGTGGAGCAACTTCCAAGATGGGCAGCCAGTTTTCCCTTGGCAGCCAGCCCAGGACTTGGGATTGCAGCCTATTGTTATCCAGGATATTGGGTTTCTGCAGCCTTGTGTGTGTGTGATTTTGAGGGACTACAGATTTGGACTCTGGGACAGGGAAAATGAGCTCTCTGATGTGGCTGATGCATGACCCCCGGGGCCTCCCATGAAACTACACCATTTCAACTTTACTCTGTTTCTACTCCATCTGCAGACTTCACTTGTTTTATGTGCTCATTCGCTCAGCAAATACTTTCAAGTTGTTCTTGAGTATCAGTTGCTGGGCTCCATAGTGGGGCTGTCACCACGAGGCATCATTGCCTTTGCACAGCTTACAAAGAAAGCTGGGGTGAATGCAGCCCATCTGACCTTCTTACATCTTTGCCTGCTTCCATGTCCATGGGTATGGTGTTCTGTCTGAATGTCCATCCTGCATTTTGATGCCTAGTGAGTTTCTGTTTCATTTATTTTCCATCTTGTATAATTCACCAGATATTCTCAGCCGTCTTGTAGTTTGCATGTCCTGGCCCTTAGGCTTGAGTGGGGTCACATGATTAGTTCTGGCCAGTGACCTGCCAGTGTGGTGGGTTTTGCTTCTAGGTCAGAGCATTGACCATGGGTTCCAGACTCCCTAAATAAGAGTTCTGGAGAAGGAATGGTGGCCGATCCTCTGCCTGGTGCCCTTAGTGACTATACAAGCACAACATCCTGCTGACCATGTGTTGGGAATGAGAAAAAACTGACCACTGGGCTGTTTCTTAACCAGGGTCCTAATCCAACCAATTACCCTCTTATAGAAGAAGCAGTTTGGCTCCTGCTTTCTCTCTGGGCTAATCAATGGGCTAAACTCATTTACCTATTCATGAATTCAAAAATACGTAGTGAGCATCTCCTAGATGTCAGGTACAGTTCAGAGGATGCAGTGTGAACACAGTCAGTAACTGGCCCCTCATAGAGCTTACCTTCTAGTGTGGAAGAAGAGGTAGCTTTATAATGGTGTCCAAATAAAAACAGAAACACGGGGACTTCCCAGGCAATCCAATAGGTTGAGACTTGGCCTTCCAATGCAGATGGTGTGGGTTGGATTCTTGGTCTGGGGGCTAAGATGTCACATGCCTTGTGGCCAAAAAACCAAAACATGAAACAGAATCAATATTGCAAAGAATTCAATAAAGATGG
Source organism: Bison bison bison (assembly GCF_000754665.1). Classification (NCBI taxonomy): domain Eukaryota; kingdom Metazoa; phylum Chordata; class Mammalia; order Artiodactyla; family Bovidae; genus Bison; species Bison bison. The sequence continues at coordinate 5,865,550 of NW_011495058.1, forward strand.
TCCTTGTTAAAAAAAAAAACAAAAAACCCACAGAAGCACAAAGCCCATTAGGGTTTGTAGTTAATGAGACTATTCCTGAAAAACCCTGGCATTTCAAAGTGTTGTGCACAAGATGTGTGGATGACAGCACCTACCAGAAGTCCCCAAGCTGTCATCCAAGTGGACTTTGCTCAAAGGAAACCTCACAAAAGACCAGGAGGCTGAGAGCATATGAACTTCTTGGGTACCACTGTTGAAGATTTTGAGGTATGATGTCACATGAGGAATCACCCGGGGCTCCCCAAAGTAGTCTTGTGAATTCTAAGACTGAGGAGATTCTCCTCATGTGTCGCTTCCCCAACTCCTGTTCTCACTCAGCTCCATCTGGCCTATTCTTTTGCCACATGGGCAGGGTCAAGAGTTAGTAGGAAACAAAAATCGTCTCAGAGGGAGTCGGGGGTCCGTTAATAAAAGGTGGGGTTGTCCTCCTTTCCTCAGGCATGAAGAGGAATCAAGTTCACAGAGAACAATTGCTATTGTTATTTAGAGCCATTCTCAGGTGGACTGGTTTTAAAAACATTTTAAAAGGTGTATAGTCGCTTTACCATGTTGTTCGTTTCTGCTGTACAGCACAGTGAATCAGCTATGCGTATACACGTATCTCCTCTTTAAGGATTTCCTTTCCATTTAGGTCACCACGGAGCATTGAGTAGAGTTCCCTGAGCTGTACAGTAGGTTCTCAATAGTTGTTTATTTTATACATACTATCAATAGTGTATATATGTCAATCCCAATCTCCCAATTCATCCCACCCTCCCTTCCCTTTTGGGGTCCGTCTGTTTGTCCTCTATGTATATGTCTCTATTTCTGTTTTTCAAATAAGATCATCTATACCATTTTTTTTTCAGATTCCATATATATATATATGCATGTGTTAATAGATGATATTTGTCTTTCTCTCTGACGTTGCTTTGCGTGACAAATCCTCTGCTTTGTAGTCTATGTGGTCTTGGCAAGTCACTTGCCCTCTTTGAGCCTCAATGTCTTCCTATAATATGGGAATACTGGCTATCTTACAGTATCGCTGTGAAGGTTGGAAGCAGTAGGCAGGGTGCCTGACCACACACAAAGCACTCACTGATAGCTGTTGTTTTATGGAAGTAGGACAGTTTTCTCCAAGGGTGTTAGAATCTGTTGTCTCACCTGAAGGGGATGGTGGAGAGGCACTCACACTGTTGCAATTCCCCCAAATTAGATAGATGCACATGGTCTGCAAAATATGACTTTCTTGTTATTAGGCCACTATAGTTCTATGTTGGTATATCTACTTTCTCCTGAACATCAACTTTTCTATTTCAAATAAAGAAACATCTGTAAGGGTGAAGTCTGATTGAGCAGAGAAGGGGTGAGCCCTTTAAATACCTGTGTCATGGAGGCTCTGAATGCCAAGTTCTGAGTTTTATTTGGAGCTCATGTATTAAGAAATACTTCTAATGGAACAAACTCACAGATACAGAGAATAGACTTGCTATTTCCAAGGAGGAGGTGGGGTGGAGGAGAGATGGACTGGGAGTTTGGGACTGTTGTTGTTCAGTTGCTCAGTTATGTTCAACTCTTTGTGACCCCATGGACTATAGCCCACCAGGTTTCTCTAGCCATGGAAATTCTCCAGGCAAGAATACTGGAGTGGGTTGCCATGCCTTCCTCCAGGGGATCTTCCCAACCCAGGGATTGAACCCAGGTCTCCTTCATTACAGGTGGATTCTTTATTGTCTGGGCCACCAGGGAATCCCAAGAATACTGGAGTGGACAGCCTGTCCCTTCTCCAGGGGATCTTCCTGACCCATGAATCAAATCGGTGTCTACTGCATTGCAGGCAGATTCTTTACCAGCGGGGCTACCAGGGAAGCTCCACTATCTCCATAAGTTTGCTGAAACTCATGTTCATTGAGTCAGTGATGCCATCCAAATATCTCATCCTCGTTTGTTCCCTTCTCCTTTTGCCCTCAATCTTTCCCAGCATCAGGGTCTTTTCTAGTGAGTCAGCTTTTGCCATCAGGTGGCCAAAGTTATTGGAGCTTCAGCTTCAGCATCAGTCCTTCCAATGAACATTCAGGATTAATTTCCTTTAGGATTTACTGGTTTGACCTTGCTGTCCAAGGGCTCTCAAGAGTCTTCTCCAGTACAACAATTCAAAAGCATCAATTCTTAGTTACTCAGCCTTCTTTATGGGCCAACTCTCACATTTGTGCATGACTATTGGAAAAACCATAGCTTTGACTGTACAGAATTTTGTTGGCAAAGTGACGTCTCTGCTTTTAAATACACTGTCTAGGTTTTTCATAGCTTTTCTTCCAAGGAGCAAGTGTCTTTTAATTTCATGGCTGCAGTCACCATCCATAGTGATTTCAGAGCCCACAAAAATAAAATCTGTCACTGTTTCCACTTTTCCTCTATCTATTTGCTATGAAGTGATGGCACTGGATGCCATGACCCTAGTTTTTTGAATGCTGAGTTTTAAGCCAGCTTTTTCACTTTCCTTTTTCACTTTCATCAAGAGGCTCTTATTTTCTCTTCACTTTCTGCCATTAAAGTGGTATCATCTGCATGTCTGAGGTTGTTGATATTTCTCCCAGCAGTCTTGATTCCAGACTGTGAGTCATCCAGCCTGGTATTTCACATGATGTACTCTGCATGGAAGTTAAATAAGCAGGGCGACAATAGACAGTCTTGATGTACTCCTTTCCCAATTTTGAACCAGTTCATTGTTCCATGTTCAGTTCTAAATGTTGCTTCTTGTCCTGCATACAGGTTTCTCAGGAGGCAGGTAAAGTGGTCTGACGTTCCCATCTCTTTAATAATTTTCCAGTTTGCTGTGATCCACACAGTCAAAGACTTTAGTGTAGTCAATGAAGCAGAAGTAGATTTTTTTTTGGAATTCCCTTGCTTTTTCTGTGATCCAGCAATGTTGGGATTAGCAGATGCAAACTATTAAATATTGAATGGATAAGCAATAAAGTTCTACTGTATAGGACAGGGAAATATATTCAATATTCTGTAATAAGTCATAATGGAAAAATATGAAAAAGGATATATATATATATATTTATAACTGAATCACTTTGCTGTACAGCAGAAATTGACACATTGTATATCAACTACACTTCAATAAAATAAATTAAAAAAACCCCAAAACTTTGGTGTTAATGGTTTTAAAGGTAAAGTCACTAGCCATTCAAGTAAAAAAGGAAATGCTTCTAATTGTATTTATTTGTTGGTAACTTAGGGAGCTTAACGTCTAGTCCAAGTATTTAGACCTATGTCACCTGCGGTTGTTGGCTCTTAGGAACTGACATAAGCCTGGAAGGTGTAGGTTGTGGGCAAGACCTGTAGGCTGCCCCTTCTTAAGAACTCAAATTGGTTCTTAAGTTTATTCTGTGTGGAAGGTACCCTAGATTCCAAATTCTTAAGCAAGCATCCATTTGATCAGGGTAGTTTATGCATGAAAGCAACACTGGCCATTTGCTGTTTCTGTTTAAGGTGTTGGTTAAGGAAAGAAGGCCACTTTATACTTATATTCATTATATTAGTTATAAGGAATGGGCACATTATACTCTAGTAGTCATTGCTTTTTAGAAAATGATTCTTTTCTTTACATATGACATGAGACTGTGTGTAGGTGTCAGCCTTTGGTATTTTAGATAATGAGTAATAAGAGATACTAAGTCAATTCAATGCTTTTTGTTATCACTCTGATGGAGTGTTGGATATTATTGTTGTAATGCCCGTAAAATAACTGAGTGAAAAATGAAAAACCATCTTTTTGTTCAACTATAGCCGGTTAACTTCCTTATAAAAAAATGTAGGTTCTTTTTTTTATTAGGCTACGAAACCATTTCAAGCAAATGAAAACCAAATGTATACCCAAAAAGCCCATGTGTCTTTTCAAACTTATATGTCAGTGGTTCACGCCTTTGGTCTCTGGAGCAAAGAGCAGCCAAGTCTCCCTCTTTCTTTTGTGCCTTGAGGAAGGAATAAAAACATACCTTTTGAGAACAGGCTTGTGTCATTGTATTAAATAAATTATGTATTAAAATAGCCCCAAACATTTTGAACAAAATCATTTCAATGTTGGTTAAAAGCTACCAGGATAATAAATACATGATCATTAAGCTCCAAATACTTACTATGGAAGAGAACATTTGTTTATAGAGGTTAATCTTGTTTTTTAATAGTCCTGAAATTTGAGTATCTCTGATTTCTTAAAGTCAGTTGACCAAGAGCCTATGAATCTCTTAATCACCAGTGCTAATTTGCCAACAAAGGTCCGTCTAGTCAAGGCTATGGTTTTTCCAGTGGTCATGTATGGATGTGAGAGAGTTGGACTGTGAAGAAAGCTGAGCACCGAAGAATTGATGCTTTTGAACTGTGTTGTTGGAGAAGACTCTTGAGAGTCCCTTGGACTGCAAGGAGATCCAACCAGTCCATTCTGAAGGAGATCAGCCCTGGGATTTCTTTGGAAGGAATGATGCTAAAGCTGAAACTCCAGTACTTTGGCCACCTCATGCGAAGAGTTGACTCATTGGAAAAGACCCTGATGCTGGGAGGGATTGGGGCAGGAGGAGAAGGGGACGAGAGAGGATGAGATGGCTGGATGGCATCACTGACACGATGGATGTGAGTCAGAGTGAGCTCTGGGAGTTGGTGATGGAGAGGGAGGCCTGGCGTGCTGCGATTCATGGGGTCGCAAAGAGTCGGACACGACTGAGCAACTCAACTGAACTGAACTGAATGGAATTTAATGCTCTAAAAGGACAATTTCCGCTTTAAGTCAGTAGGAACTATTTAGATCCCACAAACGTCTATGGGGGTGACCAGAATGACAAGCAATCAAGCCAAAGAATTAGATGCTACAGATGCATACCCATAGTCAAACCCACAACCACATGCCCAGATACCCAACTTATAAGGCTAAGTTTAATTCATGGTAAACATCAGACAGTTTAAAAAAAAAAATGTTTTCAAAATTTAGAAAAATGGTATTCAGTGGAAAAGATTTTGAAGAGAATATCTTTAATTTTCTTGTATATTACTCCTTGAACCCTCCTTGCTCTCTTTTACAAGGCTGAACTCACATAATGTTATCTTCTTGGCAAGCTAGGCCACTGTGGCACACACAGTGTAATCAATAAATGAGCAATTAAATGTCCTATTACAGAAGGAAGCAGGCTTGGCTATAATCCAACAAGAGTTTTCCCTGTCTTCTGTATTTATGAGACTTCATGTTATACTTATTCACATTAGGCTTAATAAAGGCTAAAAGAGGTGCCAAAGAATAGATTTGTTGAATACTCGACGCCTGTTTCTCTTGCCATTAAAACATCAGCTCTGATTAGGAGGAACACTGTCTCTAGCAGGACCCAGAGCTGGAAGTAGCATTCGGTGGGCGGATGTCAAGTTCGCAGATGTAATCTTTGAACAACAGAAAATCAAATGAGCTGAAGTTGGACCAAACCAGATGCAGAGCCTCCAAGCTCAACAAAACGAGCTGTAAAGAAGCAGTTGTACTACAGAGGCAAAGGGATCCAAAAGTTATCCATCTGATGGTGAATTTAATAGGACTCTCCCAGCCTCCTCCATGCATCATCTTGAAGTTAACATCCCTTTCCCCTAAGATGAGGAAATTGTCTCAGCACGAGTGCTGTAAAGGGATGCAAAGAGGTTGACAATCTGTCAGAGCCTTCGACATGCAGCATCTAGATGGTCCACGGTCTGGGAAGCGAGGTACTCAGGCCCCAGGCTCTTCCACTCCATTTATCTATTTACCCAGAGATAGTGCAATGCAAGGGAGGTGATTCATTGGGAGACTGGGATTGGCATATATTCACTGTTGATACTATGTATAAAATAGGTAACTAATGAGAACCTACTGTATCGCTCAGGGAACTCTACTCAGTGCTCTGTGGTGACCTAAATGGAAAAGAAATCCAATAAAGAGGGGATATATGTATACACATAGCTGATTCACTTTGCTATACAGCAGAAACAAGCACAACCTGGAAAAGCAAGTATGTGAGCTCAGTTGCTTCAGTAGTGTCTGAATCTTTGCAGTCCTCTGGACTGTAACCCCCCAGGCTCTTCTGTCCATGGGATTCTCCAGGCAAAAACACTGGAGTAGGTTGCCATTCCCTCCTCCAGGGAATCTTCCCAATGCTGGGATTGAACCCACATGTCCTGTGCCTCCTGCACTGCAGGTGGATTCTTTACTACTGAGCCACTGGGAAACCCAAAACAACTATACTCCAATAAAAAAAATAATTTATATACACAATAACAGGGGAAAAAAGAAGTGATTCATGCTAACCCCAAATTTGTAGCGCAGAGAGACAGTGTTTTCCCAGTGGTGTCCATGCCTCCCATTTGGTATGAATGTGCCTGGGAAACCAGATCTGTTTTCAAATGGAGCAAACGTTTTTGAGGGCCTGCCATCCAGAGCCTTGTCAATTGCCCAGCCCCTTCTCCGTAGCCTGCAGTTTTCTGGAGAACAATAGACATGGAGACCCCATGTCTGTCTCTTGACTATCTCACTTGACTTGAACTGTAGAACCACTGATGCCATTTTCCATATGTCCTCACATTCAGCCCATGAAGAAAACCCGAGATTCCGTCTGCCTCCCCTGCATTTGCTTTTTTCCAGTTGTTTACTTTCATGGAATGTCCTGGCGTGGGCCTGTTTGGGTTCCTCTTGTTTGGGATCCTCTGTGCTTCCTGTCCCTGGATATGTTTCCTTCTTCAGGTTTGGGAAGTTTACAGCCATAATTGCATCAAATACACTTTCAACCTCCTTTTCTCTTTCTTCTTCTAGGACTCTTATAATCTGAATGTTGGTACACTTCATGTTATATTAAAGAACTTTTACACCATTCTCATTAATGTTTTTCTTTTTTCTGATTGGATGATTTCTATTATTCCATCTTCCAGATTCCTTGTGCCTTCTTCTGTATCACCTCGTCTGCTATTAATACCTTCTAGTGTTTTTCACTTCAGGTGTTGTATCCTTGGGCTTCTCAGGTGGTGCAGTGGTAAAAGAATCTGCCTACCAATGCAGGAGATCCCAGGGTCGGAAAGATCCCCTGGAGTAGGAAATGAAAACGCACTCCAGTATTCTTGCCTGAAAAATTCCATGGACAGAGGAGCCTGGTGGGCTACAGTCCATGGGGTCGTAAAGAGTCAGACATGGCTGAGCACACACAGAACACACAGTGTATTCTTTAGTTCTGTTTCTTTTTTATACTTTCTAGTTCTTTGTTAAGATTCTGTGTTCATGTATTCTTTTCCCTAATTAAGTTAACATTCTTATTACTACTGGTTTGAATTTTTCATCTATTAAAATTGTTTTCTTTTGTCTCATTAGTTGTTTTTTTTTCAGGAATTTTCTCTTGTTCTTTCAATGAACAAACTCCTCTGTTTTCTCACTTTCTTAAATTTCTCTGTTTTGTGAGATTAGGTGAAAGAGTTACCTGTTGTGGTCTTGAAGGGGTGTCCTTATGTAAGAGCATCCTGTACAGTCTGTGTGTGCCCAGTGCCTTTGGTGGGAGAGCTGGATTTGACGTGAACACGAGTCATGTCTTTCTCCAGGGCATGCTGGCAGTGATCACCTTTGGTAGCATGGGAAGGGGCCTTTGGGCCTGGGGAAGAAGGGGCTGGGGCCAAAGCCATGTGTGAGCTGGGGTTTCTCCTTTGCTCATTGGCCATCACTGCCTTATTTGGGTTGGGAGTGGGTTCTAAGGTTCTCGAGTAGAAGGCCTCAGGGTTGGTCTAAGAGAGCAAAGTGTGTGTTCTTCCCCTTCCCAGCACCGGCACCCTTGCCTCAGAGGGGAGCAGTGCTGGATGGACCAAGAAAGACCGCTGCAGGCACTTGGCATGGGCTTGGTTACGGGCTGTGGCAGTTCAGCTGCAGTCAGGGACCAGACTGCTTCTGATGCTCCGCCGGTTCAAGCCCAGTAAGGGCTGCCTCTGCCCTGCTCTGCTGCCACTTCAGGTCTGAGCAACCTCTGTAACTTACAGATGAGTTCTCTTCTAGGCCTCAGCAGGTCTCGCCCCAGTCTGGAGCTGAGCTGTGGAGCAACCAGGGTCAGAGAGGTTGTTCAGTTCAGGCTAGTGTACATTCTTGCTGCAGTAATGGGAAACTTGCCAGTAACCCATTCGGTTTCAGGCCTTCCTCTCTGCCTATTTGGGAGTAAGCGAGCAGGTGTGCATACTCCTTGCAAGTGTAGTCCAGGCTTTCCAGGGCCCTCCTGTTAGTTCTACCAGCCCTCCAACCAGCCTAGGGAACCTGTCTTCTCAGTGTTGAATCCCAGCTGGCGTGCCCAATATGTGGCTCAAATCTCACTTCCCAGTGAATATTTCTGCTTGTGTAATCTCCCATCTCTGCTGAGACCTCTCCCAGAGGTACAAATCCTGACCTGATTCCTTCTCTGTCTTTCCTACCTGCTTTTACTTTCTTACATCCTTGATTGTACAGGAGTCTTTCCCCCAGTCTCCAATTAGTTTTCAGTGAGAATTATTCCATTTGTAGATGTATTTTTGATGAGTTTATGGGGAGAGGTGAATTCTGAATTCTGCATCCTCATACTTAACCATCTTTTATTTTTTAATTGCTTTTTAAAAAAATCTTGGAGTAGAGAAAACCTATTTATTTATCTTTATTTTTAAAAATGTTGGCCACACCCCATAGCATGTAGGACCTTAGTTCCCCAAGCAGTGATGGAACCCAGGCCTCCTGCAATGGAAGCTCCAAGTCTTAACTGCTGAACCACCAGGGGAGTTCCAGCTGCTCCACCATCTTGATATCCTTCAGCAGTAATTTTTATTAATCTTTTCACTCTGACCCTCTTGCTCTGGCTCCTTCCATGCATTATTTTGTTAATAAAAGTTTTCTGATTTGTTTTTATGTTTTTTCCCTGTCTATGGATTATTCCAGTCAAGAGGTGTGGATAGTATCCCAAAGTGCTCCTGTCAGGAAGACTGGACCACAGGACTCTCCTGGAAGAAACTCCAGTAGGAAATAAGATAGCAGGCTGGAACACGAAGATTCAAACTTTGCTTCCAAAGGAACGATGAGTTGAAAGAGCAGAGACAGAATTTAAATGCTGCCAAAGTTTAATATCGCATAAGACGATCTGGTTGAAATTCAGGCTCTGTCTCTAGGTAAAATTACAGGACTTAGCAAATAAAAATTTAAGATTTCAAATATTGTGTGGGACATAACATCAGTTAAAAAATTCATTGTTTAGCTCAAATTCAAATATAACTGGGATTCCTCTTACCTCTAGAGATTAGATTGTATCTGGTAATCTTATCTGTAGAGGTTGTGACCCAGGGGGTAGTAATCTATGAGGTGGGAAATTTCTTTTTCTTATTTTTAAAATGTGTTTTATCGACTTGATTTACACTGTTGTGTTCATTTCGGGCGCACAGCGCAGTGAATCAGTTAGACACGTCCAAACGCCCACCCCTTGTAGACCCGTGTCCCACATGGGCCATCACAGAGCGTGGAATGCAGTTCCCTGTACTATACAGCAGGCCACCAGTATTTTTACAAGTTGGTAAGAAGAAATTAACATAGATCAGATAAGAAATTAAACTCAATATATTGGAGAAACCCTGAAACTTGATAAATACAAACTGAAATATGGCAATTATTTATAGTGTAAATAGACTACTTGCTCCTTGTAAAAGTGGGAAACATTTTCAACCAAAGCTCTCCTGTACATTGAAGACAGTGTAGTGTTTTCAGAAGAAAGACGGGCTACCTTCTGATAATATTTCTTAGACCTTAAAATATATTTGTTACTTCAAAATCTCGTATTTCCGATCAAATTAAGCCAGTTCGGCTCCACCCTCTTTCTAGTTGGGTGTCCTTGAACTTAAATTTGCTCAACTTGTCTGAGTTCCCAGTTCATTCAGCTCTAACTGCTTCGAGAACTGAATAATGACTTATAAAGATAAGTACTTCATAAAATTGTAAAGTGCTTTACAGATATAAACAATTATTGTTCTTTCCTCACTAATCATCCTTTTTTAATGTCCTTTTCTACCAGAAGGATGATGCATGTTTTGTTGTATTTTTTAGTCTACTATAACCCTACAGAATTTTCAGAAAAAATATCACTTCCTTTTGCAAGGAAAGATGTTTCACTGGGCATCACTTAACATGTGTTCCAAATTTATTTCCCTCCAGGAAGTCACATCTCCCAGCTCCTAGAAAATCACAGACATTTGGGCTTCAGATAAACACAGAAAATGCTTTCAAAACTTTTCTTGCTCTTTTGATCCCAGTACTGAACTGCATGAATTTCCCAAATCTCCACTACTTCCTGTTGACTCCACATCCCTGAAGGCCACCTGATCACTGGATCATGTGGGACCTCATGTTGCTTCATTGACACTCTGCCGTGGGTGAGAGGTCAGCATATTCAAGGATCCCCCAAATTCCTTCCATAAGGGGTCAGCCAGGGGAGCACAGCCGACCCAGAGGAAAGACTCGGCTGTCACACTGAAGTCTTTCATTAACACCTGTAAAAATAAAACCCCAAATTCATTGTGGGGTTAATTGTAGAAAATGTTCAAAGTGCAAAAAAGTAAGAATAAGGAATTAAAAGTAATCAGCAAGCTCACCACTGAAAGAAAACCACTGGTGAAATATATATTTATATAAAATATTTCTTTATATATTTATAATATTTTAAAGATATATTTTAATATATAATATTGTATATATATAGATAGATATTTATAAAAAATTTTATACAGTTGGGATAATGTACTATGGAATAAAGAATTTTGAGTTCTACTTGTTTTCACACACTATTAGAATTTTTTTCAGGCTATGTCATGATTTTCAAAATAATAAAAATTATACTGGCCTATCATATGGATGCACTATGATTTTTTCAAGTATTTTCTATATTCTGAGGCATTTTAAAGCACAATCAATTCATTAAAGAGGTGCTATTCTGGGGATATGTTCCCAGTACATATTTACTTGTTTTTTTGTGTCCCAAGGTTTTCCCTATTCTACGGCACGACCTGTGGCTTCTCTGTTATGTTTTAGGTCATAGAAGGTCCTGGGACTTTCCATTTGAAAATTAAGATGCCCAGTCTGGTGTGTATTTCAAAACCTATGAACTAGATTTTAATTAGCTGGTTGCAGGCAAGAAGCTTTAGTGTGGAAACTGAGTATGGCTTCTTCTCATTGTGTATTTTGGGCCTGGTTGCTGTTAAAAACTGACAATTTTCTCCAGGAAGACCTCCTGGCTTCTTCAGAGATCTCCCTGACGGACCTTCGGACTACTCCCATGACATGGCAGCACCCCCTTGCCATGCTGTGTCTCACCTGGCCTCTCCATTTTCCCTCATCCTGTGACAGGGGTCCTCTTGGGCAGGGTCCATGTGAAAAATGACCTCAGGCCCACAGTCATTTTCCGGAGGCCACATCCAATCTTTGAGTGTTTGGCGACTTGGATGAGACATCACTCTGTTCAGTCCTTTGCATGGACTTATGCTTTCATTTCTCTTTGGTAAATATCTAACAGTGGAAAGGCTGACTCATGTTTGGAAGTGATGATCATACATTCCCACCAGCCATGTAGGAGAGTTCTGGTTAGTCTGCATACCCACCAACTCTTGGCATGGTGTCTTTTAAATTATAATCATTCTACTAGATATGTAGTAGTATCATGCTGTGATTTTAATTTTCATTTTTTCTAATGACTGGTAATGTGACAGTTTTCTTATGACTCACAGCCAGAGCATAGAAGATTAGGGAGGTAGCAGATTTGTGTGTTCAGTTTAGGGCAGGGAGAGCCCAGAAGTGCTGATAGAGCTATGAGCTGGAAGGCCCAGGAAGAGGAGGCTGAGGGAGGAACTAAATTCCTAAAGGGCGTGGTGGGAGCTACAGGCTCCAGCAGTTGGTGTCAGCATGACATCTCAAAGACCAGACACATCTTGGGAAACTTCAGTTAAAGGAAACCAGTGACATGGGGAATCAGGGAGACCTTTGTGACCAGGAGCAGCATGAAGGCCAGAATCTTCTCCTTTGCTCTCTGAGGCTGTGTGAAAGGAAAAAGTAGAGAAGAACCCCACTGGAGAAGAATCATGCCTAAAAGAGAGTCTGAACTTTGAATTGACCAATCACTTGAAAAAGACTGCTTAAAAGCCAAAGGAATGAACACAGCACAGAGGATAGATAAAAAACAAGCTGGCTGTGTGTGAAGTGTTGAGAACAGATGATTACATATGAGAGGGGCCACTGTTAATGCCTGGGTGCTACACGGCACTCGGGACATGATAGTTTCATGAGTGAGTCAACCAGGTTGAAAGCCACATTGGAAATGAGAGGCACGTTTTTTTTTATCAAGTCAAGGTGTATTCTCAACTAACCCCTCTAATCTTCTTTTGTAAGTTTATATTTAAGCCAACTGGTACAGTTGTGTGTGTGTGTGTGTGTGTTTTTTTTTTTTTGCAAGTCAAGAACCTTATACTTGTGCATTGTGTTTATTTTGTTGAATATGGACTATATATTTTTAAAAAATTTTTCATTGGAGTATAGTACTGCTGAAGCCTGGCTTGGAGAATTTTGAGCATTACTTTACTAGTGTGTGAGATGAGTGCAATTGTGCAGTAGTCTGAGCATTCTTTGGCATTGCTTTTCTTTGGGATTGGAATGAAAACTGACATTTTCCAGTCCTGTGGCCACTGCTGAGTTTTCCAAATGTAATGGCACATTGAGTGCAGCACTTTCACAGCATCATCTTTCAGGATTTGGAATAGCTCAACTGGAACTCCATCACCTCCACTAGCTTTGTTCGTAGTGATGCTTTCTAAGGCCCACTTGACTTCACATTCCAGGATGTCTGGCTCTAGGTCAGGGACCGCACCATCGTGATTATCTGGGTCATGAAGATCTTTTTTGTACAGTTCTTCTGTGTATTCTTGCCATCTCTTCTTAATATCTTCTGCTTCTGTTAGGTCCATACCATTTCTGTCCTTTATCGAGCCCATCTTTGCATGAAATGTTCCTTTGGTATATCTGATTTTCTTGAAGAGCTCCCTAATCTTTCCCATTCTGTAGTTTCCCTCTATTTCTTTGCATTGATTGCTGAAGAAGGCTTTCTTATCTCTTCTTGCTATTCTTTGGAACTCTGCATTCAGATGTTTATATCTTTCCTTTTTGCCTTTGCTTTTCAC
>NW_011495058.1:5878879-5882770 GCF_000754665.1 Bison bison bison
ATACCTGAATGGTCTAGTGGTTTTCCCTATTTTCTTCAATTTAAGTCTGAATTTGGCAATAAGGAGTTCGTGGTCTGAGCCACAGTCAGCTCCTGGTCTTGTTTTTGCTTACTGTATAGAGCTTCTTCATCTTTGGCTGCAAAGAATATAATCAATCTGATTTCAGTGTTGATCATCTGGTGATGTCCATGTATAGAGTCTTCTCTTGTGTTGTTGGAAGAGGGTGTTTGTTATGACCAGTGCATTTTCTTGGCAAAACTCTTATTAGTCTTTGCCCTGCTTCATTCCGTATTCCAAGGCCAAATTTGCCTGTTACTCCAGGTGTTTCTTGACTTCCTACTTATGCATTCTAGTCCCCTATAACGAAAAGGACATCTTTTTTGGGTGTTAGTTCTAAAAGGTCTTGTAGGTCTTCATAGAACCGTTCAACTTCAGCTTCTTCAGCGTTACTGGTTGGGGCATAGACTTGGATTACTGTGATATTGAATGGTTTGCCTTGGAAACAAACAGAGATCATTCTGTTTTTGAGATTGCATCCAAGTGCTGCATTTCGGACTCTTGTTGACCATGATGGCTACTCCGTTTCTTCTGAGGGATTCCTGCCCGCAGTAGTAGATATAATGGTCATTTGAGTTAAATTCACCCATTCCAGTCCATTTCATTTTGCTGATTCCTAGAATGTCGACATTCACTCTTGCCATCTCTTGTTTGACCACTTCCAATTTGCCTTGATTCATGATAAGTGACTTATATAATGATGCAACTGTGAATTAAATGAGGACTGAGCAAAAAGTAGTGGTAGTCAGTGGTGTCCAGGTAAGGGGTTAACAAGGGGCTCTGTTGAGTGTTTGTCAAACTCTGTTGTATAAATACTCCCATCATGGTGGATCTCAGGCTAGGCTGTGATGTCACCAAAAGTACTGTTGGGAAGATACGTGCATAATCCAACCTATGAGCCCATGAGAGCTGGCTCCAGCACTCTACTGATGGGAGTTGTATTTTGATTCTATCAACCATAGTACTGCATAGTGTCATCCATAAACAAATAGGCAATACTTTAATATCTTAGTCTAAATCACATTAAACACTTCTATCAGAATAGGAAAAAGTTCTGTAACTTTCCCAGGAAGACTTCCTTGAGTTCTCACTAGTTTATTTTAGTCACTTTTTGAATTCATTATCAATTCACTTTTAGTCAGCGTAACTATCATGTGATTCACTCAACACTTGTCCATCTTCACTGTGAAGCCATCTTGCGATTTGGTTAAGTATCTAGTTGAAGTTGAATGACATTATTTCTACTGTGTTCCCTAACCTGGCAGTTCTCAGGACTTTGGGCCACTATTAGAATCACCTAGGAGGGACTTCCCTGGTGGTCCAGTGGTTAAGACCACCCTTCCAATGCTGAGAAGGGTGCTGGTTTGACTCCTGGTCAGAGGACTAACCAGGTCAGAGATCTAAGAAAAAAAAAAAAAAAAAGAAAGAACACCTGGGAAATTTTGAAAGTACACTGAAGGTCCAGCCCAGGACTGGCTACACAGTTTGTGGGACCCAGTGAAAAATGAAAATGTGGGTCTCCTACTTCAAAAATTATTAAGAATTTCAAAATTGAGGTAATAGAATATTAAAATAAGCACTGGCCCTTCTGAGCCTGGGGCCCCTTATGCCTGCACCAGTCATGAAGCTGACCCCATTCCAGCATTGCCTACTCAGTTAATAATTGGTTGAAGGTGAAATATGGGATTTTTCAGTTAAAAAAATCTTTTCAAGTAGCTCTAATGTGTAGCCAGTTTTACAGACTCTGTGTTTCTTAAAATTATTACATCAGAATCAACTGGAGAGGTTTTTTTTTTTCCTCCCCAGTAGTACCTTGTGACTAGCAGGATCTCAGTTCCCCAACTAGGAATTGAACTGAGGCCACAGCAGTGAAAGCTCAGAATCCTAACCATTACGCCACCAGGGAACTCCCTGGAAAGGTTGTTAAAACACAGATTGTTGAGTCCTGCCTTTAGAGTTTCTGAGCCAGTGCTTCCGGGATGGGCCTTTACATTTTGCATTTCTAGCAACATTCCAGGTGGTGCTGCTGCTCTAGGAACCACGCTTTGAGAACCCTTGTCTTAAGGAGGAAGTTTCAAGTCCTTGTGTGACATGCACTGTCTTAATGATATGACCTCTGCCTACCTCCAGAGAATGGAGTGTTATACTCAAGTCGTGTGGAACTCTTCACCACTTCTCAAGTCTCTCATGCTCTTATGTATGCCTTCATGTAAGAGCAGTAGATCTTGCGTCTGCAGGAAAATTTCTGATTTCAAGATTCCTTTCCCCCATCCCCATCCTCTCCTCTCCTCTCAAGCAGAGACATGCCCATACTCTGCTGTCTGCAGTCACCATGATGCATCTTAAACAATGTGGGACTTTGTCTTTCATCTGGGTCTTTTCAGGGCCTAGCACACTGTGAGCCTTCAACAGTCAGTTGAGAGGACACCTTCATTATTTGTTCTAAGTAAATACATGATTGTTCTTCCTGATTCCTATTATCTGGATAGAATTTCAGAATGGGTGAGGGAGTTTTCCTTTCAGCCCCTACTAATTTTCTTAAAAATGTATGCTGCTGGTCCCAAAGAGACTCAGACCAGAGGCAGAGAGAAATCACTGTGGATCTATTTCTACAGCTGGAAAAGCAAGTCAAAACATATTCTCTATTGAATCAGCATTTCGACTTTTGCCTTTAATGAACTGTTCTTTAACAGACATCTTCGACTCTAAAGCTTTACCATCATATTTTCTATGGAATAACATAATCTTTTGCAAAGAGAAATGATGGCTTAAGGAAAAGATCCATTAGTATTTGGGCTTTTGTTCTTCTACCTGACTGCATATGACCAAACACTGATTGAGTTGGAGAATGATGTGAAAATGAGACTATAAGCATACATGTATAGCTGAAAGATTAATGAACAAATCTCCAAAGTTTTGAGGTCAGTTTTTGGTCCACAGAACCTTGCTTTGGAGTGTGTGTGTCTGTGTGTGTCTATGTGTGTATGGGACGTGAATGTGGGACTCTGTGTGTGTGCACAGGGGGCTGGGTTGTGAGGAGGTGGTGGGGAAAAGAGAGGTTTCTTGAGGTTTCCCCCTTGAGGGATCATGCACACCCACATAAAATCCAAATATAATAATTTTTGGAATGCAAGCACAGATTATCCATCTAGCTGCAGAGGTGGAAGGCTGCCTTCAGACATGGAAAATGACAGATAATTACCCAGTCTTTTGACAGCATGTCTGCTACCTAATAATTCAAACTATGGGTATGAAGAAGGAAGCCAAGAATCTTGATGAAGTTGGAAGAGGAGCCTAACAATTTGCTTCCACCTTCTGCACTGGAGTCTTTTCTTCTATATTTAGCTGCTGGAGTGGTAAAGGGTGGCCAAGCGGAGAACAGCTCAGGTCCTTGGGAGGGTTGCCACTTCACCTTTCAGTTCAAGTGCGCTGCCTTTTTCTGCAAACGGTTAACTGCAACTCCAAACAATAATGGGATAATAGAAATCCCTTCCACTTGCAGAGAGCTTCAGCAGTTAAAAGAGATCCCTCTTATTTCTGAGACCAACCCTGTAGCAGAGGCAAATGGACACCATTGTGTCTCTTTTATAGATGAGAATTTACAAGGCCCTGCAGAATGGTTGCTGGCATAGCTAGTAACAACTCACATCTCTGATTGAGATGTCCACATAGCCCATTTTTAAATTAAAATTCAGTGCTTCTTTTACATTTATGGGGCTGGGTGTTTAATAAGGAGCCCTTAAGACTCAGAGAAGGCAATGGCACCCCACTCCAGTACTCTTGCCTGGAAAATCCCATGGGTGGAGGAGCCTGGTAGGCAGCAGTCCATGGGGT
>NW_011495058.1:5882870-5883659 GCF_000754665.1 Bison bison bison
GCTAAGAGTCGGACACGACTGAGCGACTTCACTTTCACTTTTCACTTTCATGCACTGGAGAAGGAAATGGCAACCCACTCCAGTGTTCTTGCATGGAGAATCCCAGGGACAGGGGAGCCTGGTGGGCTGCCGTCTATGGGGTAGCACAGAGTCGGACACAACTGAAGTGACTTAGCAGCAGTAGCAGCAAGACAGTGCCTGAGCAATTATATTTGGAATAATCCCACTAGTGCAGATTGAGTTGACAAACTCCTTCAACTTCAAAAGTTATTTTTAAGGAAAGAATTATGCAGATACTTGTCTCATATCTTCATTTGATTCTGCTTCCATTTATTTACACATTCTTTCTTTATTACCTTCCTTTCATATGTATGATCTGATTTAACAAACTTTCACTGATACATAAATCCCTGTTGTCAGCATCATCAGCCCTTGGGAAGAGCTGGGGTCCATCCAGGGGCCACAGATGCATTGTGACATTCCTATGTCATTGTATAGTTTAGGTCCCTGGAAGGAAATGTACCATTCAGTTGTATGATAAATATTGTTGAAATACATTTTCTCTAATTGTTTAAGTATAAATATGTGCACATGTGCATGCACACACATACACACATTTCTAAGTTCCTTAGGCATGTTGAATAGGTGCCTGTAACACAGATTTCACAGTATGAGAAAGCTAAAAACATTTTCCTGGGTTCCAAGTGATCCTAGCTAAAGGAGGATGTGTAATGAACTAAAATTCAGTGCCTTATATTTTACTTCACAGGAAAACCAAAAAAAAAAAAA
>NW_011495058.1:5883759-5887893 GCF_000754665.1 Bison bison bison
AGCAATATATTATTTAAAGAATTTATGAAAACTCTTTAAAAACTATTTTTGAGTTTTTTATACTAAATGTCAAAACAACATGAGTCCTTTCCACTGTCTTTTTGGTTGAGATGAATATGAATAATAATTCCCAAATGGATTTCTCTTTTTCACAGTTGATGATGCCAGCATCGCTGTCTCTGGGGCAGAAGGGAAGTGAAAACTTTCCTAAATTCTTTTCCACTTCATTTCCCTTCAGCCAGGTTCAAATGAGCTCACGCTGGTGTTCTCATGCCTTGAGAAACAGCCAAGACTTTTGGGAAAGCCATCAGACGTCCCTGCTGGGGATGTGGCCGTGTCCTGGCAGCATGGCCTCCCCAGAGTCACATTCAACTTCTCTGGGCTTTGGAGGTAAAACCAGCAGAGACAGGGGGTCTCCCTTTTACCCCCCTTGCCCAGGACACTGAGGATAGCCCTGAAGCACTCTGTGTATACATGCAGTCCTGGGGGAATCACCTCACCTATACCAGGCAGCAGTCACCAGGCAAGAGGACAAGGAGATTTAATGAGGGCAAAGCATGGCAGGGTCTGGGCCAACAATCAAATATCTGGCCCCATGGTCTAAATGTGCTTTGCTCTTTCTCACTTTTATGCTTTTTTATTTTGCTTATCCATCTGAAATTCTTTTCTTTTAAAAAATTATTATTATTGTTTATTTTTTGGCCTTAGCACACGGCATGTGGGATCTTAGTTCTCTGACCAGGGATCTAACCTGCTCCCCTAACCCTACATTGGAAGTGTGGAATCCTAACTACTGGATCACCAGGGAAGTCCCTGAAATTCTCCTCTTATTCTTCCTCTTGGAGCCAGCTTGCAATGCTCCCTCCACCAGTCCTGGGGACTAACCAGCACCTTCACTTGCACATCTAGGAGAGGGCTTTCCCTGGGGACCAAAATAGCTTCCTCTAGTTGGAACCCAGAACAAAGACCAATTTGATATAACTGTCATTTAATAAAATAATCTGAGGGTTTACAAGGACACCGACTTTTCTTAATTCCAAATTCCATTTGGAACTGCAATTGCAGTTAATCCTGCAGACCCCCCAATCCTGTCATACTCAGCCCCAAAGACCCACTGACCGTTTAGTTTCTCCTAATGCCATCTCCAGATGGCACCCCACTCCAGTACTCTTGCCTGGAAAATCCCATGGGCGGAAGAGCCTGGTAGGCAGCAGTCCATGGGGTTGCTAAGAGTCGGACATGACTGAGCGACTTCACTTTCACTTTTCACTTTCATGCACTGGAGAAGGAAATGGCAACCCACTCCAGTGTTCTTGCCTGGAGAATCCCAGGGACAGCGGAGCCTGGTGGGCTGCCGTCTATGGGGTCGCACAGAGTTGGACATGACTGAAGAGACTTAGGAGGAGGAATGCTCTAGACACTCCCTTTTCCAGTCCCTCCTCCTACTTCCTCCTCCCTTCCAAACACTCCTTGGTACCTTCTGTCACTCCCTGTTCCAAGAGATACAAACTCCCTTTCTGTATGCTGACTCTTCATTGCATCACGTTCTCCCCAAGGGAATTTTTCAGGGGCGCCCACGTTGTCATATCAAGCACAGTAAGAGTGCAGGAGAGAAGATGGCATAGCTCAGCTTCTGTGTTTGTAGCTACAATACATCCCTTTAGATTCCTATTCTCTCTTTACTAATGCATTGGTCATCCATCCTCCAGCCTCAATCCTGTCTTTAACCAGGGCAACTCCTATGGCCAGTGCGTGACCTAAGCAACCACCTAGCAGCAGATTTCTGTGACCGAGGCAGCCACATTGAACTCAGTCTTCACTTCACCCACAGCCACTGCCCCATCCTGGAACTGGACTGCATATCAACCAGTAATAGTAACATCCTGTAATTTGGACACAGTGTCTCATTTTTAAAAGTCTCCTAATTCCTTTATTGCAAACACACTTATTAGGTAACTTCAGGAGCAATTCCCTTTTAATCCTGAAGTCCTCACACTTTAATGATGGTAACAGTCAACTGAGGAGCATGTAAAAATGCAGTTCCCTAAAGCCTGCCCCTAGGTATGGGACCAGGGCCTAAAAATCTGTACCTCATAGGCCTCCTAGGTGATTCTGGTGGAGGTCCCACAGACCTCTCTGAGAAACTGCTTGAACCCTTTGTTTTTCCCCTCAGGGTGTCAGTCTTCTGCTGCACTTTCACCTATAGTCAGTGTAGGCTTTTACCTGTCAGTTCAATCACTCTGGGGCTCCCCTGGTGGCTCAGAGATAAAGCCTTTGCCTGCAATGTGGAAGACCCGGGTTTGATCCCTGGGTCAGGAAGATCCCCTGGAGAAGGAAATGGCAACCCACTCCAGTACTGTTGCCTGGAAAATTCTGTGGGCGACAATCCATGGGGTTGCAAAGAGTTGGACACGACTGAGCAACTTCACTTTCACTTTCTGAATCTTTTTTCTCTTACTACCATCACTGTGATGGTGAATTTTATGTGTCAACTTGGTTAGGCTGCAGAATCAGATGTTTGGTCAAACATGAATCTAGATGTTGTTATGAAGGTATTTTTTCTAATCACTTAAAATGTTTTCTGTTATCTCTCTTTAAAAATTTTTATTGAAATACAATTGATTTACAATGTTGTGTTAGTTTCAGCAAAGTGATTCAGTTATACACGTGCACCTGAGTGTGCTCAGTCACTTTAGTCGTGTCTGACTCTCTGTGACCCCATGGACTGTAACCCGCCAGGTTCTTCTGTCCATAGGATTCTCCAGGCAAGAGTACTGGAGAGGGTGGGCGTGCCCTCCTTGAAGGGATCTTTCTGACCCAGGGATCGAAACTGCATCTCCCATGGCTCCTGCTTTGCAGGCAGATTCTTTACTGCTGAGTCAAAGGGGAAGCCTTCAGTTATACACACATCTACATATATGTGTGTATATATATCAACAACCTCAAATATCCAGATGATACAACTCTAATGGCAGAAAGCCAAGAGGAACTAAAGAATCTCTTGATGAGGGTGAAAGAGGAGAGTGAAAAGCTGACTTAAAACTCCACATTGAAAAAACTAAGGTTATGGCATCTGGTCCCATCGCTTCATGGCAAATAGATGGGGAAATAGTGGAAACAGTGGCAGATTTTATTTTCTTGGGCTCCAAAATCACTGTGGACAGTGACTGCAGCCATGAAATTAAAAGACGCTTGCTCCTTGGAAGAAAAGCTACAACAAACCTAGACAATGTATTAAAGAGCAGAGACATCTCAAAGGTCCATATAATCAAAACTATAATTTTTCCAGTAGTCATGTATGGATGTGAAAAATGGACCATAAATAAAGATGAAAGTGACAGGGAAGTCGCTCAGCCGTATCTGACTCTCTGTGACCACATGGACTATACAGTTCACGGAGTTCTCCAGGTCAGAATACTGGAGTGGGTAGTCATTCCTTTCTCCAGCGGATCTTCCCAACCAAGGGATGGAACCCAGGTCTCCCACATTGCAGGCAGATTCTTTATCAGCTGAGCCATCAGGGAAGCCCATAAAGAAAGCTGAGCACAGAAGAATTGATGCTTTTGAACTGTAATGCTGGAGAAGACTCTTGAGAATCCCTCGGACAGCAAGGATAGCAAGCCCGTCAATCCTAAAGGAAATCAACCCTGAATATTCATTGAAAGGACTGATGCTGAAGCCCAAGCGCCAATACTTTGGCCATCTGATATGAACAGCCAGCTCACTGGAAAAGACCCTGATATTGGGAAGGATTGAAGGCAAAAGGAGAAGGGGGCAACAGAGGATGAGATGGTTGGATGATATCACTGATTCAATGGACATGAATTTGAGCAAGCTTCAGGGGATAGTGAAGGTCAGGAAAGACATTTGTGTGGCAGTTCATGGGCTTGCAAAGAGTCAGACACAAATTATTGAATGAATAGCAACAACAACAACAATATATACATTTTTTTTCATTTTTAGATTTTTTCTGTAATAGGTTATTACAAGATATTGAGTATAATGCCCTGTGCTATATAGTAGGTCCTTGCTGGTCATCTATTTTGTACATAGTACTACATGTATTTTAATCCCATACTCCTAATTTACCCCTTACCCATTTTCTTCTTTGGTAACCCTAGATTTATTTTCTAT